>NC_061524.1:23397500-23756250 GCF_022379125.1 Scophthalmus maximus | reverse complement strand
TCTCAACACTGTTCCCCAATCTGAAATAATGGGCACAGAACCTAAAAATGAGCCCTTTAGCTCAGCACAAATACACTCACTGTCAAAAGAAGATTAAAAATACTGAAAATAAGCAGAGCTCATAATGATGTTTGTGTTTTTATTCAGCCAAAAAAGCACCCATGTTAAAACAAAGTGAGAAAAAAAATTTCTTCTGAGTAATAACGGTTTGATCATGCACCTTTGTGCATGAGCTCACACTTCAACATTAGCATATTTTTCTTATTAACAGTGAGCCAATTTACAAGATAATTAACACCTCTCTACACAAGTCATCACCCAGTCAAATCTCTGCAGCATGCATTCCTCTGTCTGTGATTTACTGCAGCTCACACCGGAGTACAAAATATTCATCAAAGATGCAAAAACCTGTTGCTCCACCATTTATTGGGTCAGCCATGTGCGCAAGGAAAGGTTCTGGTACACAAAACACGGTTCAAAATTGATTCGTTTCTTTCTCAGATTTACATTTGCATTCCGTTTCCACAGATTATCTTTCAACGGGTGAGATGACAACAGGAGAGGCTCCCCAGGGCAATGAAAGTTGTTCCCATAGAAACAGCTCTCAACATGGGATGTTTCAGTGTCACAAAGTCAAGTCTCCAACAGCTAGTCTCACTGCCAACCAAATGAAAAGGAATCTGAATATGTGAGGGCTACATCAGGAGGTAAGGGTCATTCATGCTTGAATAAAACCAATGTCAGGACCCTGACTGACTTGAATTTCAGTTTAGTTTACTTCTTATTTACATCTGTAAACCTGGACTCTATGGAACAGTTTTCTAACCTACTTGTAAGGTAAAGGCAAACTGGTGGAGTCTTGGGGGAAAAAAAGCTAATGACACTTCCACCCTGCAGATTCATAAGTGTCTCGGATCCATGTGAGATGTTTATCTTCAGTGTCCAATCAAAGCTGAACATGGATTCCATCTGCACATCAATGTAGCTGTGGCAGCTCCAATCGTCTTTTCCCTCAACCAATCTGCCAGGAAAATCGAACTTGTCTCACCCTGTCAAAGAATGTCTGCAAGAGGAACGGCCCTCTTGTGGCATGGATGCAGATGGAAATGTTTTCTAAAAGATGTCTCTGTTATTGTGTATACTTGAGGTGAGCTAGGTGCCACCAGCACCAAATAAAAAGAAGAAAATGTCAAGTCCCCAGTTGAGTGCAACTCAACCGTCAACCTTTTAAAAAATATTTTTTTGGGGGGAAAATGTATTTTTTGTTATTTTGATATTTCTATATTGCCTACTATTTTGCAGTTCAAAAAAATCTATATATTTAAGTTATGTAAGAAAAAAAATATCAACATTTAAAACAAGGGCATGGCCGTAAAAGTTTAATAGAGATAATACATCAATAACTTCAATAATGTCCATATAATGACCAATCTCTTCAGGGAAGGATGTCAGGCTAGGTCCACCAAAAATGCCTCTATGTTTATATAGTTGTGTGTTTCTTTTCCTTTCATAACCACTGAGTTGGACACCTGCAGCCTAAACCTCTCTGAACTCAGGACCTGGATTCGGGAAAAGTGCACACCAGCTTGTTGGACACTGATTTGTTACCACATTCAGTCTTTGTAACAGGTTTTTACATTAAGCAATACCAAAGCAATACACCTTTTGTAAAAATCAGCAAATATTTCCGTTAGCTGTCGGTTCTGTGTGTGCGCCGAAAAGAACACTGGGTTTTCGGCGCAGCCCAGTCTCTGTAAATCAACAACAAATGGCTCGGACCGCACCACACTAACATCACACGTTGACGCATTAAGAGGCGTGCCAGCTGATCTTGCTGCATCTCGGGAATTTTGGCCTAGAGGTTAGCGAGTCGGTCGCCCATACCCTATGTCGCGGGTCCAAGGCCTGGAAAGAGCAGTAGAATCATTACGATCGCTCCTGAAATCACATCGCTCGTCTCACATTTTCGTTTGAATATTTGCCCAATTTTACTCACAGAAGAAAAAACTACTTTTAAAACAGCCATGTATTAAAAGCAGAGATGCGATTCATAAAATTAGCACTTTACTGACAAGGCACAATTTACACTTCATAGAGATAGAAATAAAGAAATTAAAAATTACAATGAGAATATTCTCTTAAGGCGCTGTTTTTAAAAAAAAAAACAGCATTTATGGCAGGCATAATGTAGAAGCCACCACACAGTGTGTCAGCTCTTCCTTCAAAGTAGGTGTGTACACAGCAAAATTGTATATCAAATTTAAAACTCAATTATTTCAACACTGCAAAGAGTTGAGAGAACAATAGTTGTTTGTTCTCTACATGGTATCAGTGTAAGAGTGTAGATATACTCTACACCAGTGTCAGAGTTAGAAAAATCACAAGTACAGTGATGAAATAGTGTTAAAAATGTTACACTGAATTTTTCGGAGACTATCAACTAACTTACACATAATTCAACTAAAATATTTTGTATTCAAAGAGCAGGTACACCAGTGGACACAGTTCAGCATGGAGATACAAAATTACAGTATGGGAAAATGATTAAAACAAGTTAAAATTTGATTTAAGTGATCATCAAAATAAAATTCTGTTGAACCACGGCATCTCATTTTCAACACCAGGACATACATACATCCCAACCAGATACTCTGGGCCATAGCTTTTGACCCAGTAAGTTGAGGAAATATTATAAGACACAAAAAAATGTACATTCCATTCAGTGCCCCACTGCACTCTAAACTGCTGACCAAGACTTCAGCAATGGAGCCAAATTGCAATCTATAAAAATAAAAATGAAAAGTCAACTGATGTTGTTTCTTTGTGATTTGGGGAAGTTCTTAGACTTTTTGAAGAAGTTATGTTTTCCTTTTAAAATCTCATGCACCACAGGTGTATAAACACCCCAATTTTCCTAATACAGCTTGAGTAAAGAATCAATAGGTGGTGATTAGGAATCAATTTGGACACTGGAAAGGGATTTAAAAAGCTTGTAATGATCCAAAATCAGATGTTTCAAATGGCAAGTATTCAATACAACAATACAAAAGGATAAATTTCAAAATTAAGAGGAGAAGCAAGTTCCAACAGCTGTCATTCCTTTACACTAAATCTCCTCCTTCAGTGGGGCATCGGCAAGAGGCACAGTGAGCAGCACAAGAACAACATCTTGGCTACTGTTTTAACCCCCCCCCCCCCTTTTAATCAATTACTGAAACACAAGTTTTAACTCCTTCCAGTAAATCATGCATTTTGTCTACTGCGTAGTTGGCTATTGTATGGAACTGATAAAAAAAAAATTGAGCAGGTTAATTTGACACCAAATGTTGAGGCCGATGCCAAATTTTGTTGAATGGCACCATAGCATTGTGATAAAGTCATAGAGTAAACCCTGAAAAAAAAGTTGTCACCAGTAACCTGATACACTTAACCTTTCACATGCTTGTCTGAAAAAGGTACCTGCTTTCCTTCAATCTCTAAAATTTTTAGTTCATCAACAAATGGCTTTAGAAGAGAGCTACATGATGAATGTTTTAATAATACATTTAAATTGAATTAAGCTTTCATGGTAAATGTCTTGAAATAAAATCATGATAAGAATTCATGGTAATAGAGCTGGATCTGAAGAGCATGTTCTCATTGTAAAAAATAATTGACTCCTGAAGTTGAAGCAATAATTTTTATCTCAGTAAAAAAAACAGCCTGATGTGTTTTTTCTTGTTGGAAACTGTTCGTGAGAGTTCATGGTCCCAAAACATAATTGAAATAATAAAAGACACTTTTTACCTGTATTCGCCTGTTGTTCTGTTGATCTCTGCATATATCAAAACGCACACCAAGAATATGCTCTGCAGACAATTTTCCATCTCTCCTCAAAATGCCTTATTCTTTTTTTCCTTTTTTTTAAGATATGAGGACTTTCAAGCTGATCAAAACAACCCACAGCTCTCTCCAAGGTTTCTCAAGATGCATCCCATGACAAACTTACAACAGCAGCTTGTTTTGCAGTATGAATATGAATATATGAATATGAGTATGAATGTCATTAACCATCATCTCCATTGAACCAACTGAACTTTTGACTTGCAGGAACTCCTGAGGCTTTGGAATGTAACAGTTGCAGGAGGATCCAGGCTTGTCCCGTCTCATAGCCTTCTTTCTGAGGAAGGCTACAGTGTGTTGCATAGCAACTGGCGTGCACTGTGGAGGCAGCCAGGAAGGACTACTTTTTTGTATTCTTTAGAAAAATCTTTTTTGACGAAATATAAATTTCTAAATTTCGAAAAAGAACATTTCGCCATACTTGTAACAGTTTTATAAAAGCAATAGCTCCCAACAGACCATGGTATACAGTCAATATATCACAGTTAATGGGCGTTGTTCAGCCCAACGTGTTCAGTTAACCACACAATTTAACTGAAACCATTTGTGTGGTTTACCTTTTAAATGTGTTCAGAAAGTATACAAGAGCACACAACTCGATAAGCACTAGATGCTAGACAGAAGCAACGAAAACCAGAAGACATGTCCGCACACCAGTTACCTCCCAGGTATAGTTTTGGACACAGCCCTGTGCCTGAAACGGTTACCTTTCAAATGTAAATGTGAACATGTTTTCAGTCCAAAATGTGTTTCTCTTCAAACTGCACTGTGAAGAATTCTTGCTCTTATTTCCTTGACACAAGGATTCCTCTTCACACTGCAACATCAATGCACTGCTCAATGGTCGAAATGAATGTGAAGAAGTTGCCAAACGCCTCATCATAGGACACCGCAAAAGAAAATTGTGCTTTGAAGAGCTCGTCTGTGACAAGGCGAGCTCAAAGCACAAAGAGAAATTTTGAATGCTGTTCTTTCTTTCTCCAACATGCTGAAGAAAGGGCGGAGCAGGGACAGTTACCTGGAGGATTCGCTTTAATCTATATCGGAACAAGTCTGAAGTAAAAACTGCTTTAATACAATTCTTAGAATATACGTTCGTGCACTTCATCAGGCGATCAGCAGCATCTGATGCGCTGATTTTTGAAAACTCCTCCTTGCTGTAAAGTCATCTGCAAATATCCAGTGCACTATTTACAAGCAGTCACCTGTGGACTTATGACTGTGGAGGGATAACAGGGTGCATTGATACATGAGATAAAGACATGATGAATGTACAGAGTAAATGTTTCTGTAAAAATCTACACAATAATTTTAAAAAGCATGTTCCATTAATGTACAATTAACTGAACAATTATTTAAGCATAGCTAACAGAGTAAATGTAACGCATTACATAATCACTGGCAACTCGGCATACTTCTTCTACTCCATGTACCACTACCTACAAAATATCAGGCGTTTGCATTTTACCGCTAATGTTCACATCATGCAGGAAGAAATTAAAAGAGTAAAGAGAAAATATCTAAAATGTTATATTACAAAATTATTTACAATTTTAAATTGTACTTCTTAATATTTTCCCGCTCATGATTAAGTCAAACAAAGAACCTAAGTGACTAGAAAAATTATGGTTATTAAAACAACTCTTACTCAAAGACATGAGAATAATTAACAGCTATGCATCTTAACTAATAAACGCCATTGGGAAGTTCTGTTCTGCAACATTATTCTCCACCCATGTGCTTCTTGATACAAACTCTGAAAATAAGCCCTGTTTGAAGTTCACATGCTATTACAATGGAATACCAAGCAGCCAAACCTGTACTGTATTCTCCACTGAACAGATTACACTAGTGGATAAAACACTAATCGGATCTAAGATCACGTTCAGCTAAACTGCAGATCAATGAGTTCTATAGGTCACTGCCATCAATGAAGCATTGCAGAATATAATTTGTTTGATGTCTCTGTAGAAATCTTTCCTTCTTGTGTAATAATTAGCTCTAGTGAGCAGCCTTTCAGAGGCTTCTCTCAAACGTCTTTCATGGAGTTAATGGATTTTAACGAGTCATAGATGAATGACTAATTTGTGGGTGGTAGCAATCTGGCAGCAGTGGGAGAATCATCTGTCTTCCGACAAACAGATGCAATTTTGTGTAAATAAATTAAAATATAAAATATAAGCAGAACTGCTCTTGACAAATTAAAGACCAACCAAAATTAATACAGAAGCATTTCTGTGCTGCGTTTGACTGGTGAAAACACAAAGCACAATACTATGATGATGTAACGCCATAACACAATCAGTATATCTGTATTGATTGGTTTGATAGACTCTGTTAAAAGTAATGATTTTAGCAAATAAATTTGAGATGGCAATGCTTTTCTAGGAGTCTATTCTAGGCTATATGTTTGGTCTACAAATATTAGTTTTAAACAAGATATATTTGTACAGTTGGTCTTGTTCTATGGTTGTTTGTCCCTCCCATTGTTCAAATCAATATCAAATAAGCAATATTCTGTTAATGATTAATTTTCATTAACAATAAAAGTTTAGCATGCATAATACATAACATATGTTTACAAACACACACACACACACACACACACACACACACACACACACACACACACACACACACATATCAAGTCACATGAAAATGTAAAAGTTTGGAATCAGAGTAACAACCTGGATGAAAGGAAGGAAGGAAAACTGCTGACAATGGCATGAAGCAACTGGGTAAGGTACAGCATGAGATATCTCCAGAAGAGATGCCAGTCTCTTGTTTCCCAAATAGCAAAGTTACATTGAGTGGTATGTCCATGAGCATAAATAACAGCATGATGCCTTCCGTTTTGCCAACTCACATGATCAGCATTACTTAGCTACATCTGAGTAACGTTGCCAGACAGCTGTAAATAATGACTATTGCAGAATTAAATATTTCTCCTCCTACAGTTTGAGACATTGTTTATAAAAAAGGACGCGTGTATATTTCATTGTCATTTTACATAATCCCAGCTCTTGAAATAAGACAAAATATCACTTATTTGAATTTTTTCACAATTACAAAAAAACAATTGATCATTTAGCCGCAGATACTTAATATTCTGCCATTCCATGAGGGCCTGCAGAACAGGATAACCATATGATATTATGTATTTTGGGGGGGAAGTTATGCCGCAGTTTTGTATTATAACTTTGAATAATTAGGGGGTTTCTTCCACAGCATTCAAATTTGCCAACATTTTTTCGAAATGTGCTGAACTATTGTTGAAATTATTGTTATTTTCTCTGCTGTATGTGGTTCATCACTGGCTAAGAAACAAAGTCTCTGAAACACACAGTCATGCTGACCCCAGCAAACTCCTGTTGAATTTGACGGAAATGGTTTTAGATGGCTCAGCGTGAGCTCATACTGTGATGCAGCAAGTAACTGTCCTCTTTGTGTGCACCCCTGACCTGAAACACAAAATGTGTAGGATGTGTTTAGTGATTTACACTTTTTTTGTGTTTTAAAGGTTGAAGAGATCACTTAATTGACATATGTGCAGTGATGATGAAGTGAATGAAAAAAGCAGTGTATTATGGTTTTACATTTTTGTACTTCTACACAATTTTATAATTCTAATGTTTGATTGGCTCTTCTGTTTCATGGTGTTTGGAGTTAGCGGATGATGTATCTGGACAGAAATGGGTGCTACAAACTTTGAAGGAAATGGTTTCTGGCAGTCACAGAGGCAAACTTGGCATGAGTACAACTTTTCACTCAGGCCAACAATTTAAACACAGGGGCTCATTGGTTTAGTTAAAGGTACTGTATCGGATAAAATATTTACCACACAGATTTAGAAGCAGTAAAGATAACGGATAATGGATTAACGCATTCAGTCATTGCTAAAGTCATTGCTGTCATTGATTGCTAAACATCTATTGTTTAAAAAAATACAAAAGCACACAAACCTGGAGCCTGGAGGTGTACGGGCTAGGCTAATGCTAAACCCGTATCGTACTGCACTTCCCAGCATCTTTCTTGCCAACGTGCGTTCTTTGTTGATCAAACTGGAGGAACTTAAGATGTGGACTCTCACACAGAAAAGACTTATGGATTGTAACATCATGTTTTTCACCGAAACTTGGCTTAACAACGACATCCCAACCAGAGTGGTGGAGCTGGAGGGCCGCTCTGTCTTCAGGGCGGACAGAACAGCGGAGGCTTCGGGCAAGAGCAAAGGTGGAGGTTTATGCATTTATGTGAACAAAACTTGGTGCACGGACTGCGTCATTGTTGAAACCCATTGCTCTGCTGAACTGGAATATTCAATCGTCAAATGCAGGCCCTTCTACCTTCCACGTGAGTTCAGCTGTATGGTTGTCTTTGCTGTGTATGTACCACCCGATGCTAACAGTAAAGCAGCAATGAAAGGACTCTCCATTGCCGTTAACAAGATTCAGACTCAACACCCAGATGGGTCTTTTATTGTCACCGGGGACTTAAACCATTGCAACCTAAAAACTGTTCAACCTAAATTTCACCAAAATGTCTCATGCTCCACTAGAGGCAGTAAAACATTGGACCATGTCTACACCAATGTGTCTGTTGCCTACAAAGTCACACCCCTCCCCCATCTTGGTCAGTCTGACCATCTCTCTCCGTTTGGCATGCCTAAGTACACTCCAGTCATCAAACGTGTTAAACCAACAACAAAAGCCGTTAAGATTTGGTCGGAGGATGCAGACTCCACTCTACAGCATCAGTTTCAGCATACTGACTGGAGTGTGTTTGCTGCTGACACCACGGACTCCCAAACCAACATACACACATACACCAGCTCTGTTTTGGATTACATCAAGAAGTGTGTAGAGGGAGGGACTACACATAAAACAGTGAAATTATTCCCCAATCAGAAACCCTGGATGAACAAAGAAGTTCGCCTCCTCCTCAAGGCTAGGGACACAGCCTTCAGGTCGGGAGACCGGGAGGCCTACAGCTCAGCCAGATCTGACCTGCGAAAAGGAATATCTAGGGCCAAACTCACCTACAAGAAAAGGATTGAAGAGCACTTCAACTTCTCCGACCCCCGGTGTATGTGGCAAGGCCTAAATACAATCACCAACAAAGCCCCATGCAACACTTCCCTACCCTTCTCTACTTCCCTAACAGACGAGCTGAACCACTTCTACGCTCGTTTTGACCGGGAAAACGAGAAGGCGGCCGTCAAGTCAGCTGTTTCACCGGACGTGGACACACTCCAATTCTCCACCTCAGATGTCGGTGACATCCTGAGCAGGGTGAATGCTCGGAAAGCTGCTGGCCCTGATGTAGTTCCCGGATGTGTGTACGAGCCTGCGCAGAGCAGTTGGCTGATGTCTTCACCGACATCTTCAACGTGTCTCTAGCCCTTTCAACAGTCCCCCACAGTTTTGAATCTGCCACCATTGTTCCTGTGCCTAAACACTCCACAGCCAAGGAACTGAACAACTTCCGCCCGGTTGCACTGACACCCGCCATTGCAAAAGGTTTTGAGAAGCTGGTCCTCTCACAATTGAAATCCTGTCTGCCCGATTCACTGGACCAGCACCAATTTGCCTACTGACGCAACAGATCAACAGAGGATGCCATCTCCACAGCGCTCCACCTGGCACTCACCCACCTGGACAGCCCCAATACATATGTTAGAATGTTGTTTATTGACTTCAGTTCAGCATTCAACACTGTGATCCCCTCCAAGCTGATCATCAAGCTCAGGCAGCTTGGCATCAGGAACTGACTCTGCAACTGGATTCTGGACTTCCTTACTAACAGACCCCAGGGTGTTAAAGTAGGAAGTCTCTCCTCCTCCACCATCACCCTGAACACTGGCGTGCCGCAGGGCTGTGTGTTGAGCCCTCTGCTCTACTCCCTCTTCACCCACGACTGCGCTCCTGTTTATGGCTCCTATGCCATAATCAAGTCCGCAGATGACACCACTGTGGTGGGCCTGATTAGAGAGGGGGATGAAACAGCATACAGGGATGAGGTTCAGCATCTAGCTATGTGGTGTGAAAGCAATAACCTGGCACTCAACACAAAGATGACCAAGGCGATCATTGTGGACTTTAGGAGAACCAAGAGCAAGGCACACACCCCCCTCCACATCAGCAGCGTAACACTACTGAACAATCCCCGACCTCCTGTATAGCATCTGCACTGTAGCTGCTTACTTATTACCTGTTACTTTTTACTTCTGCACTGTTTACTTGTTTACCTTCACTGTAATATGTCCAAAAACCTGTGCAATGTACACATGTATATATATATATATATATATATATATATTTCTTGTATATATATATATATATTATATAGAATGTCTATTTTTACTCTCTGTACATAACCCTCTATATGCCCTGTGCAATATATACATATATATTACATGTATATTATTTATATAGAATGTCTATTTATACTCTCTGTACAAAAACCTCCATACTCCTTATCTGTCACTGTAACCCTGCACTTTGGTATTTAATGCTTCTTTTGCACTTCTGGTTGGATGTCAACTGCATTTCATTGGTTCTGTATTTGTACTCTGCCAATCTAATCTAATCTAATGTTAAATCGACATTGCAGTTTAACATATAGGGCTGGACATAAAATGATGCGGATCATATAGTTTGTTTTGCCAACTATATAACACAATGTTTGTGTTTACACAACATTTGACATCGACAATATAGCACAAAAGAGATTATGGAACCCCGGCCGGAGCTTAGATGGTATCTGGCATAGAAAATCCAAGATAGTCAGAAACAGACCTGGTTGCAACATTTTCTGTTCAGTAACGCTCCAACTGGAATCAATAAGATGATCAGATAAGATGGAGGACACAATAGGAAGTTATATGTCCTCCGAATATCAGTGACATCGGGAACATTTCACATTGTGACTCCCAAAGCTGTGTCCAAAGCAGCAATCTTTATCAACCTTGCAGCTCAAGGATCACCATTAGTGATGTGGTGGAAAAGCTTTCTCTGTGCTTGACCATCTAACTCCTTCCAATCCATATTTAACTGTATTGTAATTTGAAAGCAACAGTTGAAGAAAAGGTGAGCATCACAAGTGTGTGAACCAGTTAAAAGCTGTCATTTGTGCAGTGTTTTCCTGTCATATTCTCATATTGTTGTGTGTGTGTGTGGAACAAGCAGCAGATGGAGAAAGCACAGACTACTGGGAATTGAGCATATGCATGAGTTATGTTACTGATGCAAAAAGACAACAGGGAATTTTGGATATGCATGAGTTACTGTTACTGATGCTACAAACTTCAAAATGATGGCAACATCAACGGTGTCCACCCACCTTCAGACGGGTGCTGTTCTGCAGCCACAGCATGCCTTTTGAACCGCAACGATAATATCTGTTCACTGATATCCTGTTTTTCAGCTCATATCTTAATACCAGTTGTCATACAGTTACAATAAATGTTGTTTGTCGAAAAGTATTAAAGGTTATACAGTATGTACGATATTCACTGCCACAAGATGTTGCACTTTGCAGTAGCATCTCAGGAAAAGACAAATACTTTGTAAATGGTAAACGGACTATAGTATATAGCCCTTTTCTAGTCTTATTGACCACTCAATGCACTTTACAGGACAAGTCACATCCACCCAGGGTGTAATCTGCCAGGGGGGATGCGTGGGATTTTACCCATTCTGGTCTACATATTCCAGCCTCTGCTCCCCCAGTTGGGACAAAAGTATCCCACCCTCAAAGTGATCATTAATACTTACAATAGACCATATAAAAGTCCTGAAATAGACATTATTGAAATGAGTAAAGCGCTATAATGTGAAAAGCCTGTAGTGCGGTAGAAGGATGAAATCCGAAATGGACCACTCACTGTCGGCACTCACAACAGATCACATTCCAGCTAATTTACCCACTGTAGTGATTCTGGTTCCATTAGCCTTGGTCAACGCATGGCTTTTCAGCATGTCACCAAGCACAAATATTTGGAAGGCCGATTTGAGTCTTGCATTTTTTTTGTGCATGTGTCACAGAGGTCCAGCTAGTCGATCGCATGCAGTGCAGTGTGTAAACCTGACCTGCTAGCATCTAATGTTAGTGTTCATGAGCTTTAGCTCCCTTGGTAGTGCGTCCATCCCCCATGCTAGAAATGTGGAGTTCGAAACCACCGCCTAACGCATGTTTGAGTCATCCCCCCTTCTGCTTTTTTTTCACAAAAGCACCCTGCATTCACCCATTCACACACATTCATAATGCTATGTCATATTCATACACTGTTAGAAGAGCTGTCAGAGGCAATTTAGGGTTAAGTGTCTTGCTCAAGGACACAATGGCATATGGACTAGGGGAAGCAGGGATCCAACTGCCAACCTTCGGGGTAGTGGACGACCAACACTACCTCCTCACCCACATCTGCTTTGTTGGGCACGCCCTCGACCTTCAGCCATAACTTCCCCTTCCAATCTTGTTCTCAGCAAGGTGTTGCCTTAACAGTATATGGGTGTTGCAAAGGCTATAAAGAGCTGCGTCTAATCACAAGACCAGAGGCACAAATAAATCAATTTACCCTGCGCCAACAAAAAAACGAAACAAAAAAAAACACCCCACTAGCTGCTGTGCACACTGATAAAATGGATCCGACACATCACAACCACAGGTTGGTGCTCCTTAAAACTGTAACGTGCAATGTGTTCAGTTTTGTAAGAAGATGTGCTGTTGCATTTCGGAATATATTCGGTCTATTTAAAGATTTCTTTGAGGGGCCCAAGAACAAAGCATTACAATAAAGGTCGGGTCGGAAAAAAAAGCAAAAAGCTCTCTGTTGTCTTCCTTTGACAGAAACTTTTATTAGAATGTAATATTTCTGGGAAAGTTTTGAATGTTTTTTTTCACTGCACTACTTAAAGTGAGGTTAAGGAGGTTAGGCCTTAGAATGGCTGTGAGATCTCTGCTGTGAGATCTCTGTGAGATCTCTGCTGTTCTCCAAAGTGGCTTTCACTTTGATAACTGTGATTTTACGTGATATAATAGTAGTAGTAGTATAATAGTGTCATTGGAGGTCAAGAAAGGGCTAATAGGAGATTTAGTAATTCATTCATTATCTACCGCTTTATCCATTTAAGGGTCGCGGGGGGTCGCTGGAACCAATCCCAGCTAACATTGGGCGAGAGGCGGGGTTCACCCTGGACAGGTCGCCAGCCTATCGCAGGGCCACATACAGATACGGACAATCATTCACTCTCACATTCACACCTACGGTCAATTTAGAGTCTCCAATGAACCTAACCCCATTCTGCATGTCTTTGGAGTGTGGGAGGAAGCCGGAGAACCCAGAGAGAACCGACGCATACACGGGGAGAACATGCAAACTCCACACAGAAAGGCCCTGGTTGAACCGGGATTCGAACCCAGAACCTTCTTGCTGTGAGGCGAAGGTGCTAACCACTACACCACCGTGTAGCCCAGATTTAGTAATATTTGTTACAAATTTAATAGCTACTTCAGAATTGAGATAGCACTTTTTTAGGTTAAGATTGGGAATTGGCTGAAAAACCGGAGTGAATCCAGATATGGTTCTGAGGTGGTCTGATCTGCAACTGGGGTCACAGCAATGTCTAGTGCCTGTTTGATGATAAGGTCCAGCAACCATGGTTGTGAGTTGGTGGCTGGACATGCTTAGTAAAACCCAGTGCATTAAGGGTGGTAAGGGTGGTTTTTTACAGTCAGCAGATTAATCAATGTGTATTCTTCACTCTTGATAGCAGTTCAGAGAACTCATCTTAAAATGCAGCTCACTGTTGAGGAGGTCAATAAGGATAAGGATAGTTAAATGACTTGATCAACTTGAACTTTAATTCAGAACAAACAACACATCTTGCCTGTAAATTGAGGCCAAACGCTACAGGCAAAACGGATTGATCGCTCGTTATGAAAGGTCACAGTTAAGTGTTAGTTTTGATCTTCACTCAGATATTCCAGTGACCAACCAGCACCTGATCACTAATACTGTCAGTGCAGCGGGTGTTCTTTACAGTACATTGTTTTTCTATAGGTAAATGAAATTAGAGCTAAAATTATGTAGAAAAATATTTATTTTTTTAAAACAGAATCCAAAGGGCGATGGTTTAATAAATGTCGCAGCCCTATCATGTTTCTGTCAAAAACATACCAGTCTTTCTGATTTAAAAGGTGAGCGGGCTGCAGCTGCAACATCTGAAAGTCACAATTACACTCTGCAGAATGCTTTTAATCTGAAATGAGGAATGCAGGATGTGGGGTCAGGTGGCGACACTCGGGGAAGGTCAGCAAGGGGCTGCAGCTCAAGGCAAGAAGGAGAGAGAGGGGAAGAGGAGAAAGAGAGAGCACTAGAGAGAAAGACTTTACTGAAGACAGGTGTGTGCCTCTCCAAATTGTGGTCTCAAATCATGGTTCATAAGATGATCAAGAAATGATCAAGTGTCATAGCAGAGGGCCAGATAACTTTTTTTCTTTTTAATAAATATGCGAAAAATCGAATAAAATCTAAATTCTGTTTTCATTTGTCATTAAGGGGTAATAAGAGGTTATATATGAAAAATGCAGTTGACTATACTATAAGGCTGCAACAGGGGTCTGAATGCTTTCTAAATATGGTCTACATTTTTTCGAAGCCTTTGTCTCAGTAACAGTTCCTTGAGCACAGAATAAAACATGAACTGTATTAACTCCTTTTTATGTATGGATTGACAAGCCATCAACAGGGGGACATTATATGTGATACCTCAAAGAAAGAATGATAAAAAACGAAAGCTATAAATGCTGGTGTAGTATTACCATGTTTGAGCGTTGGGGATAAGGATGTTATCATGCAGGGTTCATAATTAATGCTATTTTTTTATATTAATTTAGCTGACACTTTTGTCCAAAGGGACCTACAATTGTGCATTCATCCATGTCATATATTATTTGAACACATTTTAAATGTTTGTCTATTGAATTTTCTATTATTTTTATTCCATTTTCTTAAATTTTTCAATGTCCATAAATTCCTTGGGGACTCATTACACAATGATAACACGTTTATTGATGCAGGTCTCAGATGTTCCTGATATCTGTGACATTCATCTGTCTTACTGTTGCCTCTACTTTATCTCTATGCTTCCTCTTATTTCTCAAGCTTCTCATACTCAGTCCTGTTGATGTTGCTGCCATTGCAGGCAACAGCATCAGACACTGCTGCCCTTATTTAAATAGCCCACTGACATCAACTTGAAACACGGCAACGTGTTCACAACGCATCACAACAGGTTTCCCAATATTCAAACAAAGTCAGGAGTGATATGGATCATATGATTCGACTCTTCATTCTTGTCTCTTTCATACTGGCCGAACACCGACAAGTGTAGCTTTACCTTGATCTCAGTCTGCCCGTTGCCAAGGGGCCGTTTCTGTGTGTAGAGGTTAAATGATAATGATGTGGCAACACATATCCAACTAACAGCCATTATGTATACTCAGGTAATTACATTTACCATTTCAAATTTCATTAAATGCGGCATGGCATATCATCAGATTTTCATTTACGTAGGTTATGGTGACTTGAAAGCAATACCGTAACTTTGGATTAGCTTCCGCCATGGACCATGTCAAATGTTAATTAGGTAATATATATGTCACACACATTGTGTCAAATGGGTTCTGCTTCTTTTTGCTAATACTTTTAGATAATTGCTACAATGACACACTGGGCATGAAAATGACCACACTGTATTATTCATAGAAATTGTGATCCTTTTCAAACTGAAAAATTACATGACATCATGGGGAAAGTGTTTAATGCTGCAGTAAGTGCTGGACCTAAAAATGTTATTTTCTAAATTATAAATTGTTGATTTTATTTTCACTACTGATTAATGTCTCATTTCAATTTTTGATTATTAATTTAAGCTCCAACTGTATCATTTTGGTTTGCATCCAATGTCCTTTTTCATAGCAATTACTGTTATCAAAAAATAAAATATAAAGTACACAACCCCTTCAAAATGCTTATTTTCTCCCAACAACACTGCAAAAATACTGATAAATATAATTCTCATGACAAAAAACTTTGAGGGAACCGTCCCTTATTTTGCAGCACTCTCTGACACCACCGGCTGGGCGACTGTTGCATTAATGACTAGATTGAATAAAAAATGGGAGAGAGTGGACGGCTAATCAGGGGAATGGATAGGCTGTCCGTATCATTCTGCTCGGCTACTCACCAGTCAACTCAATCAGCTTTCAAAGGAGGAGAAAAAAAGCACACACTCTCTCTCTATTGACTGCCAAGCATCACCATGGTAACCCTCAGTCTTCTTTCCCCATTTGTTCTCTTTTTCTCTTTTATCTGTTGCTGAAAATCATTCTTAGGGAACAATGTCATTCACATGGTATAGTAATTGTCTTATTACAGCTTCAATTAAGTTCCAAGGTCACTTGATTAGTTGTTTGTTCAGTGGTTTTATTCGTTTTTATTCCTTGAAATTACACCCACAGTATCTCCGCCGCCTGAGCAGTGCTGAGCGTGGCTGAAACAACACTGCTAGTTAAACTTGCGTGTACAAAGAATATGTCCAAAATTGAGATGGATGCTGCAAAATTCTTCAGCAGATGTGTGCAAATAATAGGAGAAAAAAAATGCTTTGCAATAAATAAAGAGCATTTGGCTTTTATGATTGGATACAGGGCACCAAGTATTCCAACTCAGGAGTCTAAGAAGCAGTAAAGATTCCATACAAGTTTTGATCACTAAAATGTTGGTGTTTATATATATATATGTGTGTGTGGTTGACTGATGACAGCAGGAAGGCAGCTCTAAAAGAACTGAGAAAATAGTCGAATAGACAAAAAGAGGAGTTTAGACAATTGACAAAGCATGAGAGACAAAGATAATATTGGTTGGTGATACCCTGGTATAAAACATCCCTCAAGTTCCTCATTATCACTTAATAGATTGGGTTTACTGAGGGATTGAGCTCCATTTGTCTGTATAATGAACTAAAAGCAACACTGCTGAATTAACACATACTTTCTGTTGAAAGGCAACGCACATTAGGTCCTAAACACAAAAACAAATATCCTGAAGTGCATTTGTTAGAGCATCAAAGATATTGAAAATTTCACAGCTGCTTTAGAGGCCATTTTGCTGATTGAGGTGCATATACCTCAGGTAAATATCCACCATCTCATGGGTGTGCGTAGTCTCACATAAATGATGATATGAAGGCCAGCTGCTAATATGGTTGTGTGGGAGGAATCAAGCATCTTATCAAGCACTATTATTAGGTGCCTGTTTGAAAATAGCTTTTCAATCTGAAAGCTTTATTGGCGTCTCATGGCTGATGGAGTTGGATTCCTGCGTCATTCTCAGAGTCCTCGAGCACACACTGCTTTCTCTTGACAAACATACACAGGTATCTCTGGACACCTCAGGTAATGCTGGGCTGCACTGCACCTCCCTATAGACTCGGAAATGGCAGGAGATTAAAGAGCGTGCTTCGACTGACAAGGCTGACAGCTTACAAGCTCCACTTCGGATGTGCCTCCCATTTCAGCTGAGAATATATGCAGTAGCTGCAGCGTTAAACCAATGTTTTAAATGCAATACCAATGAAGCCTTGGACCAATTCGTATTTAGAGAGATGTCAGGCAGAGAGTGCCCAGAGGGGATGTGTCCTGTTTGCAGCAGATTCAATTAGATGAGCACATACTGTATTTTCTTTAGAATGACGGGGTTAGATTGCACCGAGCACTGTCAGGAAGATGTAGGAATGGCTTTTGTACATGTTTAGATTTCTGATCATAATGCTCCTTTAGGAAATGGATATTCTCTTCTGCTGAAAAACCAAAAGCACCCTCTGCACTTGCATGTGTCAAACGGCATGAAACACATCCTGCCTGACATACAGCAGGAATACAAGAGGTGGCGAGCGCTGGCAGACAAAAGGGAGGAAATTACAGGCCTTATTCATGAGCACCTTTCAAACACCGATGCCAAGAACATTGCGTTTCACCATTTTTCGTTGTGTGACAGCAATGATTCAGAGTCTTTGATGATGTAAAACTTGGGAGAAATTACTTTGAGATGTTCAGATATACAGTAATTATTTAAAGATAGGAGGTTTATTGGTTTATGTGTCTGGATTAAAGTGGCACAGGATATGTCAGCTTAAAGTATTACTGAAAATGATTAATATCAACATTGAGGGAAAATGGGAACTTTCTGTCACATGTTCTGACATCCCTTTGAAATGAGATTCAGTATCACATATCAAGAACATTTCGTCATGCTTTAAGATTTACTTCATCACAAATGGACATGCAAGAGTGAGGTTGTTGTTTCCAAAAGGACAAATAATTATCAAGATTACTTCATCTAAAAGTCTAAGAGTATTTCACACACTATAACTATCATCGTCAGTGAAAAAAACCCAATATGGACCCATTTTTGGTTTGATTATTTACATGACATTAGATGAAACCACTAGCTCAGCTTGTGAAATATACATCTGAGGAGACAATCAAGAAGCCTTGGTATGACCTTTTATCATTAAGACATAAAACATGGTAAGATACAATGTAAGACTGTTTAGAAAACCTTATTGTGTTAATGTGCTGCCAAGTCACAAACCCCACAGTACGTTGCAACATTTTTTTTTCCTTATATGATCAACTGTTTTATCACATCTACTTGTCAACTTTGCATTTTGATGTACATCAAGGCTCGACGGTGCGCCCTTTTCACTCGCATAGGCGCCTAAAATTAGATGTGTGCGAACTGTAAAATATATTTAGGATCAAGTGTGCGAATAACAAAAGGTGACGGTGCGTTCACACAAAAATAGAATTAGAACTGTACAGGAGCACTTACAAAAACAGCAGCGGTATAACAAACTCTACTCATATGCAGGGACGCATTCACTGAACCCCGGGAATCCCAGTGTCTCTCTAAAAACTATCTGAACTCCACCAACCAGGAGTGTGCACACTACCTGACTTAGAATTCACTCACCTGATTAGATGACTGCCAAGTGCCGATACACACACACACCCAAGTCAGCTAGGTTAAAATTAGCGAGGCACTTGTTATTATGAAGTCTATTCGCCACTTTCCAAAGACCGACTAAAATACAAACGGAGATTTCGACATAAAAAGTCGACGGCGAGATGGACAAGGAAGCGAGTTTGACATGCTAAGGATGATAGCACTGCCAGTTCATCCTCCACTGACGCCGCACATGCTGCCCGTGAAAAATACTTATTCAACTCGTGGAAGAAAACATTCCCAACGCTAATCTATGAGGGCAATGCCATGTATTGCAAGTACTGCAAAGGACAGAAGCAAGCGGGCAACTCGTTGTTTGTAACAGGCAACCCTCAAAAGAGATAATGCACTGAACCACAGCAGGCTACTGTAAAAAGCAAAGGCGTGCACTGTGCAGAGATGAGTACTGCACTGTGCAGTGTGCAGAGATGAGTACATCGCGGTGGAAAATAAAAGCATGTACAGTAATGGTTCTTCAACATATGGAGCATCTGGCATCCTCAGCATCCACTTCTATTGAAGCTCAAGGGCGGGGAAAAAAATTGTCAGTTTTCTGGTGATGATCATCATCTACAACTGGTAGAAAAAGGAACTTAATGAAGTGGTTTTGAAGAATAAGTTTAATTGAGAAACATCGAACAGTGGTTATACAATACAATAAAACAATGAACAGATCGCTATGCAGTATGTTTTCAACTTTATTGTAATATTCATGAATGGTAAGATTGAGGAGGAGTTGTTACTTTTAGGGATTATGAAAGGCATGCTCAGAATGTTTTAAACGCACAGTAGAGGGAGAGAAATGCAGCTGGGGTCACAGCCATGATCTGTGTGCGCGTCTTTTGAGGGGAATGACACTGGAGGGGAAGCGTCATGGCGATTGAATGAAGCAAAGATATTTATTACAGATTTAGCAAAATATTTGATGACAAGATATTGAATAGATTCTTTGGCGCTTATACTCCATGGAGGAGATATTGTAGATGAGGGCATTGGTCCTGAGCGCAGCAACGTAAATCCCACCACGGAGTCCAGACACTGGTGGCATTGGTGGTTGATGACTTGAGTTGATGGAGATGAGAATCTGAATGTGGAGGTGGAGGGGTGGCATACCCGGGGCTTGAGAGAACTAACGTAGGGAGAGAATCATATTTAAACATACAGCATCGAGATGATAGGCTAACAAGGCAGGCGTGTTGTAATGCTTTTGGATAGACGTGACCAGCTGGTAACCTCTGATGACAGCTGATCGCTGAAGTGACAGCCGGAGGGAAATGACAGCAAGAGCCTGAGAGCATGCATGAGAAGGTGACAGGCAGATAAATGAGAATACAGCTCCAACCAGATGAGAGCATGATGGTAGTCTACCTGAACTTATAGGCTGGAGCTACATTTTTAAGTTTGCGCCCCTAGAGCTCTGCATGTGCTCCAAATGCTTCTCCTTAGCAGCACATGTCCTCCTTAGGGAAAGGTTATCGTCAAGCCCTGCACATGTGTAATGTGAAACTATTAATGTTCCATAACTGATGATGTTAAAGCACAATTTATAGTTTGGTTTGCAAAATAATCACCCAAATCCTTAAATGAGGAAAATACATTTTGCAAAGCAGGAATACAATAGAAAAATAAATCTTCACTTTTTTGAAAGATAAAATCAGTAAGATCACAGAAATCGTTATTTGCTTTTTGTTTGGCAGAAATGATACCTGTGTACAATACTAGCCCATTCGATTATCAGATGTTATGTCAAAATGTTGGAAGCTATAAATGTGCATAGTGACAAAGACAGAAATTATTGACTAGAGGATTGATTAGAGGTTAGCTGATGACCTTTTTATTATCAGGACTCATGTGCTTCAGCCTGGGGTTTGACCCCTTTCAGCCTGTGAATGATATGGATTCTGTTTGTATCCTAGCAATTCAAATTATAATGCAGTTCACTCCTGCACATCATTTTTAGTTTTTAGTCCACTTCACAGACCTCTATGTTTGGACTATAGTGTTCACATCTTTAAGTGGTTATTAATAATGTTCAAACAAATGAATGTTACCGCAAAGATGTGCTTTTTGTTTGCCTGTCCTCTGATTCTCAGGAGCGTTTT
Organism: Scophthalmus maximus; assembly: GCF_022379125.1. Lineage (NCBI taxonomy): Eukaryota > Metazoa > Chordata > Actinopteri > Pleuronectiformes > Scophthalmidae > Scophthalmus > Scophthalmus maximus. Next base: position 23,735,193 of record NC_061524.1, on the reverse strand, counting down.
GCTAGAGGTGGACACAACCTTGATATTCCAGCCTTTATTCTCTGCCTCTGTGGGGAGGTTGGTGTAACACGGCCTCTTCTGCTGATGCGCTTCATCCACAGAATCCTCCCAATCAACTGTGAATCCACTATGAAGATGATAATGAAAATTCGGAGTAGAGAACATGGAGTCAGGCTTGTACTGGCAAAGGAAGTTTTTTTTTATCCACGCTCTGCCTCACAATTTAAAGTGCCTTGAGATGATGTTTGTTGTGATTTGGCCCTGAACAAATCAAACTAAATTGAATTGACTTAAAAAGGTGAGTTTCTGACCCTGGTCATCGAGCATCTCTGTGGCAGTATTCAGGAGGCCTGAGTCAGGGCAAGTGAATGTCCGTGCCAGATATAACGCAGTTCCCTCCAGACGTGCCTGATACATTGCCACAGGACAAGAGGACCTTTGACCACCAAAATCTTATCACCCGAGTCCAAGTCACTGTTTCTAGCAATTTTTGAAGAAATTCCCTCAAGGCATTAACGAGATATCGCATTTATGAGCGTGGGGAGGATGGACAGACTTACACCGAGAAAACAAAATCTTCCAGCCATGGCTGTCGCCGGCGTGCTTACAAGTCAAAGAGTGAAGAGACAGGGTGTAAAGGCAGCACCCACAGCACTAACTGTTAGCAGCCATGTCTTATTTGCAAAGCTTGTGATTCTACGATGTAACATTTATGGTATTTAAAAGGTAGGGTAATGTGAGAAGAGTCAACATTACTAATTCAAATCAAAACACACCTACCGGCTTTGCAGAGAAATTCAAGGACATGTCTCCTTTATTCTGCAGGCTGACATTTACTTGTTTTGCTGCAAATTCAGTAAAGTACAATTTACATTGCACAATGTCTCTGATGTAAAGCCCACCATGTTTTGAGCTTACTACAAGGATGACATACTGTACATCTACTATCACATGATATAATTCTGGGCCTTTAACAAGATGTATTTTCACAGCACAGTGTAACTGTTGAAGTGGATGATTGACATACACTGGGCAAATAAATTATCTACAGTGCTTGAATTCAATGTCGGGTGGAAAAAAACCCAAATACATCTAAAGAACGTAGTCTCAGCCACTGGAGAAAATCTATCCATCCCATACAACTCTTCCCATCCATGCACTTTTGAATATGAGACAAGCAGCCCATGAGACACTGTGATAACACAATAGTCTTAGTCTCAGTCTTCGAGACGAATACAGAATAACTGTAAGTAGATGCAGTAGAAGTCAATGCACAGCTACATTCTACATGTTTTCCCTTATTTTCTAAATATGTATCAGATTATTCTTTCTTGTATATCAGGGAGAAACAAATGAGCATAAATATGAAGCAAACATCAATTAGCTTCAAAAGCAGCTCATGTCTGTGAATAATGTGAGAAGAAAGTGTGCTTGAAAGACAGGACAATGGAAAAAGAAAAAACTGAAAACACTATTAGTTCTATTATTTAGCTGTTAATGGATTTTTGGGTTTTTGAGCAAATTGGTGTGTTGCTTTTTGCATCATCTGTCATCTGAAACCTTTGGACAAATTTCAAACAACCAATTGTCTCACTGTAAGCCAAGGTGTTCCGAAAATAAGTATTTTCTAAAAAAGAATGGTGAAAAAAAAAAATAAAATAAACGGCATCATCCACAAGTAGTCTATGAACTACACAATTACTCTGCACACCAGCATACTGTAGCCGGAAGCAGGGAATGGCATTTATTTTGTTTCAAAACTCGGCCATTTGTTCAAACCACATGCTGGCAGATCAACACCGCGAGCGTAAAACTATATTCCCAGTCGACTTTGCAACACGTGCGCTCGTCATGTTGAGTTTTCAGACTTTTGAGCACAGTCACTGATCCCGCCTCCAAAAGGGGGTGGGGGGTTCAGTCCCGAGCACGCAGAGCTAAAGTGCTCCCTCGCAAGTATGTTTTACCATCGCTGTGTTGATCTGCTCTCTCGTATTATACGTGCGCGTTTTGAACCTTAATAAACGCCATAGCAGGGTAGTGTTTATTCCACCCTTGAAATGGTCATTCGGCATCATTCATGTAGGTTACACAAAATAACTCAACAACGCATATTACTTGGGAGGATATCTCAAGTAATGTTGCCAGGCAGGGCCGCTGTTCAGCCAGGGTGTAACCCTGCCTGCTGCAGTGTTTTCCATTTATTGCCTAGACTGTGGTAGCCTGCAGATTTTTCCAACCAGTTTCTTAGTGATCCGAAAATCTTCAACACTTCTCAAAATGACACAAATGATTTGTTTTGCTCTGTCGCTTCATTGTAGATCTGTGTGCAGCCTTCTTTGCCCCACTGTTGCCTCCCCCTCTCTTTCTATATCTCTCTGCATAACATGGGCGGCGCCAGCTTTTTTCTGCTGCTGTTGCTTTCAAATTATTTAAGATGTGTTTTCTATGAAAAAAAAAATCGTTCTCATAACAAAATCCTCGGTGTTGCTTAGGTGTTGCCAGGTCAAATCTACCCCCTGGCACCACCCCTGCTGTATATTTCTGTTATTAAAACATCCAGAATTTTTACAGGCTTTCTCTCTATGCATTTATGCAACACCAATACGTTTCTCTGCAGGTAAGTAGCTGATGTGCATGATTGCGTACTGCCTTCATGTTCACAGTGCATTATTACAATACAAAAAAGGTGACAAAATGGCAAAAACATTCATAAAACGCCCATTTTTTTCAAGCAAATTACAGTGAAAACGGATTGAAATAACTAAAACAGAAATTCATTCTCTGTAATGGCTGATAACAATGTGACAAACTAAAAAAAAAATGTCTGAAACAAGTTTTTTCCCCACTATAATCACAATCCAATAATATTAATTTATAAAGATCTGAAGTGGCTATTTGTGACCTTTTAATTGGTTAAGTTTTCGTTATCCAGTGACTAACATATATTTTCTCACTAAGATGGGTTAACTGTATCATTGTATGAGATTCACTGGAGCAAAAACAAAACGGTCCACATATAGAACCCCTGCCGGTAAGTAATGAAACCAAACCAGGCTTCCCTGATTAAAACCAGCTGACATTTCGCTTTTAATTCCACATACATTACAGAACAAATAGACTATAGGGGTGAGTTTATTTGAAGATAGAAAGAAAGAGGCCTGTGAATAAGTACAAAATTACATGTGTATCTGTATATGAGTATATATACAGAACAAGTATTGTAAGTATGTTTAGAAACCCAAAACTCACAGAGCAACTGCAGCAAATATGTGGTTTCTCCTCAGTGACTGCCCAACCAGATGGTCCAACAACACTATCCGCATGGGTACCTGCAGGGTGATTCACACGGGGGGTGTTTCAATTATGTGTATTCAGAGTGGACTCGAACTCCTGACCTCTGGCATGAACGTTAGCGTCTGTCGCTAGCACGTCTCTTTATGTGTCGGCGAGTGATGTTTACAGACACCATTACACATGCACAACAAAACATGCAAGAATGATATCCCCCGTCCAAATATTTGTGCTCAGTGACATTCTGATAAGCCGTGAATTGATCAAGGCTGATGGATCCAAGATCATTCAGTAAATTGGAACACATTGTCATCTATTGATCGAACACCGTTTACATCACTCTACTTAGTTTTACATTTCTAGTATATTTATTTTATATTGTCTATTGGTGAAGTAACATTGATCATTTTAAGGGGGGGATTCATTTTGTCCCCACTGGGAATAAAAATAATTCAGCAGAGGTCGGGATATGTAGACCCAGAAAGGGTAAAAGCCCAGCCATCCCCACCGGCAAATCGTACCCTTGATACCTGCTTCCTTCAGATCAAAGAAACACTGACTTGGCAAACCAAGAAGGCGACCAGCAAGTGGTAAAAACTAGAAGCTCTCAAAGAGCTCCTCCTGCCTTTCATAGAGCAAACATAATACTACCACGGTCCCAAATAAGTGTCAGGCTGGGCTTGCTTGCCACCTGGAGACTTGGATTTAACGGTCAGTGAAGTTCAGGACTGCAAAGTTTGATCAAAGTTTGTGGACCATCGAAAAGAGCTACCTGGGGATGAGGGGCTTAACGGAGACATTTTGAGCTCAGATTCAGGTTCATAACTTTAATTTTGGTACTACTTGAAAAAGTTACATGCTCTGATGTTCAGTAAAAACATCATTTCCCTCAGACTGTCCAATCCTTCAGCTCCTCTTTCGAGCCTCTGTCTAGAAGACTTGGTTTTAGCTCCTGTCTCTTTAAGGCTCCTCCCTCCCATGACATCCAGTCTGCTCTGATTGGCCAGGTGGCCTACTCTGTTGTGATTGGTCCGTCGCTTCCAGCGCATTTGGAAAAAACTACATAACACAGAGGACAGGGAAAAAAACACATGACACAGAATTTAAAAGTAGAAAACTTTCAGTTGCACTGCAAAGATTTTTGGAAACAATGGATCATTGATTTTTAAGGACAAAATTGTCCATTTTGTTGTTTATGTCAGCTGAAATGGCCATAAGCTCAGGCAGATTTTAGTACTCGCAGCTAGCTAACAAATCAATTCAAGTTTCCAACTGACTTCTCTTTAAACATATCTTGTAAAGGGGTCCTACATATGCACTGAATAGCTACAATATTGTGATGAAAGATCAATTCCATTTGCCTTGCCTATTTGAAAACTTGGTAACAAATCTATTCTGTTCGCAGGAGATTAATGCTTACATCAAGGAGAAAATGATCTGGCATGAAGGGAAAATCTGCAGAACTTGCCTTGTAATGCCTGCAGAATGTAAAGTTCTGGGATTTAAAGTTCACAGTAGTTAATTCTTAAGTTATCTCTCACAAACATTTGGAAATCACCATGTGTGAAGCGCTGCACTGATGAAATGTGCGTGTACCACACATTTCACTTGGCATTTTGAGCATCACTTTGACAGCCAAAGTACTGTTCCCTACAACCATCTCATTACCGCGCTGGTAATTTAAAGGCAATAGTTTCCTTATAACTATTCCTTACTGTTGCGAGGCACATTATCTGAATCATTATTCGATGCCTGGCCCGCAGTTAAAGGATTATGGTGCAACGAAAGCACATTAATTCCAGGGTCAGCAGTAAAATTGTTCTGGGTATCAATAATTTGTCAGGAAGCTGGGTTCTCACAGTGACACTGAAATTATTCCTTTGAAGTGGATGGCGAAGCTGTTGCTCCCCTGACTTAATACACTACTCCATCTCCAACTTTGAATCATAGCTCACAAATGCACTGCTCCATATCTGTCCCTCTGCTGAAGTTTGCAATCCCCGAAGCACGTTTGGCTCCCCTGTCCTGGAAAAGGGGTGAAAATTAGCATGTCATAAGACGATATACACCCTTGACTTTTGCAGAGTCATTTGACCCGTTTCATTTCAGACTGAAGACGAGAGCCATGCATTAGTGGGAGTTAGTTTTTGTTTTTTTTTGTCCAGTGTGAACGGGGCGTCATTGTACACCACTGATACATATTTGATTAGACCCTGTTCTTTTGCCATTTAACATTGTTTGTGTCATGATCTCGTATTTTGTATTTCCTGTTTTATTTTGAATTAGTTTTTGTACTTCCTGTTTCCCTGTCTTTTGTCGGTACCTTGTGTCTCCTGCCACTGTAATGATCCCTTGTTTTGATTTCCTGTTTTATTTTGAATTAGTTTTTGTACTTCCTGTTTCCCTGTCTTTTGTCGGTACCTTGTGTCTCCTGCCACTGTCATGATCCCTTGTTTTGATTTCCTGTTTTATTTTGAATTAGTTTTTGTACTTCCTGTTTCCCTGGCTCGTGTCTGTTCACTTTGTTTTTCCTGTGTCTCCTGCCACTGTGATTGTCTGCACCTGTTCCTAATGTGTCTCACCTGTGTTCTATTGGCCCCGCCCACTTGTGTATTTAGTCTCTGTGCTTCCCTTTGTCTGTGACAGATCGGCTGTTGTTTCTCCCCCAGTCTGTTCATGAGTAGCTGTTGGTTTCCTTGTTGTCTACCCCGGTATGTCCCTGTGGTTTTGGCTCCCAGTCTGTTCCTGAACGTCTGTGATTTTGCCTTCTGCCTCTAGTGTTTAGTTTGGACTCCGTTTTTGCTACTTCTTGTGGACACTTTTAGTTGGACTGTTTTCTTGTTTTACGTACAGACTCCGTAAGTTTGGTTTCTTTTGTTTGATTAAAAACTATTTAAAGTGCACTTCTGCATTTGGGTCCTGCTTCCTGCTCAACCCTGACAGTTTGTCCACTAGTTTACGACGTACACCCTTTGTTTTGACACAATTGCATTAATTAGATTTAATGGAATATGTTTTAACAGTTATGCACAGAATTAATATGAATATCTATATCAATTTGGCAGCTAATAATTGTTACATTTCATTATTTTACAATTAAGTGATTCAATTGAAATTAATTATATGTGCAATAAATTGCTTTAAACTAGTCAAGATAATGTGAACGCCAGCAGCTACTGTACATAAAAAGATGCCGGAGTAAACAACTGCAATTATGGTGTGAAAATTATGCATTTCATGAATATTTACTATAAATCCAGTCAATTAAAGACTGGAGTATTATGGAATGTGTTTTCTGACCGACAGAGAAAAAGTCAGTTTCTCAAATGAAACCTGATTGTTTTGTCTATCTCCATTGTAGGAAGGACAATTATTAAATTAATCAATGTTGATGAATTTATATGTACTAATTGTGTAATTTAATCAGCTCATTTCATTGCATGCATTCACTAGTGGAGCAGCACTCTTGGGAATCGTGACACTGTTGCTGTTAGGCTGCAGCATGAATTGGTAAAAATGAATGCAACTATTTATGATTTTTATGGGTAAATGTCTCAAACTTTTCCTGAATGACTCAGCGCAAAGAGGAGGATTTGTATCCTCCTGCAGGCCTTATGAGGGCAGACTTGCATATATCACCTCTGTCATGCCCTTTGAAATTGTCATGGACATTCTTGCATGCTTGTATTTTATTTACAAAATCATTGATTGAGAGAAACTAATCACAGGTAGTCGATTAATCAGTTAAATGTATCTGCAATTATTTTGATAATTGATTAGTTGTTTTGAGTTATTCAGAAAAATTTGAAAACAAACTCATTAGCTCCCCAAATGTGATTACATACTCACTGGTTACTTTTGTCTTATTCAATTGTAAACTGAATATTTTTGATATATTTGAAAATGCACTTTTTCACCATTCTAGCAGACCTGTATAATACAATATGCAGTATATTCTGGTTCATTCAATGCTAATTTAGGAAACTAAACGCTCTGTGAATTGCTTCTTCATGGGGAGTTTTCTGGAGACAGTCTCTGCAGAGGTGAGAGAAAATGGTTTGTGCAGCACAAAACCAATCAGAACATTTTACTTCAAATGAGCCACATTATTTGCTCACGTCACAGTCGAGCTGTTCTGCCGCACAAGTTGAGCTGACACTTTTTTTCACGTGTGCCTTCCGTTGTTGAATTGCACTTTCTCTGTCGGGACAAATAATAGAGAAAAAACCCTTCAAGACAACAGAGCGAAGAGTTGCTGGATCAGAAGACATAATTTCATGCACATGCGGCCGCTACATTGCCCCTTTGCCCTTTGAGGGAGAGGATGAGTGTGAACGTTAGGAAGATGTCGTTTCCTTGGACTGTGCTGATAAATATTTCAGGGAGTGAACTTCGCCTCGTCTCTCTGCATCAGCTCACTGTGCCCCTGTTCCTCACACACTCACACAGAACAGAACAGACATAAGCAGGCAAACACTATCATGAGGACAAGCTGTATAAAAGAGCTGCGGTCGACAGGTAACCTTTTGCTGCCGCCCACTGCTGTTACACCAGCTACAGCAACTTCACACAGCAGCGCCTGAGCCACAGTTAGTCAGAGCCTGAAGCAAGAGGACAGTCTGCGTCAAAGGAAAGTGAACAACCAATGAGTTCAAAGTTGTAAAGAGGCGTTTAGAGTTGAAGACCCTTTTTTAGCACGTAGCTAATTCATGCCAAAAACTTTTCTGTAAGACTACAACTAGAAAATCATCACCAATCAATTTTCATGATTTAAATGAAATATTTGTCAATAAAATGGCAGCAGATTTTAAAAGATTGCATATTTACTTCTGCAGCAGTCAGCTCAAGATCATAAGAAACTTCAAGAGCAGTAACTAATATTGTTTTTCTCCTTCAATCAACCAATTTGGTTTGTAAGATGCAAGGAAACAGTGACAGTATCACGGATACTTCAGATAACAGCTTCACAAATGTAAACTAATTGTAGTTTTCTTTGTCATTGGCTCAAAAAAACTGTTGGTCATAAATTGTAGATTTCTTTTCTGTTGACTGATTTTGTGCCATCAGTCAGTCAATCCTGCTCATAGAGTTCCTAAATTACATCCAATGATGCATAAAATAACGATAAAAACCAACACAAACAATAATTTGCCCTGCAACCATTAATTTTTTTCTCCTATGCAATCAAAATTAATTAGAAAATGATACACTGAGGTAAACAGTCTGCATGTACAGGCTTTAATAAAACACCTCACAACAGGAAGGGAACATTAAAACACTAATCTTCTCAGGTATACACAAGCACAATCCTACATACATAAACACATCTAGACTGGACAGCTACAACCATTTCGTGGGCAGTAGTGTGGGTCATTTTTGCCAGCAAAACCAGATTTACAACAATTAAAACAATGATGCTTGTGTAAATTTAAACATGCAGCACTTTTCTTGGAAGCAGAACAGTATTCTGAAATGTTAACGCAACAATATTTGCAAAAGTTTAGTGACTGTGGATGACTGATAATATCAGCCACAATGAGCCTTTCATAGACGTGTCAGTGTTTGTCTGCTGATATGCACAAATATGAAAAATTCAATTTGATCAAATAAACAATGCAGAAGAGATGTGTGTTTGTTTAATTTTTAACATTTAAAAAGTTGTGGATTTTTCTTATTTCAAGTTTAATTTATTTGGTTGTATTTTTATTTTTATGTACAGTTCATAAAGTTTATGGTTAAACTATCAAGCCTAAATGACATTTCTTTGCCATATCAACATTTCAGGAATCAAACCAACATGTAGGCGGGCCGCCAACACAGTGAAGTCAATTTGTGCCACAGCTAGAGTTTGCAAAAGCTGTTTTTTTTTTTCCCCCCAGCAAACCAGACTACTACTACTACTACTACTACTACTACTAACAGTATTACTACTACTAGCCAAAAGTCATGCTAGTGGTTTCTGTCAGAGTAGGCACAGTCTTACATTGTGCTTAATGCTAACATCATAGATAAGTGTGTTAATTAGCAATACATATGAAATACACTTTAGCACTAGGATATTATTACTTTTAAAACATTCAGAGGTCACATAAGTTGGCTTCGTTAACTCCATGGTGGTGCTACAGAAGAAGTCTGGGGATCACCAAGTACTGATGAGTAATTTCATGTTCAGACTTAACCCTTCATGAAAAAAATCAAATCAAATCTTAAAAAGACTGCTTTATTATCTTTTCAAAATTTGGACGATGAATTTTCGGAACGTTTATGACAATCCTTTTAATTGTTATTGAGACATTTCAGTGTCTGCACCAAAGTATTGGCCAAATTATGTAGTAATACTTCTGATTTATACACACCCACCCAGTCATGTACATATGATTAGAGATAATTATCCTGAAATGAATGACTAATTGGTTATTTCCATGGACAATTAATGTCACAATTGTTTTCTCGATTAATGAAATTATACTGTTTGATCTACCAAATGTTGATGGTAATTCCCAATTCCCATGGCAATTTCCCAGTGAGGTATAAAAAAACAAACATGTTTTGTCTGATAAACAATCCAAAATCCAAAGATATTCGGCAGTGGAGATTTGGTAACTGTATATCAATCCGTGTGTGAGTAGTCAGATTTGTGTCCGTAATCAAATCTGTAAATAACATGGACAAATCACCACAAGCATTTGTGGGTCTGTAACGCAGAAGTGTCGCAAAAATCACGTGTAACAAGACAACCAGTTATGAGGCCCACTTGAGTTGTAATTGATGACTTGTCCCTATTTTTCAGATCGGATTATGCACACATGGATTTGCTATGCATATCTCTTAACACACAAATAATATTGCTACAATATCAGCCCCATAAAAAGGCATCAAATCTTCACATCAAAGAAAATGGAAACATTTCAAATGTCTGCTCTGAAAGGGATCTAAGCAATCAGTTGATTCTGCTGATCAATTATCTTACAATGAACCAAAAGGTTTATTTACTAATCGTTTCAATTCAGCATGTGATCACAAGAGCTATGTAAAGTGACAACGGGAAGACAGAGCAAAAGAAAGACTGACTTGTATAACAGAAGTCATATCAACACGTCACTGTCCTTTGTGACTGGACATTCAGACGAGAAAGATGTTGAGATCTCTTAAACGGACTTGATAGGGATTTCCTCCGCTGCCTGATTGAGTTGACACTCCTCTACCCATGTGCCATTTCTGTGAGGGCACTTTACGCCAAGTGTCAGTCTTCATCAGTGGAGTGGGGCCAAAAAGGCCCTACCACAAACTTTCAAATCCCAGACCATTGCTGGGTCTTTTGACAAAGATCTGGTAGGCCAAGGCCAATGTGACAACTATGAGAATCTGACTCAAACAATAGAGAGGGTATCTGAGGTAAAACGACTAGCAATAGCAACTGAATATTACAAATTACAGCTATTTCCCCTGTACCCGGAGTTGCACTAAAAATATGGCCGTCATTGAAAAGCAGCTAACATGCCAATACTCCTGATATTCGTAGACCATTATATAAGTCATGCATTCAGTGACTAGACACAGTGAAGTGCTTTTGACATCTGTCTCGCACAGAAAATGAAATCTAGCTCTGCCCTGAAGCTTGGGCTTCAAGCCCAAAGTGGTTCTTAGTTCAGAATTATTAATATCTGGATGTGATGTATGAATCTTCAACTAATCCATGAGAAATAGGTCATCCACTGAAGTACAAAAGAACATTAAAAAAAACGCCATCATCTCTTGCTTTGGACCACGGTGGGGGCTAAGGTTTTTTGTCATTTGTATCTTGTAACCTAGAAAAACTATTTTGTGTTGTTGTTGCTGCCTTCAATTGAAACGTAACATCAGAAACCCCTTAAATCAAAGTGTCTCTGTCGGTTTGGCTGGAAAAACTTTAAAGCATTGAACTCCCAATCTTCAAAAACAGCTTACCATTGATTTGGGAATAGAATATTTAACTTAATGATGATAATTCCTTTGCCATCACTTTCTAAGCTTTGCTGAAGCATTAATATCCCTAATGTTAGGTTTAATGCCAAAATATTATGCAATTGTTACAGTATAGATGAGCAGTTAAATCACTATCTTTACAAGGGTCAAGATTGATCTCTCTATGAAGACAGTTCAGTAAACTTTCTGCATGCCTGAGGAAATATATTCAAAGAGTTTTTGTTCAATGATGTATGAACTCTATGTGTTACGTGTCGGCCTCCACAGAGGCAACATTTAATTTTAGCCAAAACCCACTTAAGCGTCTCTGCATCGACCAGTTTGACTCTGGTAGATCACTGTCCAATCCTTGATCCTTGCTCGAGTTGGAAGAAAAGTGTTTGCACCTTCCAGGTAATGAGGATGGCTTTGATTAAGCTTTACTTGCAGCCCTCTGTGGGAACCTTTTCATTTTGGCTGTTTTTGGAATACTTTTCATTATTTCTTCCTACATGTCTGCAAATCATTATACATGTTTTTAACGCAGACGCTCATTTATACGAGCCTGACTGACATATTGATATGAGCCTTTCACAGGCATATCACATTTGGCGTTTATATTTGACGAAGCGCTACTTTGAATATATTAGTTTTTTTTACAGAATTAACACCGCAGAAAAATGCTTGGGCTGGAGTCACAGTCTGTACGCCTCTCAAGAGAACAATTCAGTCACTTTACAGAAGATTAAAAGTGGGACTATATGTTGGCCGATATATTGTATTGGAATTTTTTTATTATTATGGTATAGGCAACCAAAAACCCATATAGATCGGGCTCAATTGGCAAAGTAAATATTAAATGAAAATTAGATGCTGCAACCTATATAAATAACCCTAAAATGATAAGGGGCTATATTTTGATCATTTCCTCAGGAGAAATGCATTTAGATCAACAACACTTTGTCAAGAAGACCAAATGATGGTATAGATTCCTAATAAGGTATTTTTCAACCACAACCCTGAGAACCTGTATCACGTCTCATGTCAAACAGCATTCTGATGCACCTGAGAAATGCAAGGTGCTCGACAGATGTGTACTGGCAGAAAAAAAATCTGTAATTGTGTCCGTCCATCACGCAACACCTTGTTTCCTGGCCTCACTCATTGGAATATGGGAGAGCTATTGAGTCGGTGTTGAAGTATGTTATCGGTGCCGGGGCGGACGTGACTTTGTCAGTCGGAATATCAATGTGTTCTGAGACAGACCGGGAGTGTGTATATCTCACCATTTCTGCATGTGGGCGGTGCAACACATAATTTCTGAGCCCCTTTTGAGTTCAGCACCATTTTGGGCAGATCATTATGTGAGCCTTCGAAGCTGGGGATAGAGCACCTTCAGTCAGTCTACGCTATGAGCCAAGCCTCTGCAGAGCTTCACGTACAGATCTGAAATGAGTCCCAAGTTGTTAGAGGGGCCCAGGCAACAGTTGTGTTTCCAGATCCCACTCTTCCCGACACAGGGACCTGATCAGTGCAGGGGAAGAAAGGCACCAACGCAAGTGATTGAGTTCCCTGCCACCGCAGCAGCACCAGCTGATCTGTTACTGACAAATACTCTCCCTGGGACATGGATCTTCTCCCGTTTTCCTGCAGCTGAGCTGGAGCAGAAGAAAAGAGAAAGACAGAGGGGGCATGCAAAAAAGTGTGTGTTTGAAGACATGTCCCTCTTCATCCAAAGTTTGAAGGTCGGCTTCATCATTTACAGTTTAACGAATGAATGAAAAGACTCCAGGGCTAAAGGATCTCTAGTAAAGAGCTTTTCTCCTTTGAGAGAGACATTAAAGGCACGTTACATGAACTACAGTCAAAGTGAACGATGTGCGTCCAAGGACATTCCAAATGCAGACGCAATATAATCCTCTTGTTTGGTTGTATCAATGCATTTAGATATGGGTTTGTGTTGTTGTTATATATATATATATATCTTTTAATCAGACTGGCTTCTTTCAAGTGTTTTTTATTGCTCTCTTCTTGTTAACATTTGTTTGTTATTTTTTGGTTTTGCTCGACAACAAAACGCCAAGTACAACAGGTGAGATGTTGTCATTTTTGACCAGCGAGGGAGCAAGATGGATACTTTTTTTCCAGCCTTTACTGTTTCCACAGCTGAAGGGTTGGCCTGTGACCCTTGCATGGACATACATAATGCATCCTCACCTTTTCTCAACCTTGTATCAGGTGCATTTAATGGATCTGCCAGCACGTATCAGCAGTGTGAGGAGAGTAAAAACAGAAAAGAGACTAGGCTGCCCCTGAAGAACTGGTCTTTATTGTTTTTCAGCCTCTTAGAAGCCCGTTTTTCTTTTCATCTTCTCTGCCAATGGCAGTGTCCATCCTGTGACGAATCCGACTGCATAGGTCAACGTCCAATCAGAAGCAAAAGCAAACTGGCTCTTGTGAAAAGGGAATGTTTCTTTGTGTTAAGGCTGATGAATCAAACCTACAAACTGTGTAGAATGTTACATAAACTTCGCATTAAGGGTGTACTTTTTTCAAAATGCACCAACAGACAAAACAAAAATACTTAGAATACCTTTGACAGCAACACCTCATGTCTAATGCATCAGGCCGCCGACATCCACCTGTCAAGGTTGAGGATCGATAGTAGAGTCTTCCCAACTGCATATCTGATTTTCTCTCACATTACTGATGGTCAAGGTTTTCATCCAAAATTTTAGATTAATCCCAAAAAATAAATCTAAATAAAAAATTGTTTCTGTATCTTTTGCTGAATTGTGTCAGTATTATAGATTTCAATATTACAATAATTCCAGGATTGCCTGCTTGACAGTGAAAATAAGCTGAAGGCCAATTTTAAAAAGGAAAAAACTGATTAAAATGCCTCAGATCTCTTTTTTCTATTTTCCCCATCGAATAACTATCAGGGACGAGGCTCAAGAACTCATGGGCTCTAGCTGCTGGTGAGGTAGTCTGGGTTTTGGGCAGACAATTTGAAAAAGTCACCGCAGCCTCTGGAAACCTTTACCGAGGATTTTTCACAACTACTTGACTTTTTATAACCTGGAACCCAGACGAATTCTGGGAGCTCATTTAAATTCGCTCTGTCAGAATAGGTTCTGGATCCCATCCATTAGGAAAGGATTTCCCCCGCCAGAAAATTTGCAGGTCAATTCACAACAGGTTATCTGATAATGGGCGGGGTTTATACCGCGGACGGACGCGACTTTTGTAATCAACCAAGGCTGCCGCTGATGAACGAGCAATGGGAGGGTCTTTGTGTGATTTTCCCTTCTGTTCGTGTCTGCAGGTCTTTAATCTGAACCTGTGTGTGCATCACTGTCTGTGGGAGGCTGTGTGGGTGAGTCCATATCCTCTAAATAAAGAAGACATTTAGGTTCATAGATGCCAATTTCAAGCTCTAAATCGTGGCATGCAACCATGGCTGCAGACTTTAGCATCCTCGTGATTCTTTTTACAGAGTTTTGAAGATACACTAAGAAAAGGAGACAGATGGTTGAGCCAGGGGAATTTATTGATTGCTGGTGGGAAATTGTAGTTTGCATGATGCTGTTCAAATCTACAATAAAAACAACGATAGTCATATTACTTTTTACTTCTTTTGGATAAATATGGTGTATGTGTTAATTAAGAACGACGTGATGAAAAAAAGAATCGGGGAATTTATAAAATGATTTCAGTACTTTCATCATTTATTGTGGTTTATTGACTTACAGCAAATAACCTTTCACTTAGGTTGTACAGATTTTAGAGGTATGGAAGATTTCAAGACAGGGTTAGAAATCACAAACAAAAATATCAATGTCGCCACTAGTGGACCATTTCTATTGCAGATTTCAAATGGTTAAATGAAAGTCATGTATTGTGTTAATGGTGGCAACTGTATATTCAATGAGTCTGAGGAGGGAGCTATGTGTGTGTGATGTGAAATCTGTTGATGAATATCTGTCCAGAGGCTGGTGATAAATTAGCAATAAACTCTTATCATCCATCAAGATGATTAAACTGATGTGATTTCAACCAGCACTACCTGCAGAGGAGAAGACCTTTACTGTGAAGTCGTAGTCCGTAGAAATGCATGAACAATGTTATCGTCTTGTTGGGTTAACCCCAGACGTCAACAATGATCTTGGATGCACTCGAAGCCATAATGGGTTTGTCTATTTTTGCTAGCTTGCCGACACCTTCTCGCAACTGAAGGCAAATGGAGCAGCGTGTGGGGTTTTGATTCAGCACTCTAGGTTTTCTTAAGTGTGTGCTCTCTTTTCCTGTTCTTTTTGTTTATACCTGCCTGTTTTTAATTCAGTCTAATGGAGGAGGGTTTGACAGATGGGCTAGAATTTTGTTGAAATTACTTGGAGTTCAGTTTTGTTTCATTTTAGTTTTAAGAACAAGACTGCACTCCAGAGAGAAAGCCTAGAAACTATGGGTTGAAAACAGGTGAGCGCAGTCGTTCCGTGGACAATGTGCTCATTCATGAATATGGTCTATCGACCACTAAAACCGCAGCAGCATAAGTTTTGCTCAAGGACAAATGCTCTCTGCAGTTGGTGGATCGAACGAGGAACCTTCCCATCCGCCTGATCCATCAACAGTTCTCATACGGTGTATGTAAACAAAAAATTATAATAACAATAATAATTCACTAAATTACAATAGGTCCTCGCTCTGACTTTGTCAGTGGAGCTCGGGCCCTAATAACTGGGCTGCTACACATGAGCTGTGCCTGAGATCAATTTGCGTTTTCAACAGCCACATCAGAGGAATCATCAAACTCATATGCAGTGCTGGCTCTGACCTCCCTGGCCTCCTACCTGACTCATGAGCCTCACAGTTACACCTGACACTCGAGTGCTCCACTACAATCCTCCTCCCTTTACAACAGTTTGCTGCATCTGTCAGTCTAAGAATAAATAGATCTATACAGAACAAAATGAGGTATAAACAAACTATATTTACTGACGATCAAGCATCTCCTCTAATGACTAATGTAACCATCACAACTGTACATTATAGATAATATTTATCATTATAATTTTTTCCGCTCCATCAGGCCCATTCAATACATTTCAAATGTAAAATACTATTTATACCATGGCTTGTCTGAATACTTGATGGTTATTATTTACTGAGAGATGTTCGTCCATATTGTTCTGCAGTATGTCCTGGTCATCAACAATTTGAATTATCATTAGTCAATCTCACTAAATAGCTTTCCATCTCTCATTAGTCCATTTTAAAATGATGTGCATCAATGAGGAGTCATTACATCCATATATTAAAACTGGCTCTAACTGGTTGCTGCTGCTTGAAATCAGCAGCATGCTTGAGTTTAATTTTATTCATGCGAATGTGAACGCATGTATGCGCATGACGTTGTTATCTGTTCCGAGCTGCAATTTTTAAAGTGTAACATGTGGTTACCTCGGTGAGTTCCCTTTGCGCGCGCACACACACACACACACACACACACACAGGGGCCCCTCCTTAATTTGCGGGGCCCTACGCAACGTGCGTAGTGATCATATAGGGAGATCCGGCTCTGCTCTTATGTATGGTAAACAAGTCACATACCTACAGAGAGTCGTCACTCATCTCTCCAGTTTCCATCAGCTCTGTGTAGCATTAGTGTCTTTGAGCTCATTTTTTTGGTTTGTCCTTCGCGCAGACAGGTGTTGTCAGTGAAAAGGCTCTGAATAAGCAGCAATACACGACCGTTCCAGTACCAAAGAGAAGGACAGAGTTATCGACTAGCTGGTGAACATATAGTGGATCATTTAGAACCCCAGACATTTCCCACAAGAGTTGGTAGCGAACAACACCGAACAAAGAGGAGAGGTAATATTGCAGGGGCGGCTGTGGCTCAGGAGCGAGAGTGGGTCGTCCTCTAATTGGAAGCCGGGTGGTTTGATTTCCGGCTCACCCACTCCACAGGGTTAAGTTCCCTGTGCAAGACTCTGTACCCCAAATTGCCCCTGACAGCGGGTGATTGAAATGCATGACTGCCACACGAAGTGCAAGGTAGAGCAGCGCTGTATGAAATTGTGGGTGAATGGGTAGAGCGCTTTGATTGGTTGGTAAAACTAAAAATTCGCTATAGAAATCCTTTTAATATTACTTTCTTAAAGATGGGGGGGGGGAGAAAAAACTAGTCCAACTGAATGACAGTATTTGCTGCTTATATGTGGGATGGGTGGGCAACTGTTTGCATGTACAGTAATATAAAGTCAAAGATCATGATGTGTCATTGTTATGTTTACAGCTCGATTTTTGACACAAGTGGCCAAAAAATAGTTATTGTTACAGGTTTACTGTAAACACCCTAATCACACAAGAAAAGTTTAATGTTCGCTTATGTTAGTTTGATGGTCAATTCATTTTCAAAACATATTTGACTGAGCTCAAAAGAGTCCAAGTCATCTGTGCCGCCTTGTAGAAGCATCAGTCAGAGAATAGAAAAAGCAGAATACAATCTGCACCAAAAAGAAGAGAGCAGACTGAAATCATATAAACCATGAAAGTTGACTGAGATTCTTCAAGTTGACCTTTTTTTTATGACAGTAAATGTACTGTATGCCAAAAGTAAAAGGGCTCCTCATGTTCACACTGCTGTCCTAGGGCAAAAATCCCCACTACCTCACCACGTTGTGATGAGGTGAGGATGTCAGCGACGGATACATTTACTATATTACATGAACATGTCTGGCCCAGATCCAATGTCAACCCTCAAAGACTCACGGGCTTTGAGGTGCGTTCCACAGAAGTCTTTTGAGGGCTTAGGGCTGTCCCACTGTGAAATCGTCAAGTGTGAGGTGTCTCTTGCAGACTTTCTGAGCCCTTTATTCACACTATCAATAAGTCGGCATTTCTGACATGGGTATGCAAACTGAAAGGCAGTGCAACAATCAGTAAGAATAAAAACAACAAACGGGAGAAGTGAAGTGTGGAAGAATTGTGTGCTCTACACCATAGATGGCAGGGTGACGAACAAAGAGACGGGCCTTTGTCGACTTTGTACAAAGCAGCTGGATTACTCTTCAACAACAACATATCTGCAGCCTCACCTCTTAGCGGAGGAGACACCACGGACGGGCAACCTCGGAACATTCCAATTAATTCAAACCAATTTGGAAAAAGTGACAGCCCTTATTAAAACATCTCAGTGCTTATTTAACATGAAACCAGATGAATGCAAGAATATAAATGTTTAAATGCCATTTTGCTAAAAAAAAAAGAAAGAAAAAAAAGGAAAACCTAGACAAAATCAATTCTTCAAAAATGACTTCTCGTCAACTCTGGAAGGCAGGAGTCTGGAGAACATGGTGATATCAGGCAGTCGGTCCCTCCAGTGCCTTGGCCGTGAAGAAAGTAACTTAAAAAGTCCAAAACTTACTAAATTAAGCCTCATGTTTTGGCGGCGTCAGGTAACGAAGCGCAACAAGCTGTTCCATTCCTAATTACACCATTTCAAACCCCTGCTGCCTCTCACACGATCACATAACAGCTGATGTGAATTGAGTCTGTGAGGGTTAAGGGCTCGAGTTCTTGGGTGGGGCATTGAGTCTTCGCCTCGGCCACCCTGAACGTCCCAAGAAAGGCGATTCCGAAATTTGGTAGTTGTCATCCCTGCATTAGATGAGGTCTTAGGGTGTACTGCATGTAATTTCACTATCTCTGTCTCAGTTTCTATACAGTTACTCTACTGTCCCATACAAAACTAGTGCAAAATTCTGAAAAGAAAATATAATTGTATACAGTATGTCATATTTCAATCCAGTTCTTTTTTTTTTTTATACACACAGACATTATCTGTCCTCCTTTTTGTCATCTTGCGAAGCCAACAAACACCCTTGAACACAGACACCCTGACATGGTAGATGGATGGTCTGCGGGTCATCAAAAGTAATCACCACTGTATAGCTCCAACTGATCAGGACAGCTATAATGAGCATCTGTGGGTGAATTAAAGCATCAGAGTGAGAGGGTCCCGTCCTGGAGGAGGTGGAAGTCAAACAGCTGCCAGGGGATCCAATTATGGTCAAGTTTCTCTGCCATCCCACAGTGCAAACTCAAATGTCGTAAGCCAGCTCCTGCCCCCCCCCCCCCCCCCCCCCCACACACACACACACACACACTCACACTCCCCCCAAAACCTTCCCTCAAGTTAAGTCGTCTTGCCTGCAGCATTTGTTAATATTTGAAAGTATTGCCGGAGGAGGAGAACGAGGCTGGCATTTCTCCTCCTTCAAGAGTAGCGGTCTGGTACCTTGGTGCCAGAAGGTCTGCTTGAGAAAATAACAAAAGTCAAGTAGTGAAAAGTCTCTGTGGCTTTGTCACTGCTTAACTGTTTACCAAACTCCCCTGGACCTCGTCACAGCGGGTCCAAGTGGACGGACTCAAATAACAAACTCTTCATTAAAAGATCAGCTGGCCCACGCGTCTGGTATTTTTTTATATCTCTGTGGGACAAAGCACATTAATCAAAGGTGACAACTCAGTGACGTAGATTTAAAGACTCATGTCTCAAATGTCTTTTTGCCACCTCATGAGTTCCACAAAGTGTACAGAAAAGATTTTTACGCAGTTATAAAAAAAAAAAAATTATATGGAATTAAGTATAATTAACCACATGATAAGTGAAATTTACCTGCATAGAAGCTACGGTACGCCCCACACACCACAGATCACAGAGAGGGGGACCTGCAACCAACACGGAGAGTTAGTGAGGAACACGGGAGCCACTGACATACAGACAATGTGCTATATTATTGCAGCAGCCCTGTAAAAACTGACTGAGATGCAAAATAGCAGCTGTCAGCTTTGGCCTCAGCAAAGATGTTCTGAAGCACAATGCACTATGAAACTAGTCCCTACATTAACCCTTCTACGACACACCAGGGATTAAAGCCATGTACTGTACAATTACCATTCACGGTGTCCTGTTTTCCTTTATGCACCGCTCGCCACTTGGCAAACTACTCACTATCACAGGAACAAACCTCATAAAGCACCCACTTTGGAATACACTGCTGCAACGGCCACTCGACGTGACAGTCAGGTTTTCCTGCAGTTTTATACAAAGTATAGCACAAGCAATGCAATATGAATGTGCCTGTTGCTGATTTGGGTAACATCCAATTTACCTGACAAGGTGCATCTTGTGTACTCCGTTACACTGTAAGTAGTGTAACGGAGTACATCTACTTCGTTACTATCCACCTCTGGATATAACATGTGCAGCAGATTATTATCAAGCATTTTTAGCATATTAAACATTTTAATCAGCAGATGAACATATAGGGTTAAGCAGTAAATGGTAAGCGGCACTTCAACAGAAGTAATGTAATTATGGAAACAAGCTGTGAAAGGACGCCCATTGATTTAAGAAGAAATATTTTCAATAGAACATTTATGTGACAGATCTGAGGCATGATGAAAGCCTTGTATAGTTTGCCATCAGGCCAATAGTACAGGGAATTAACAATGTCATCGAGCTTTGTGCAGGAGAAACAACAATATTTACATATCTACAGGCAATTTGCATAATTATCTTCCACCACGTTTGCAGCAAGCCAGTGGGAAATTTCCCCAAAACCAAACCGCAGAAATCCAACCAAGGGGTAAATATGCCTTAGAACCATTTCAGCCATCACATTTAATACTTAAATCACAAGTAGGCATTTTCACCACTAAGTAAATTAAAAGCATGGAAGCATAAAAACATACATCCTCAAACAACCCTTAAGAAAAACTCCAGAAGTAGAGGAAGATAATTCACAAGTCAGAAGAACACAACCATTGCACATGGGTGTATCCAGCAGCAGAATCGAGAGGCAGCAGGAGCCGAGAGGCCACCGGCACGCCGAGCTGCCAACAGCCTCACAGCCACACTGCAAAGCCAAGGCAACAAATCACTCAGCGACATGCAGGTTAGTACAAACTGCACACAAACCTACTTTGATGAAGTGGAGAGGGGCCGTGGTCCGGACATCGCACATCTGCAGACATCACAGACATCCCAGACATCCCAGACAGGAAAGCTCCACTCCTGGAGGCTCACGGCTGCCACGATTCAAGACCGGCTCCTGAAACCACGTTGGCAGGAGAGGGTCATGCCTCCGCCTGCCACTTAGGTCATGTTCTCCTCTGTTTTTTTATATTCAGTTCTATTCAGTCCTGTTTTAATTTCGTGTTTTACTCACCTTTCATCCGTTTCAGGCCTCCACTTCCTGCAATTGTGTGTTTCCCCACTCCCTTGATTGTCTGCCCCGCCCCTACTGTGTATTACCTGGTGCGATCCTCTCACCCTCAGGTGTACTTGTGCTGCCTTCACGTGCCAGTCGGAAGATCCTACTTCCCACAATTATGTCACGTTCAAGTGCTTTGTTGTCAGAACAAATTAATTAAACAAAATAAAATGGTGTCACAGAATGAACGCAGCTGGGGACGTCAGCTAATGTAATAACTAGCAGACACTATAGTCCACTTGTAAACAAGCAACAGCTAATACGTGTTGCACTGTTGAAAATAAAGAATTACGGGCCGTCCATTACTGAATCTGTCCTCTTCTCCGCCATGTTGAAAGGTTCTGGTCACCCCAACTCTGGAACTCTGGTATCAAACTTATCTCTGAGTTTCCCACTCGTTCATACGCAATTTTCAAGACGTCAACTGGCATTTACAGTAATTCTGATACCACGTCAAGGACGGATGAGTCTGCGTGCCCCCCCAACTGTCTCTGTGCCAGTTCATCTTTGTACCTGGTGCAAGCGTTACAGCTGTATCTATATTCAGAAGACACATCAAACCTGTAGTGTGGCACCGTAAATAAAGTGAGTGGGGAAGTTTCATTGTTTCTGCTCATATCTCACATTTTGGTCTGAAAACTTATTTTCTTGTGAATGTACAGTACACACTTCAGAGAATTCATTTGTCGATTGGAACGATGTGGTTTGGTATCATGTGTTTCTTGGGGGGTGGGGTTCCCTTTGGTTAGATGTAGGGCCCCCCAGGTTACTTTACATTGGGGGCTTTAGGCTTCAACCTCCCCATTGACCCTGGAGGGATAAGCAGCATAGCTATTGAATTGATGTAAGGATAATATGGCCACGAAGGATGTTATAAAAACTGAAATGGCTCTGGAAAAGAATAAAGGTTGTTGGGAAACTGTTGAGGATCCACACGTCTTTCAGGAGGGTGAGTTATTTTTTTTTGTGAGCCATGATGTTGTTGGAGGTGCTCGTAGTAAAAATTTGTAAGATTGAGGAGGAGGAACAGTACACGTGCACGTACCGCAATATTATTCATAAAATGATCCCATTAAACCTGTTTTCCTCCGAGGGGCAGCGCTCTAAAATTACAACATTGAAAATGTTCAACCCATGCTGTATTTGACAGTTTATGATAAAAGAGCTCAGCTTCCTTTCATTAGACTCCATCTCCCCCGTCGCCAACTGACGGTGTCATGCTAATCCTTTTGTGCTTGGCAGGTTGTTACCCACCATCATCTCAGAAACGTGTAACCTGATTAGATAGTGGACTGTATAGAAGGTGTGCAGAGGCCGTGTGATTGTGATGAAAAGAGATAAGTGACGCCACTCAGTTTAATTTATTCGACAAGAAGCGAAATGCCTCTGCTTCTAGACAATTCCTGTCCATGATAGTACAATAAAGTCGTATCCAAGTCTAAATCTCTCTGCATCTCAGATTCAAACTTCATATCTGTATTTCATCAGAATCAAAGCCTATTCACTGTGGATACC
This sequence comes from Scophthalmus maximus, assembly GCF_022379125.1. Taxonomy (NCBI): domain Eukaryota; kingdom Metazoa; phylum Chordata; class Actinopteri; order Pleuronectiformes; family Scophthalmidae; genus Scophthalmus; species Scophthalmus maximus. The sequence goes on along the minus strand of NC_061524.1, from coordinate 23,712,157 downwards.
TACAAAGCTACAACCCTCATTTTTCTACTCCACTAGGGCTGAATTTCTACTGTCTGCCTTCTGAGGTTTGCTGAAATTAGAAGAATTAGTCAAATAAAATGAAACTACTCTGAAGTAGTCTTCAGAAAAAATTATAGGATAGGGATTTATCCTGAAAATAAGAAATCATCAGACAGTCATCTGTATTTGTCTCACAATCATACTTTATTGCAACAGAAACACAACCAGGAGACAGTGAAAAACAAGAAAAAATAAATAGAGAATGAGGTTTCTCTTCCATCTTATACTGAGATCAGCAGCTTTACGTTTGTGCTGAGGGCCAATGATCCAAATCCACCAACAGCACTGACTGTACCTCTCACTGTAGGACCTGTGGCTGATGTTCAACATTCTGACTCTGACCTACCGTCAAACACTGAAGTCAAACATGACTGGAGATTATTGGTCAAACATGCAAGAAATGATGTGACGATGACAGTGAACGGTAGCACAGCTCCAATGGAAAGTTAGCCAACACACACCCGTCCGATTTTTGGGTCATCATATATTACTGTCTCACATGAAAACCGAGACAAACTGGGAGGAAAGAATGAATGGTACTGCAAATCCAGTCTAATATCAATTTAGCCTTAACAGCTAATGTCAATCGGATCAGAGTTAAAAAAAAAGCTTAAGTGTTGTCTTTTTTCATTCGCATAAAATGTCTCTAAAAATGTAGTGTAGCGAGATGATGCAGTGATAAATACATATGAATGAAGAGCTACACTGTGGTATGTGCTTCAACATCGAGCTGTGGTGAAAAAGACGACAGTGACATGATGAGTAGTGGATCTGTTCGAGTGTCTGTTGCCTCGGGGAGAGGAGTCGCTCCAAAGCTAAAATCTGCAGTTTTCAAAATCCAGCGCTTTACTTTTGAGTTTAACCATCCTCAGGAGCAGGTAGAGGTGATTTAAAGAGCAGAGGCACAGCATGGAGCATGTCTATGTACACCTGATACTGACTGTACAGTACATTTTTTTTAAGACTAAAACACAATTAGCTGAATGTCACAAACATGCTCCACAGAGCTGAGGTGAACCGGCTGACAATTATCTGTATATTAACACAGAGCAATTTGATTAATTATAAATGATAGCTATGAAGTGAAACAAAACTGCACACATGCCTGTATTCTATTCTGTGTTATAAACATCACTGGATTTTCCCTCTTACAAGTCAAGTAATGTCTGTAAGTTAATGTGCACCATCGCTGTAATAAAATAAATTGTCTTCTAAGATTGAAAACGTGTAGTAAGTGCCTAAATGCAGCTTTCTGCCAACCTGGCCCCTTTGGAAACTTAATTTTACTGTTGTGTAATGCAGCATCATTATTAGGGCCCTCGCACCGACCCTCTTGTATTTGCTTTGTTTTTTCTTATTATACTTCTTCCCACTTGAGGGCGTATTGCACAACCTCAACGTTCATGAAAAGGCCCCTAAAATTTGCAGACTTGCTGAAAAGGTGTGCCATTCGTTGTGAAATTAATCTTGTTCACGGGCATGGCAAAAATGCCTCAATAGCGCCACCTTCGAATTTGCTAAAATTTAGCCCCTCGTCAAGGTTTCACCTACATGGATGAAATTTGGCACGCACATTTATCAAGTCCAAACACACCTAAAACTCAATTGGACCCATATCCTAAACGCAACAGGAAGTCGGCCATTTTGATTTGAAAATGACATTTTGTCACTGTTATATTTTAATTACTAAATCTTCTTGCAAAATAAAGTAAACCAGGGGCCTGTCTGGGAATTAATCCAGTCGGTGTTCAGCCCAGTTGTAGTTGTTTTGCCTCAGCGTGATTGTCTGGACTGCTAAAGCGAGCAGGGACATTGATCTGGAGATAGAAGGATGGCACTGCCCTGCTTTCCCTGGCATGGGTCTGCCTCTGGCCTGTGGGCATTCACATCTCTGTGTCCCTCTGCCTCGCTCTCTCTCACACCCACTCACACACACACACACATACACACACACACACTTTTGAGAAAGAAACACTGGCAGCCAGAGGTGTCTGGAGACGCGAGCACGCACGCACGCACGCACGCACGCACGCACGCGCACACACACACACAGCAGGCAACATTGATTTCCTGTTTGGCATTACTAAGCAGAGAGTGACACAGTTGAGGGAATTGGGCTGTTCACTGGACAACAGCGCACACAAACAAACCGTGCAAATGTATTCTGTCTGCCTCTCTTCGCCCATACACACATTCCCAAGGTTTCAAACAGTCACAGTGACTGACCGAACCGGCTTTTCCGGATCACGTACCGACATCCCTAGTTCATCACGGCATCTCTTGCTCTCGTCCCTTTCCGCAGCTCCATCTCATTGTCCCTCACCGAGCACCTTTCCTCATCGTCTGCATGTTTCTCTCTCTCTCTCCGTTTCTGTTCTTTAGAGGAAATTCGGGTTGTTGTTGTTAGGTTTTTTTTTAGTGGGGGTGGGGTTTGACTGCTTGGATGGTTTGGCACAATGTTGAGCCACATAGAACAGGTAAACATGTTCTATCAGCCACATGGATCCACACACACGGACACACACACACACACACACACACACACACACTCTCTCTCTCTCTCTCCCTAAGTCTCTACCTATTTTATTCAATTCCAGAGTCATCCAAAGGCACCCGTCTGTTTTTGGCGACAGCAGACAAATGGAACAATGTGAACTTGGAGAGCTAACAAAACTCTATGTGTTCATGTTTTCATGCACTCGGCTCTTCGGTATAGAATTCAAATTGTGTGTGTGTGCGTTTGTGTGCGTGTGTGTGCGTGTTGCTGCACTTGTGCGGCTGCTGGGAAGTGTGAACTGATGGGTGTGCTCCTACTGAGTTTGTGTCCCTTTGAGTTTTGTCAGACTTCCTGCGTCGATGTAACTTGTGTGGGTGTTGATGTGTACGTGTGAATGTGTGTGTGTGTGAGTGTGTGTGGTCGTGCGTGTCTCTCCCCCTCTCCCTCTGTCTGTCTCACTAAGTCTATGTAGGGTGCATTATTGGACGCAGTAGACCGGACCATGCCAGGGGCGGACACCAAGTGGTCACGTGGCGTGACAGAGAAGAGAGCAGAGCTGCTGTCAGAAGGCCTTTTTAACACACTGCTGCCCTCTGATAGGGGACATTTACGGGAGGGTTCGACTGCGAAAGGCTCCGCGAAGGAGAGAGATAAACTCAACTCTACAAAACTCACAGAGAAACACCTGTAAAGCCCCGAGGGCTCCCTACCTGAAAATAACCCACTAATACCTTTGATGTTCCCAAAGAGATGTGCAAGAGAGCGAGAGGAGATGGGGGGGGGGCGACACGCAGCTCACACACACACACACACACGGCCAGGCAGCAGCTTCACACACGTCTGATGAGTCCTTGATAGCCGATGCTTCCATATGTGCCAGTCATCAAAGGAGATATTTAATTGACTCATGATATTTTTTTCTCTCAAATTGTTGCATCAAATCTTAATCTGGCAAAATGAGGCAGCAGCTTTAAATGTTCCCATTACTTTTGAAATTAATTCATTTGGAATGAAATGTGGATTTTCTTTTGGTCTACTTAAGCACTTTAATTCCCAGTGTTAGGAGCTTTGTTGCGTGCCGTGCGCTCTTTCATCAAGCTTCCTGCTACTCCTCACTGCCTGCCTGTCTCTCAAAATGCACAAAGTAGCCGTGGAATAACAGATGCTTCCGAGTGTTGGAGTACTTTGTGCGCGTCTACATTGTACCTGAGCTGCTCTTTTCTACACTATGAAAGCGAGCTCCTCACATGTGTACTGTTTGTCCTTTCATCCGCGCCACCAGCACCAGATTGTTTATTATAGGCCCATATTTCCATCTGAGTTCATTCACACAGAAGGTCTGCGACCCCCTTCAGCTAAATGTGCAGGGTGCAGGATGTACTATAGAAACAGACATGCAGCGTGGATCTGCTGTCCTCTCCGTCCCCTCCCTGTTTCTCTCACACATGTATCTATGTGTGTATATATACGTATATATGTATATATAATATATTATACTAATTTTAAAGTGACAGCCTCAGAGAGCTTTGACAAATGTGCTCGTCAGTCTATAGCCCCCATTTCACTTACATTGTTTCTCTTATTTTTATTTAATACTATTTCTTTCTTTCTCACTCCTTGTTTTTGCCTCCATCCTCCCCTGGGCCTTCCATTACACGTCAAAAGGTCATGTCATGTCACCTCCGTGTTTACAACCAAACGCTCCTGCGTGTCAGAGGGCACAGCTGTTCGAGGACAAGTGAACTTAGACTTTCAAAATTTGGCAATAGCCAGAGGGCAGTACAGAAAAAAACAAAGACCCGACTTCTCTGAATGATAATATTCACAGAATTCATGAGCATGTGCCAAACTAGTAAAGTGGACATTTCTACTTCTTTAAAGCTCTCATTTACGACAGTGAGGATACGATCCTGCTGCGTACTTTGTTTCAATCAACCAGTCAAGCGGGAGTTATGAAAGCCAGAAATGTTACTGTACAGCAGCCGCGATAGCAATGTCACCGACACAGGCAGTCTCTGAACGGTCCAAATGGGTTGATGGGCTCAGTGAATGTTCCTTTGACTCTCATAAGGTAAAACAGTCACTGTTACCATGGCCGGGACAAGAAGGGGATGAACACCAGCGTCAGAATGATTCCAGTTTTAAGTTTTGATGGGTGGGTTTAAGCAGCTCAGGGGATCTTTGGCTTGGGGAGGCATGATCGGCTCAAACAGATCAGGATCTTGTCTGACCCGGGGTCTTTGAGCATCCCCTGGTCTGGCTCGTCCAGGGTGGAGTTGGTGCAGCGCAGATCCCTGCAAGGGTCCGTTGCTCTGCGAGGCTGAAGTAGTGAAGTGCGACGTAGACTCGGAGCCTGCAACTGGGGTCCGGCATTGAAGCAGGGAAGGCCTCTAGAGGGAGGGGGCAGCTGCTTGGTCCGGTTCGCCAGAGGCCCTAAGGAAGACCCCAGCTTCAGAGAGGCGAAGCCACCAGCGCCCCCTGGCTTAAGCGCAGGGAGAGACACGCGCTTGTGTAGACGAGGAGGCTGCAGCAAGCGAGGGCAAGTGGGACCAGCGGGTCCGGGAGTGACAGAGTTCTGCAGCATCCCAGTGGGGGCTCTCCCTTCATGCTGCTCTGCAGAAGGAGCTGCTGATGTTGGCCCGTCTCGAGCAGTTACCCCCCGTGGAGCCCCAGAGTCCGGCCAGTGTTGTCGGTTGCTGAGGAGATGATTCCGCTTGTCGGGGTATGCAGGGCCAGTCTCATCTGTCATAAGGCCTTCATGACGGCAATCAGCATCTCCACTCAGATCACTGGGGGCCTCGGTGGGGGGAGTTTTTACTATTCTTCCCTGACGGAGGTGCTCGTTGAGGCAGGGGTTGAAAGGCTGTAGTATTTGAGGCTGCAGGAAAGAAGAAAGGAATATCAATAAGAATTTAAAGAATTGTATAAATGAGTCATGGAGCAGTCGGTCGATAATGAGCTAGGACTCAGTGGTTTTTATCATGTTCTAGAAATGGATGGTTTTAAAAATCCCCCTTCTCCGGTGTGTCTTTGATCCCCCAGGAATTTTGGCGTTTGAATATTTTGCAGCCCTGAAGGGAAAAAAAGGATCTGAATCAAAAAGGCAAAGTCAAATTCCTGCCTTTCTTTGACTTGTTTGTTTACTCTTTGCCATCACCGCCCGTGTGCACTGCTGGCTGCCCAACTATTTCTGGAGTGGGAGAAGCAAAGTCACAGAGGAAGCCCTGATTCAGCGCTTACTGTAAAAACAAGCAAAAGGAGAACAACCTTGTGATGTGAGCGCCTGAAAAAATCGACAGGAGTCTTTGAGTCATCTCGCTGCAGTGGTGGGGCCTGAAGACATTCTGAGGAACATGCCGAGCAGTTCTCCGTGTGAAATTTGACCGACCAATTTGGTTCAGACTGTACAGCTCCACTTTATAAAAAGAAGGAATGTCCTGTGGAGCTTCAACAGTTCATCGATTAATCGATTGGTAATCGACCACTGAATTAATCGCCAACTATTTTGATAATCGATTAACCGGTTCAAGTAGTTTTTATGGAGAAAAAAAAATCCAAATTCTCTGATTTCAGCTTCTTAAATGTGAATATGTTATTCTTTGCTCGTCTGTGACAGTAAATTGAATATCTTTGGTCTGGACAAAACATATCATCAACTTGGGGGTTCGGGAAACATGATCGACACTTTTCACCATTTTACTAACCGATTCACTGAGAAAATAATCAACAGATTAATGGATTGTGAAAAAATATTGAACATCATGAATAACGTATCCACGATGAGAAATATGAAATGCCCATGACCTGCAGCATCTATAAAAATAGTCACTGTTATTTTTGAAGTTAGCCTTCATAGTTTCAGACTGCTTCTATGGCATACTGATCGTATCAAAGTCTGTTTCCACCCAACAGAAATCAGAGGACTGGCAATTTTCTCTCAATGTCCTTTGAGCAAAACCAAAGAACATCTTTCCTGCCAAAGGCCATTAGATTGTGCAACACCTGGACCTGGCACCTCGCACATTCACGTTACCATGTTCTTCTGCAAATTACCGGTAAATGATCGCACAGCACTATTTATGTACATTCTTTATATTTATATTCCTTTTTCTTATATATTTTTTGCCATTATTATATTTTTATGTCGTTAGTTGTGTCGTGTGACTGATACCTGCTGCTGTAACACCGGTATTCCCCAGTTTGAGATCAATAAAGTTCATCCATCTATCCGTCTATCTAAGGATCGTAAATCCACCTGGAACCATCTAAAGCCACTGAGAAGCATGAACTTAGTTTCATCAGAAACATGCCCACTGTGAGAGGGAAAGGATCGAGGAGGATGTGAGATAAATGAGCTGTGCAGGTCAGGCGGCTCTGTCTGTTTCCTCCATCGGCCTTTTGTATAGTGAGTGGGAGCAAATGTCCAAGGCCACAGCTCCATCTCCTGGTCCCCTGCCACAAAGCGTGCAGCGTGCTGCTACAGACCTCTCAGTGGCCCACTGCTGGTCAATGTTTTTCAAGCAGGAAAATTGTGGTCTTCACATTTTAATGTTACAATTTCGAAACAAAAAACACCTGAATACAGAATGTTTTTGTTGCTTCTTACAATACGTCTGATTAGTCCGTCGTCCAACCACGAGCGTGTTATTAAGTCTTTCTGTAACTCTCTGAGAGAGTGAACACTCTACTCGTTGTCACAGCGTGAAGGAAAATAGAAGAAAATAAGTCTCAGAAGTAAATCGTCAAAATGAACATGACACAATCAAGAAGTTGCATGGCATTATCAATAATAGGATCTTATTTCTTGTTTTGCTCCCGTCTCATTCACAACACAACAAAACACATAGCGATGCGTTCATGGTGAACATGCTGTATAGACTGACATGTCCATTATCATTTGAAAAAATTATCTCAAATGTGTGACACTTTAAATCCGCTGCGATGTTTGAAACGAGTGCATATATTCGTAGGTGGCCCATTTCAAAGAAGCCGCTGTCAGTGATGGTGACATGCAACATCGATATGACCACAGTCAGTAAGCATTTGCATCTACAGCTGTCTCCCACAGACACTAACAACGAGCAACAATCATCTGGAGCTCTTCACTGCACTGCCAAGACGAAAACATCTCATCTCTCTAATTCAAACTATCACTTCGTGTCTGACCAAGCCGATGCCAAGCCTCCCGCACCAAGAAAAATGTGATGTGATAAGAAAAGCAACACGCATGAATATGAATAGGATAATGATGATAACATGTAAATGATCCCCTTAATGTCTGCTAGACGATAATGGGAATGCGGCACATAAGCCGATGAGAGTGGCGATGTGGTTGCACTCCGTCTCAAAGCGAGATTAGACTTTATACTTATCATTCAATATGGGTGCTTGTGAAAAGGGCAAGTTGGAGTTTGAAATTAGGCCGTGGAAGGAGTGTGACAGCAGAGGATGTGCAAAGCTCTTCTCAGCTGCCTTCGGTGGCGGTGTTAGAATGAGGACCATTGCTTTGGAGAGCGGTAATATTATTCCTTTCAATACACTAGAGCTGCAACAGTTAATCGATTGATCGATTAGTAATCGATTACTAAATAAATGGCCAACTATTTTGATAATCGATTAATCGGTTCAAGTAGTTTTATGGGGGGAAAAGTCAAAATTCACTGATTTCAGCTTCTTAAATGTGAATATGTTCTGATTTCTTTGCTCCTCTGTGACAGGGAACTAAATATATTTGGTGTGTGTACAAAACAAAACATCATCTTGGAGTTTTGAGAAAACACGATCGTGTCATTTTTCACCATTTTATGGACCAAACAACTAAACGATCAATCCGGAAAATAATCGACAGATTAATCGATTCTGAAAATAATCGTTAGTTGCGAGGTCGTATATATTTTGAGGTGAAGACAGAGAATAATAAAGCACCAGTTCAATTAATAAAAAACAAGAAAAAACAAATCCACACGCAGAGATTTGCCAATGCATGCATACGTGTTCCTACATACATCATTCGATAAAATAGAACACATGAAAAAGACACAAATGTAAAACAGAAAAATGACCAAAGAACAAGAATGACAAACACACAACGACAAAAAAAATCCATTCATCTCATTCTTTAAGACAAGTAGACCAAAGTTCCAAGGAGGAACGCACACACACGTCAAAACTGAAAACCCAACGCAGAGCATGCACACGCAGATGTGGAGGGGCATGCGTCTGTCGTGCCACATGGCACCGGACCACAGCTCAGCGTGCGGGAGTCGGGGTCTGTGGGGGCGGCATGTGGACTTGATGTTAAAGAAAAGATTACTGTACCACGCTGTGTCAGTGAAGTACTGCACTAGGCGCTCCGCTCCTTGCCAAAGGCATTATGTGTGGGGAGGCAGAAGCAGAAGAAGGAGAACACGGGAGGTTGATTTTCAGAGTTTGTCCAGTGTGCAAAGACATGTGACGAAGAGAGGAGGAAGGTTAGAAGACAGGGAGCGAAGGAGGAGAGGGCTGGAAGAGAAAGGGAGAACAAGGAGGGGCTGCAGACATTTGAGACAGGACACGTTTTGAGGTTCGGAAATTTTAAATCCCGAACACGCTGGCAAGGAAAGGTCACTCATTAGCTCACGACAACAAACCAGGTTAATGCAAAACCTAATTTCCTGCTGCCCCCATCCAATGAGGCCTGTGTGAAGAGGCCAATTTATTCTCTAATTCCAGAACTGGCAATTTCTGTTTTCTATTCTAAAGACCTTTATTACTGGCAAGAACTCCTGGCTGGCTTGTTTACGCACAGAGCTCCCGGTGGGGGGGGGCATTAGTGGTTTATCCTGTACAACAGTCTCATATCTAAATATGACTGCGACTATATTTGAGCATGTTTCAGTGTTATTACCTCTTCCCTCCTACTCTCTTCCTCCCACTGCACAGTGTGTTTTGCCTGTTTAGACAAGGCTACTGGTGAGGAGAAGACTCGCTGGGTGGCGTTCACACATTTGTCTTAATAGTCTAGAAGCACAAGTGAACTTGACATTGAAATAATCACCTGTTTCTCAAATTTTCCTTCTCGACTACGCCGAGCCCCAGCGGGCCACATGAAAGGAGAACAGCGTGGGTTCCTCATAATGTTTCTTTCTTTCTTTTTTTTGGTTCTTCACTCTCTCGCATACGGGCACTTTCTGAAGTCTGCTTCCTGACTGTAATTCTCCCACGTGTCTCCCCTCCTTGCTACCGCATCAGCGTGGCACAATATAAAAAGCTTCGCCGTGGGATCCGCTGAGGATAGGTGAGGTCGACAGAGGGCCTTTAAATCACTTATTTCAAAGATATGTCGACACTATCCCTGCTGCAAATGATGGTGGGTGATTGAGTGAATGTTCAAGCGGTGGAGGAGGGACAGTGAAGGTTACAAATACAGGTTGACAGAGTCGTCCTGTTTGTGAGCGAGCAGCACAGGAAAAGAAGTAAGAGGGAAGTCAAGACTGTTTTTAGTAAATTAAACAAAAAACAAACTATTTTGCATGTAACTAATCTTGTTCCAAATTATGCTTAAAGCAAACATACAGCAAAAAATGTCCTGTAATTGCACAGTGGGAAAGAGACGCCGACTAACTGGAAGAAAGATATCTCAGTAGTTTAGAGAGTTTTAATTGGAGAAACAGTTCGGCTTTTTTCAGGCTATTTACAGAAACCTGGCCACGTTCTGTGCACTGTGGTGGTGAAAAGGCTGCAAAGGATGTTAGTGACTCACTCTGTCTGCGCTGGGGCATGCTGGTACGGGCCAAGCCCTGGTGCTGTGCCTGCCACGGGGACAGCAAAGCGGTGGGCAGCACACCCTACGCAGAGAAAAACACAGAGGACAAAAGGCATGACGCACCAGAGGACACACACACACACACACACACACACACACACACTCTCACACTCACAGACACAAAAACTGTACATTGTTAGTGATAGTGAGTATGGATATCCCAATTAAACCAAAGCACACAAAGACATACACTGGCAGACATACACACACACTGACGCTCAGTGTTACACCACGTCAGCGTCAAATGCATTGTTCCTTCAGATTCACTGCAAAGAGCTGCAAGCTACGAGTATACTGATGCACACACGCACAAACCTCCAGCTTTCATGCACACGGCCGTCAGGGGCAATTTTCCATCCCCCCACTTCCTTGTGCCAAGCGTATAATCCATAGCAGAGCCCTCCATTGTAAGTTTAATGGGAAGGCCAATACACTCGCCACCAGAAACACAGGTAATGTCTGTCGCCTGGCTTCTGTCATTGGTCTGGGGATTATTGCTTGCGTCATTGTTTCGACGACTCCCATTCTTGGTGATATTTTTGTATTCATCGCTCATTTGTTGGAAACTGAAAAGGGTTCTGTTTCGAGAGATACAATTTTGTTCCAAGCCAATGGAAAGCTAAGATGATATCCACAAAAAAGTGAAGATAAAAATACAGTTTACTGCAACTCTCAGTCCAACAAAGTGCCATGGGCCTTTCACAGGTGGGCCTCGGCTATAGTGAAGTTTCACGTCATGTCATGTCATCGAAGCACAAAAGGCCTCGACCGCGACAGCTACAAGTCACATCAGCTGGAGAAAAGCTGGAGAACTGGTAGAGAACTGGTGGAGAACTGGTGGAGAACTGGTGGAGAACTGGTGGAGAACTGGTAGAGAACTGGTGGAGAACAGCTGGAGAGCAGCTGGAGAACAGCTGGAGAACTGGTAGAAAACTGGTGGAGAACTGGTGGATAACTGGTGGAGAACTGGTGGAGAACTGGTAGAGAACTGGTGGAGAACTGGTGGATAACTGGTGGATAACTGGTGGAGAACTGGTGGAGAACTGGTAGAGAACTGGTGGAGAACTGGTGGAGAACTGGTAGAGAACTGGTAGAGAACTGGTAGAGAACTGGTGGAGAACAGCTGGAGAGCAGCTGGAGAACTGGTAGAGAACTGGTGGAGAACTGGTGGAGAACTGGTGGAGAACTGGTGGAGAACTGGTACAGAACTGGTGGAGAACTGGTGGAGAACTGGTGGATAACTGGTGGATAACTGGTGGAGAACTGGTCGAGAACTGGTAGAGAACTGGTGGAGAACTGGTGGATAACTGGTGGATAACTGGTGGAGAACTGGTGGAGAACTGGTCGAGAACTGGTGGAGAACTGGTGGATAACTGGTGGATAACTGGTGGATAACTGGTGGAGAACTGGTAGAGAACTGGTGGAGAACTGGTGGAGAACTGGTGGAGAACTGGTAGAGAACTGGTAGAGAACTGGTAGAGAACTGGTGGAGAACAGCTGGAGAACAGCTGGAGAACAGCTGGAGAACTGGTAGAGAACTGGTGGATAACTGGTGGAGAACTAGTGGAGAACTGGTAGAGAACTGGTGGAGAACTGGTGGATAACTGGTGGATAACTGGTGGAGAACTGGTGGAGAACTGGTGGAGAACTGGTGGAGAACTGGTGGAGAACTGGTGGATAACTGGTGGAGAACTGGTGGAGAACTGGTAGAGAACTGGTAGAGAACTGGTAGAGAACTGGTGGAGAACAGCTGGAGAACAGCTGGAGAACAGCTGGAGAACTGGTAGAGAACTGGTGGATAACTGGTGGAGAACTAGTGGAGAACTAGTGGAGAACTGGTAGAGAACTGGTGGAGAACTGGTGGATAACTGGTGGATAACTGGTGGAGAACTGGTAGAGAACTGGTGGAGAACTGGTGAGAACTGGTAGAGAACTGGTGGAGAACTGGTGGATAACTGGTGGATAACTGGTGGAGAACTGGTAGAGAACTGGTGTAGAACTGGTGGAGAACTGGTAGAGAACTGGTAGAGAACAGCTGGAGAACAGCTGGAGAACAGCTGGAGAACTGGTGGAGAACAGCTGGAGAACAGCTGGAGAACTGGTAGAGAACTGGTCGAGAACTGGTGGAGAACAGCTGGAGAACAGCTGGAGAACTGGTAGAGAACTGGTGGAGAACAGCTGGAGAACAGCTGGAGAACTGGTAGAGAACTGGTGGAGAACAGCTGGAGAACAGCTGGAGAACAGCTGGAGAACTGGTAGAGAACTGGTGGAGAACAGCTGGAGAACAGCTGGAGAACAGCTGGAGAACTGGTAGAGAACTGGTGGAGAACAGCTGGAGAACAGGTTCGGGAGGAGTGAGATGGGATCCCACCTGATAGTCGATGCTCCGACACTGTGTTGCTTGTTGTGATGCACAATGGACACGTCCGTTGTTCGTGTTTCTCCTGGTAGAGAACTGGTGGAGAACTGGTTGATAACTGGTGGATAACTGGTGGAGAACTGGTAGAGAACTGGTGGAGAACTGGTGAGAACTGGTAGAGAACTGGTGGATAACTGGTGGATAACTGGTGGAGAACTGGTAGAGAACTGGTGGAGAACTGGTGGAGAACTGGTAGAGAACTGGTAGAGAACTGGTAGAGAACTGGTGGAGAACAGCTGGAGAACAGCTGGAGAACAGCTGGAGAACTGGTAGAGAACTGGTGGATAACTGGTGGAGAACTAGTGGAGAACTAGTGGAGAACTGGTAGAGAACTGGTGGAGAACTGGTGGATAACTGGTGGATAACTGGTGGAGAACTGGTAGAGAACTGGTGGAGAACTGGTGAGAACTGGTAGAGAACTGGTGGATAACTGGTGGATAACTGGTGGAGAACTGGTAGAGAACTGGTGTAGAACTGGTGGAGAACTGGTAGAGAACTGGTAGAGAACTGGTGGAGAACAGCTGGAGAACAGCTGGAGAACAGCTGGAGAACTGGTAGAGAACTTGTCGAGAACTGGTGGAGAACAGCTGGAGAACAGCTGGAGAACTGGTAGAGAACTGGTGGAGAACAGCTGGAGAACAGCTGGAGAACTGGTAGAGAACTGGTGGAGAACAGCTGGAGAACAGCTGGAGAACTGGTAGAGAACTGGTGGAGAACAGCTGGAGAACAGCTGGAGAACTGGTAGAGAACTGGTGGAGAACAGCTGGAGAACAGCTGGAGAACAGCTGGAGAACTGGTAGAGAACTGGTGGAGAACAGCTGGAGAACAGCTGGAGAACTGGTTCGGGAGGAGTGAGATGGGATCCCACCTGATAGTCGATGCTCCAACACTGTGTTGCTTGTTGTGATGCACAATGGACACGTCCGTTGTTCGTGTTTCTCCTCAGAAAACCAACGGACTGTCAATGACGCTGTGACTGATAACACTAGTGCTATGAAACATGACTGTTCTGTTTTTTGTTTGCATTTGTGGTTGAAACTTGAATGATAATTTTCATTTCTGGACCAATATCTATCTGCGCATTTTTAATGGCACAGAACATATATCATATATATATACTATATACATATATATATATACACACAACTTTTCCACCCATCACTTTGAATCAGGCCGTGAGAGGAAGAGGCAGGGCTGTGACACCACATTCACCAGATTCTCTGAGCTCCTTTGGTACATTGGTCGTGGGTCACACAACGACACGAGATAGATTTGAACTTACAGTTTGATTAATGACAGAATGTGACATATCCATAGGCGTTCATCCAGCTGGACTCTGGTTTGTGTGGCCCGTCGTCGACCCGCTCTCTGCTGTCTGTAAAGTCTGCTCCTGACGTCTGGCTAAGCAATTTAAAGATCCCTGGCCTGGTTGCAGGAGTCCGAGTTGAGGGGCAGCAGGGCCCTCGCGCTAAGCAGACAGATACCTAATAACACGCCACTACTTTCCTACGCCGCGGAGACGGCTGCCTCTCAAACTCAACAGAGACACAGAAGAAAGAGGCACTGAATGTGTCAGAGGGCAGAAGAAACACAGAACGGCTGGTCCAGCCCCGACTGTTTCAGAGGCCTCCTAGTGAGACTGCTGGAGGGGAGAGGAGTGATCCGCTCTCGCCCGTGTCCTTCCTTGAACATCAGCGCGGTCTCGGGAGAAGCCTCCCGCCGAGGCTTCGTTCGCAGCGAGGAAAAACACTTCGGCAACGAGAACATGAGGGCGTGTTGGAAGGCTCTCAAATGATCCCGGCAGAGTTTGGCAGCTTTATTAAACCTCCACAGCTGCTTCCCTGTCAGGTTTTTTTTTTTAGTTTTCCATCCTTGTAAAAAAACCTCGCCAATGAAGGGCCGACAAGGGCGGGGAGACGGAAATTTGGGAAATATTAAAAGTTGTTTTTTTTCGTATTCTACGAATGTAATCAGACCTTCGTCTTTTCGTTCTCAACCACCTCACAGACCCTGAGGCTGTTGGCGATGCTTCCTGCTCGTTTTGTTTTTTTTTATGAAAAAAGACTGTTCACAAGTGGAAAGCAAAGCAACAGTTCTCTGCCTGATTACTGCACTCACAAGTGTTGAGCCTGTACAGTGGGGACAGCCCCCCCCCCACACACAGTGCCCCCTCCCATGGTTAAGATCAAGAGGCATTGTCGGTATAGTCCATAAAGTCGGTCGTACTCTCGGGGACTACAGTAGTTAGCAGGGACAAGTGACAGTCCTAATTTGAGGAATTCTTTGAGAATAAACTAAAATATATCTGGTCAACCTCCTGACAAGCAGAATCCAGTTGAATCTGTAATCACACTTTGGAAACTAGATTTCACCAGCGTCAAGTATTTCAAGATCCCAGTGTCGTCGAAACAACAGTGTGTTGGTCTGTGTCAAGGACAGACAGTGATTTTAAAGAGAGAGAGAGAGAGAGAATGATACAGTGACACAGTGTCGGTGTTCGTCTGGTTTATAAATGTGGATTGTAATCACCTCTGACTCCTCCTACCTTTCTGAGGGTAACAACTCCAGACAGTTACAGTTCAGAAGAGTATGAAAGAAATTTAGCCCAATAACAAAAAATGAACAAAACAAAGCACTTATGTTTCTCATAATTCTCCTCAACAGAATTCAAGTCCCATGTCGACAGTGGTCTGTTGACTCGAGGCCCTCCTCACGGTGAAATGCACTGTCAGGATTCGTTCGGCGCTCTCGTCTGCGCCGAGTCCCAAAAGCAGATGGTGAAGCTTGGCGAAGCGGGGCAACACTTTAAAAGTCATGTAAACGCTGTTCTCTGTGATCCCACAACCTCTTCGACAGTATTTTTAGGAGGAGGCGCGATGCCGTCCCCCTGATCCACTACACAGAGCTGCTCTTGGCTGCCCGCAGCTAAAGACCTCAGGTCTGGCCACGACGTCTTCCTTCGCTGAATGTGTGGGTACGCATTGATATGAGTGTGTGTGTGTGTGTGTGTGTGAGAGGGAGATGGAGATGGTGTGTCTGTGATGCAAGAGGGCAGACACGAGGGGGTGTGGGCGGAGGGGAGAGTGAGGATCTGAGAGGGGGAAACCCAGAGCTTAGCACTGATCACTGACACAGTTCAATCCTCCCTCCCTCCCTCCCTCCCTCGCTCCCTGTGACAGAAAAATTGATCTAATTACAACTTAGGTAAGAAGGAGAGAAGGCAAAGTCAAAGAAAGAATGAAAGAGATAAAAAGAATAATAATAATAACACAGGGAAACAAAGGTAGGCTGGCGACCTGTCCAGGGTGAACCCCGCCCCCCCCGCTCCCTAAGTGGATCAAGCGGTAGACGATGGATGGAAACAAAGGTATGGCCGAGGCAAGTAAAAAGAAAGGGAGCAAATAAAGTGAGAGAGCAGGAGCGATAAAAAAGACATAAAGGGAGGTGTGAGGAGAGAGGAAGAGATTAAAAAGAGGATGTTTAAAAGGCATAGAGGGAGTGGGAGGGGAGCTGTAATTGCCCTCTCTGTCTGCCACTGATGAAACACAGCCCATTGTGTTGCCGTTGTTTGGCTGCCGCTGCTCTTCTGCGTGTTTGTTTATCTGGGTTATTAACAAGGTCGACTCCTCAGCCCTCAGTCTGCTGAACTCACTGATCAGTCTCACGCTGCGGGCCCCGCCGCACACACACCGCACACACACGTCGCACACACACACACACACACACACACGTCGCACACACACACAGACACGTCGCACACACACACAGACACGTCGCACACACACACAGACACGTCGCACACACACACACACACGTCGCACACACACACAGACACATGTCGCACACACACACACAGATACATGTTGCACAAACACACACACACACACATAAAAACATATGCAGTTAATCAGTCTAACTCTCTATCTCTCACACACACACACACACACACACACACACCGCACCGTGTTCCACTGTGCTATATCTGAAATGACTCAAATCAAGCCGCTCGCGTTTAATTCGTTTGCAAAATGAAGAGGTGGAAAAACGATTAGAGTCAAATAAAGCACTGTAGCGTGGCTACAGCTTGACTGACAGCTGTTCCTTCCAATCGGTGCATGGTTGCAGGTGTAGGTGGGCGGGCAGTGGACGAGCACTCAGTCAGACCCACCCCCAATTATATTTCCAGTTTCAAAAAAAGCCAAACAGTGACGTCACGGTGGGGGGCCACCAGTGGGAAAGACGTTTTTCTCCTCGATTAGAACACATACAATATACATTTAATATAAAATATAAATATATGGTTAGTAAATGATATTCCATATGTGATTATATGGTATGACAGATGTTGTGTTTGTGATGTAGAATGCTGGGACCACCTCATCTATCACAGCCGCTCCAGTCGGAGAGTGAACACAGACACAGGGAACAGCTCTCGTCTCTGTACATGAAATAGGCAAATGTGCAGCAGCACAGATTCATCTTTGGCAAAACATTCCAACATGTGCATGTATGATGACCGACTGGGCGATACCCAACTTTTTCATTTGGATACCATGCCGATACTGTGAGCCTGTCGTCCAACTCAAACAGGACCTATGTTGCTTTGGAAACAGAGAGTTACGACGTGTGTAACTCTCTGTTTCTCTCGCGGGAGTTATGTACACGGCCACTAGAGGTCAGCGGTGGACCTGGTTAGTCCGTCAACTTTGTGTATTTAAATCGATATGCTTATATTCTCTAAAGTAGCCGTCAACTTTGTGTATTTAAATCGATATGCTTATATTCTCTAAAGTAGCCGTCAACTTTGTGTATTTAAATCGATATGCTTATATTCTGTAAAGTAGCCGTCAACTTTGTGTATTTAAATCGATATGCTTATATTCTGTAAAGTAGGCGTGCTGATTCTCTGCCATGTCACCCTAACCCATCAACGGAGGTGACAGAGGCGCTATTTTAGGAAACGGTCAATATGGTGGTTTTTTCCACAGATGACATAGTTCGTCGTATGAGTTGGAGAACTTGTTGATACTGTGCTACCCTTACATGGGCATTCAAACATCACATGACACATTCTGTCCATGCCAAACAAAATAAAAATGTGTGCGCTAATAAATTTAAAATACAGAAAGTTTTACCGAAATTTCCAGATTAAATTAAATCATTTTTACGACATAAATATGAATAAAATAAATTACCAGCATCATCTTAATGATTTGCCGTTTTTCACTACAATAAGCTTACTAGGGTCCTGAGACACTGAAAATAACGGCTGACCAAAAAGGTGCCTGACTAAGACTGACGACATGTAACAGGGGGGTTGATGACAGCAGGGAATTTACAACAGGCGGCATCTGCCCATTGCACCACCCAGCACCTTATTTAAACCATATATAATCATTTATAGAATATACCTTATTGACTACACTAATTCTATATGCATTTTCTATTGTATGTGCTCTAATCGAGGGCCAACGAGCTATTCTGTCTATTTAGAAAAGTGTCTTTTCCACTTTGAAATTACACACAAATTCACCGAAAGTCCAGATGTCCCAGTTTTCCACCAGCACAATCTTTTTGGAGCTGAAGTGTGGAGAGTCTCTAAACTCCACATGCCCGTGTGAGCTGACCCCTGCGTATCCGGCGAACCGTGCACACGCATTTAACAATCTGTAAAGAAATACAAAGAATGTCACAAATGTTCGTCGGCATTAGTGCCCACGGGAAGTTGAAGTTGAAAATCTGCATGTAATATTTATCTAATGTGTGCATTTGTGAAACAGTCTTACGTGTGCACAAATCTTCGTATTCGTGTGTGGATTTGTGAGAGCCCAAAGTGACGCACAGATCATTGGACACATTTGTAAAGCTTATCTTTCGCTTGCGATCTTGTGACACACTTAGGTTAAAATCTTGTGCATATTGCTGCGACAGGTGTGCCCAATATGTATCTGCACCTTGTGCAAGGGTAAGACAAAGAATACTGCGGCCAGTGGGTAAGACCAAACAAAAAAAAGCACATTCAAAGATTGTGTGGAAAAAAAACTATACGACAAGTATTGTGTGAGGGAACACTGTGAACTTCTCAAGGCGCTACACCTGTCAGCGTGCGAGAAGGAGCTTTGATACCACCTACAAGTCAGAAAGACACGGAGAGAAACCCCCTCCTCCCTCGGTCATGTGTGTACTCTGTCCTCTCTCGGTCGTGTTACCCAACGCAAAACTCTCCGCTAACCTTTCCAGAGGAACAGCACGCTCTGAAAAAGTTAAATGTCACTAACATAATGTGTTCCCCCCCCACAGTGAAGTGATGACATTGTAACGAAGATGAGAGGAAGGGGGAAAACAAAGAGAGAACACAGAGAAAAAGCACCAACTCCAGACCTGCTGTGTGCTGTGGTTTGATGTGCTGGTCCTACACCAGATACTCCAGGTCACAGATAGATGTTCCAACCAGCCGGCCCTGCTTTGATGGTTTCCATAGCAACTGTTAAGCCACATGCTCCCCCCCCCCCGTGGAAGGCAGGCCCACATTATTGAGCGTGCTTGTCTGGTCCTTTATTTCCTCCAACTCTGTACTACCGTACATTAAACTCTACTTTTGACTGGCTGGGCCTCATTTCTATTATTTACTTTTTAAAATACATAGGGTATGATAACCCAGTTTACTGCTTATGTCTGCCTCTTTGTGTGTGTGTGTGTGTGTTTGTGTGTGTGTGTCGCCCTTTAAAGCTAAGAGCAGGTCAATTAGGTGAGTGTTCACTAGGCACCTTGCCTGTGGCACTCCTGCTATTGAATCAATACTTGGCTGCCACACGGCACGCACATCGTGGCACGATACTGAACCCACCGAACAGCCATCTATCAATCTTTCAACTTTCTCTCCGGCTGCTTTCTTCCTCCCATGAATCTCCCTCTCTCTTCCTCTTGTGCATCTTCTCCCGCTGTCCATCACTCAGACATGGAGCCATGGAGCCTCACAACAACGGCCCGTGCGGTGTGCGAGCAGGGTTTAAAGAGGGCGAGACAGGGTGACAAGCCCTCTAACAACCCCAATAAACTGTGCGGTACAGAGAGGCCAGGGTGCAGGCGTCTAACGGCTCAGAGGGAGGAAGAGGTAGAATGGGAGGCGGACTGACTGAATTACAGCAGGTGGAGTGACTCAGTCACCAGTTCATCCTGATGTCAATGATGTGAAGCATGCATATGTTACAACCTCTTGATATTTGCTGAAATAATGAGAAACACTTCGATTTTTCCGATTTCAAAAGTCCTGCTCTGCAAAACAAAGGTTGAAAGAGTGCACGCCTCCTGGGGCGGGTTGCTGTTGTCGGTGCTACCAATATGCAGACTCACAGCTTGGCTGGCTGGTCTCCAGTATGTCTGGGTGGCCTTGTCATAGCGATGCTGCGTCCGTTTGTCCATCGGTCTGTCGCCCTGTCGTAGTGAAGAGGGCGCCCTCTGGTGGTGGCACTGACACCTGACCTGACGTCCCGGAGCAGCCTGCAGGGGGCGAGAGTGAATCAACCAATGACAGAAATCACAATGACATTTTGAACCCAGGCCACTTATTTTCCCTACTTTGGCCATAAAGATGGTCAAAAGCGTGTCACTCTGTAGCACAGTCAGATACAACCACACAAGACGGGATAAAAAGGCAAAACCTCAACTTTTTTTTTTCAACTTTTAAACTGTAAATGACTTGAAAGAAGAATGAAGTTCTTAGCTTTTGTTAACAGCATGAAATAATGAAAAAGAAAATCTTGTTTTTGAAGTAGCATTTGTGAAAGGTTTTAGTTGGGTTTAATATCTTGCATGTCACCTGTTGCCTGAGTGTACAAAAGAATCGTCACAGGTGATGGGAAAAAAGGAGCATCATCTTCTGCATTTGACTGATTTTGAAATTCATAAATTTAACTTGTGGCCCCTGAAAATATAATTCATTCAAAGTCACTGCCATTTACTGTCACACTCAACATCACCTCGCTTTTCCATCAGTTAGAATGTTTCCACTGACTACCTGATGTAAATACTTTATTTAAAACTCAAACACAATGCAACATCACAGTGAAGTAGAATATCAGGGCAACTAATAATATGCATTCAATCATTTCAAGCGTCTTTGTGGGAATTTGACACTGAGTATCGCACCATCTGTCTCTTATGCAGCTCAACTTTTCACTGCTGCAAGGATTTCCACAGGATCAAACAGGAACTGCTCGTGTTTACCAGACTTGGTGAAATGCAGCTCAAACAAGAGAAGTGCATAATCATGAGCACTGTAACTCAGCAGCGGCGGAAGCCGCATGCAGTACTTCATTCTGTCAAGTAGGACTGAGAAATCATCTTTCTATCTTTGGTAGCTCCACTTCTCTCTCTCCCCCATTATTTCATTTTCTCTCCTCTCAGCCCCCTGAACACACACACACACACACACACACACACACACACGCACACACACACACAAACACAAATACACGCACACACACGCACACACACACACACACACACACGCACACACGCACACACACACACACACGCACACACACGCACAAACACACGCACACGCACACACATTCACGCATGCACACACACACACACACACACACGCACACACACACACACACACACGCACACACACACACGCACACACACACACACACACACACACACACACACACACACAGTGTATACGGCAGTAGACTTTCTCCCTGCCAAACACAGTTCTTCTATTGTTTCCTCATGATTCCATTATGTTCGATTCAGTTAGTTCCTCCTTTCTGTCTCTCAGCAGTTTCTCTGCATCACTTAGTATTTCCTTGTTGACCCGTTGACTCTTTACCAACAGTCCAAACCATCTTTTAACCACCGTCGAGTACAAACAGCAGGTTCAGTAGCCAAGGCCTTTTTAGACTTCAAGATATCCTATGACCCCCGATGACAATCCTACCAGACCTGAACCTGTTGTCATTGTTAACTGAGCAGATTTCCACCAAAACTGGTGGACGGATGAGACATGGGCCCAGAAAGAACCCATTAAACTCTGGAATTTAAAAAATGTATAATGCAGGGCTCTTGAAAAAACCCCAATCAGGCATATTAAGGGTTTGATTGATTGAGGGGAATGTTGGGCCTTGGGAGACGGATGGGCTCTACTGAGTGCCTCTCTAGTTCTGATCATTTTTCTCACCCCATGTGTCTGGTTCTTTTGGCCTCATCGTTGTTCAAACCTGCACTGCAGAGACAACTGAGGCCATCACAACACAAAGAGAAAGCCATTTCCAGCATCATCATGCCCGCAGAGTATATTTCATCCCAGAGTCAGTGTCTCCGTTTCCCTCTTCTCTTCTCTCTTCTTCCTCCGACATCTTCACTTCTCCAGGCCCTACACTCATTAATGTCAGACAGAGTTCTGCAAATATGCCCCGGCTTTTTCATTCTCTCTTTCGCTTGTTGAGGGTGAGGGCGCTACAATACACTGGACTGATAACCTGCTGCGGGCGGGTGCTAAATCTAATTGGACGGATCATAGGCAGCGGGAAGGCTGGTGGACATATTGACATTTGGGTTTTTTTCTCGATACGGCAGGGATTTGAATAATGTCAGCCGGGCATGCGCTTGTTTGGCTAACAAGGGAGCCTGGTCAAGACACTAATGAATGTGAGAGTGAAGATGAAGCCAGCTCAGAGAGAACAGAGAGGAGGCTATTGGGAGGAAGTCATCACGATGAGAATACACACGCCAGATTACACTTTTCATCAGTCCCTCTCCTTCTCCGTACAAAGCACAGGATGATTACGTAACCTGAAACATGGAGGTTATGTTTTCACCCCTGTCCGTTTGTTTGTTGTCAGCCAGATCACGCAAAAAAAATACTGAATGGATTTCCACAAAAGCTAGTGGAAGGATGGGACCTGGACCAAGAGAGAACCCATTACATTTTGGCGCAGATCCAGATAAATGGGCAGATACGGAAATGTCATAATTATTTCATAATTTCTGACATTTTCACTAATTACCCAAGGATATTGCATGGACTTTGATGGAAAAAAATCTAGAATACTGAGGGGAGCGATATCTATGAGTTTGAGTTGATTGATTGAGGGGCCTGTTGGGCCATGGCAGGTGTATGTGCACTACTGAGTACCATTCTAGTACCTCCATCATTTTTCTCTCTTTCTCTTAGTGAGATCTGATAAACCTGGAATTGGTGTAAACAAAAGATAGTGGGAGGCAGTATTTGTGCCCAGACATGCTCAACTATCGCAGATCTGTAAAAAGAATTGGTGCTGCGTTGGTGAACTACCAGAGGAGATCGGGCCTTTTGCTTGCAGCACCTGAAAGCCACATGAAATCAATCAGCCAACATGAGCACTGGAGCGGTTTGAGAATGCTTACAGAATGCACCCGGACCCAAACACTCAACTGGAGATGAGCCGCTGTCGATATTCTTTATGTTGCACAGAGATACTTCCTGTGGAAAAGGTTCGCTGGAGTTATACTGCATTTCCAATCTGTGCAGCATGTCATGGGAGGATGTCTTATATATAGACCCGAGCTCATTGATGACAACACAACAAGAGCAAATGTGCAATAAAATGCTACAATGTGAACCTTTACTTCAACAAAAAACAGATGTCAACTCACACATACACACACACACACACACACACACACATACAAAGATAAAAAGAAAAACACACTTAAAGGTGACATATTATGCTCATATACAGGTTCATACTTTTAATCTGTGTTACCACTTGAAAAGGTTTACATGCTCTCAAGTTCAGAAAAGACATCAGTGTTCTCATACTGCCCATTCCTGCAGCTCCTTTTTTCACCCTCTGTGTAAAACGCCTGGATTTATTTAGCCCCGCCTCCCGATAAACACCAGTCTGCTCTGATTGGCCAGCCATCCCAGTCTGTTGTGATTGGTCAACCGCTTTCAAAATGTGTAGGAAATCTCCCGCCCCTTCACCAGAGAAGTGGAGGTTCTCAGATTGCTGACGGCTTTACCCACAAAAGAGTCCAACTGTGACATCACAGTGGGAGAGAAATCTGAAACAGATTTTCAGAGCTTCAGGCTGTAGGGTTTAGCCAGCTCACACAAAAAAAGAGAGTGTGGTCTTTTTTTACAGTTTGTGGGCCGGCAGGCTCCACAGATACACACATGTATGTGCACGAACACTGAAAAAGAGATTTTTGCATAATATGTCACCTTTAATGCAGGTGAACAATGCATTACCGGAGCCAAAGTGTTTCCCACATATATACAATCCCCTTTCAGGACATGTCACATGTATTAGCCCAGTTCACACCTACTCACCATTTGTTCCCGCTGATGTTGTTGTTGCAGCTGTTGACACTGTAACGTGAGCTGAGCGATGGTCTCGTCTCGACTCCTCAGCTCCTCTCTGAGCACCTGCACCTCCCTAATCAGCTCGTCCAACTGAACACACACACACACACACACACACACACACACACACAGTTGACTGTAGCAGATGAACACAGTTGGAAACTGCAGAAAAATAATAAATATATGTATACACACACACACACACACACACACACACACATACACAGTATATCCAATCAATCACCACTGTAAAGCTTAGGTAGAGAAACTTACCTGTGATGCAGTGGTATTGTCTTCAATCCCCTCAGGAGCATCTGCTGGAGAGTCTGTATCCTCCAGCTGGACACAAACAACAACAACAACACGCACACACACACACACACACACACGCACACACACACACACACACACGGGCACGCACAAGAACGGGCACAGACCAATACACAGTAAGTACACAGTGAGCTGGATCAATGATAATTGCCTTAGGCATGCCTCAACTGCAATATTTCACAACAGTGAAATAAATTCATATACTTTACCAACCGTGAACTGTCAGCCAGCAAAGTGAAGATTCTTGAGGCAGAGTTGCTGCGTAAGTTTTTGATCAGTCAATACATTTGTAATGTAATACAAAATGTCCTGACTTTAAAGGGCTACTTTGAAGTCAGAGATTTCATCTTGTGTATGTTCAGCGCAAAAAAAAAATAAAGTGTATCCTCGCTTTTGGTTTTTCCTAATAATAAAATTCATTGAATTGTAATTGTAATTGTAAATTGTTTTGGGGGAAATGATGTAGTTGTTGTTGATTAACAGCGACCTTAAACTCATGTCGGTAAATCAAGTTAATTTTACAGCCGCAGTCTTGAGTTCTGGATCATAAATAATAAAAAAAAAGACAATTAAGAGTTGCTAATGTGACAACTGAAACATTTCCCTTCTTGAGGCTTTGCAGCCGAAGTGTTGCTGTTGCAGTAATTGCAGTGAGAACAATGAACACATTTGAAGGAGACTCATCACTTCTGCTACACAGGGTAGATTGAGTCAAGGCATTAAAGATCATTTCTTTTTCCTGGCGTGTGCAGTGTGAAGAGCTTGCGTCTTTGCATCTGTGCGATTTGCCCAGATGGGGCCGTGTGCGTTTTGTCTGTTCATCTTTTATACAAGTTCAACTCTTTTATAACCCTCATCTTCCCCTGTCACCCTCGCCCCACCATTCAAACCTCCCTATCTCTTAACCTATAAACATCCGTCTTAATATCTTTCTTTGTGCACTCCACCTACAGTATCTTTGTACAGTGTAGCGAAACTGAATGATGGAATTATTGAGCAAACCCATATATGACAATGATGTGACCATAGTACTCCAGCTTTGTCATAAAATACTCATTGTGGCTTTTCAAACTAACCCTCTGGAAACACAATGCAAAGCTGCGACACACAAAAATGAAAATAGTTTGCGTGTGTCTTTTTTTGCAAATGCGGGCCGGACCTGTAACAATGTCCTGAGCCTGAGCAGCTGGTTCTTGAGAGAGCTGCAATCGTCAGTCATGTGCTCGAGTTTGAGTCCGTCCAGCGTTGCCGTGCAGCCGTGCTGCCTGGCTTCAGAGGGGGGCGGCCGTGAAGAGATCCTCGGCGACTTGAGTCCCTCATAATGCTGGAAGACGTGAGCCCTGAGAAAAAGGACAAACAGTCAGAGAGAGAAGACCTCACAGGGAGTCAGACAGATGTTTCGTGTCTTTCCCATATTTCTGTCCGGCGACACTTTTTTAGTCCTTCGACCCGGACCAACCTGCCGTCACTGAGGAAGTGATCTGGTCCACTCCAGTGGTAGTGTTTCCGCCGCTGCCCCTGCCGCCCGGCCCTCCCTGAGCGCTCAGCCTGTGACATCCTGTCAACGTCTACACGGGAAAGAATTGGAGCAGAAAGAGCCAGAGCAAAGAAACTGAGACACGTTTGAAACAGACTTTTAAGTGAGAGATGAAAAAAACCATACACATTGTGTATAACTGACCTGAGATGTGTGAATCTAGTTTTTGTGATACCTTTAGATGCAGCAGAGCATCTAACGTAGCTTTGTTGTGAAACTGCTCCATGTTCATGGTTGGAGATGAGCAGCATTGTCCAGATATTAGAATTTGCTTGTGTGTTTCTGTTTCTTTCACAACAAAATGCATTGACTATGGGCCAATTTATCAAAATGAATACTGATGTGTATATTCAAAATAGTCTATTCGAGAATACCTGCATATAAATCGTGATCTCATCCATCTCATTCGCTATTTTTCCGAACCATCTCCGCCATCGAATGCAAACAAACTCGCACACACACACACAGTGACGGGCATTTCATTTTCCAGGAAGCAAAAGGTCACAGCATTTGGCAACACTCAATAGCATACAGCTATGAAATGAACCATGACAGCAACAAAATTGACAACCAACAGAGTGAGACCCCCAGGAAATCATAAGGACCCATGACTTGACTTCCAATACGCCGACAGTCTTTGGAGGGAGAAAATGAAAGAAGGAAAAAGCGAGATAAAGAAATGTTATTGGACTGAGAGACTCAATTCGAGGAATTCGGCGGTGATGGTTGAAATTCCTTACCCTGAGTGTCACCACAAAGCACAGGAGGAGACGGCCTGTTTCATACTGAACTGTTACATCCCAGAAAACTCCCGTTCAGCTGAGGGAGAAAAAAACTAAAGTCCTCCGAAAAGCATATTCCAACTGGAAAAGAAAAGTCCTCAACGACGGAGCAACTTGGACAGGGCGTGAAGAGAGATAACTCCTCGTCAAGTCTGTCGGTGAGCAGTTAAAGGGCCAGGGAGAAAAAAACGGCAAACCGGCTCCCACGCCGCCTGGTCCTGTGTTTGTTGACGGCCTTGTTTTTCTGGGAACTCCCTAGGAACCGGAGCCAGGGAGAGAAGACTGTGGTGCTGGTGGTGGAGTTGGGA
Source organism: Scophthalmus maximus (assembly GCF_022379125.1). Lineage (NCBI taxonomy): Eukaryota > Metazoa > Chordata > Actinopteri > Pleuronectiformes > Scophthalmidae > Scophthalmus > Scophthalmus maximus. The sequence goes on along the minus strand of NC_061524.1, from coordinate 23,685,064 downwards.
GGAAAACTGCTGAGGTGACTGGTTTATGTCCAAGGCCCGGGAGTCACCGGCTGAGAGAGGCAGGGGAGCTCTCGGCTGTCAAGGGACGGGACAGCTGGATGACAAGGTCACGTGAGGCGCCTTCGCTCCCTCCTTTTTGTTTTTTACTCTTCCTCTCCCCTTCACTTCTTCCTGTTTCGTGGAAGAGTCAGGAAACACCCCTCCATAGCCCCCGTCCCAGGGCCTGCCCTGTGGGCTGGGTCTAACCGGACTCGTCAGCCTCTCTCTTTCACGCTGCGTCTGGTGGCACTGGCTCCAGCCATGACACACACACACACACACACACACAGAGCTATAAATATGGTCACGTCCCAAGAAGGAGGACGCCTCAATTCACATTCCACTGGTGTGAACATTCCCAGGCTTCCCTCTCACTCTCTGTGTCCTTCTCTCAACAACGTCTGTTTACAAACTTGAAAAATGACATTGGGGTTATGAAGTTTATGAGTTAGACCACGCTAAAATGAATGCAGTCTAGGGCGTTAGTTTATATCAGTGAGGGTATGGACTAAATATTAGAAACACCTCTCAGTGTAAGAGAATACGGTTCATCTCCAAACCACTCGGACGCAGTGTGAACAAACGCTAAACATCACGGTCTTTATAAAGATCGAATGAATCACGGGGCTGCTGCAGTATGCTGCATTACTTTTAACCACGTGTACCTGATAAACTGTCAACCGTGTGTATTCTGTATGTGCATGTGTGTGTGCTTGTGGCCATCTGTACGGTGTGTGCACATGCATCCCGTGCCCTCAGTAGCACAGTGTGGTGCTGTAGGAGGCCTCGTCTGTTTGCACATCCCAGGCCTGTCATTCCATATTACACTAGTGCAACAAACACATTATCCATGACTGACAAGTGAAAAGTCCCGTCCCAGGATTCATTATATTCCACGACGTGTGAGGTCGACATTCCTCAACCCTCCTCCACCTCCCATCTGTGCCTCACGCTGACTGATGAATGAATGATAACGTCATCAACACCGTTGTCATGTGACCTGATTACCTTTAACATCCGCAAAGACGCTCTGTCACTCAATTGAAAGGGGGCCGGTACGTGATTAGATTTACACAGTGAGAATGGGTGACGTAGACGACGACTTCAACAGATACCGTGGGATGTCAGAACGGTGTGAACATAATTGGGGTATTAAGACTATTAAAGTAATCACGCTGACACCATACGGCTGTTGTCGGGGCACTAACATGTAAACTCTGCTCCCACTAAGCCTGTATACTGTATGTATATACCGACGATGTACTGTACCATATGGCAGTGTGTGTGCATCTGCTCGTACAAACAGAGCCAGACAGCTGGCTACGTACACCGTCCAGGTCAGCTGTCATTCAGAAAACAATTTAGTGGCAGTAGTTGAGTTTTCATTTAATAATTCTGCAGCAACCAAATTCTAGTAACTGCACAACAAGGTGTCCATTAAAAGATGTAAATGGATATAGCAGAGGATGGTGATCGACTTCAGGAGGAAGAGAACGGCTTCACAGCCCCTTTTCATTCTGGGGGAGGAGGTGGAGACGGTGGAGGACTACAAGGACCTGGGAGTCAACTGGAAAACCAACAGCCTGACTGTGTACAAGAGGGGGATGAGCAGACTCTACTTCCTGAGGAAGCTGAGATCCTTCAACGTGTGCAGCAGGATGTCGGAGATGTTCCATCAGTCTGTTGTTGCCAGTGTACTGTTGTTCACTGTGGTCTGCTGGGGGAGCAGCATCGGAGCCAGCGACACCAACAGACTGAACAAACTGATCAAGACAGCTGGCTCCGTGATAGGCTGCAAGATGGACGCGTTTGAAGCTGCGCTGGGGAGGAGGACTATGAACAAACATCATGGATGACCCGGACCATCCTCTCCACCTCACACTGGACAGACAGCGGAGCTCCTTCTCCAATAGGCTGATTCAACTTCGCTGTCACAAGGTCCGTTACAGGAAATCTTTCCTGCCACAAGCCATCAAACTATACAACACCTCACCTCTGGCTGACAGATACACCTTGTTGCACTGTCAATACTTCATGTTAATTGTGTGAATTTATTATTCTTATTTTCTATATATTTACTTTTTTGGGAATCCGCATATTTTAAATTTATTGTGTAAATATTCCATATTTTATTGTTATATGTGTGATGTGTGCTGTGTGAAACGTGCTGCTGCTACACCAGAATTTCCCTAGCTTGGGATGAATAAAGTATTTATCTATCTATCTATCTATCTAGAACATTGCAGAAAATTGAAAGCTCAAATTATGAACAAAGCAAGGTGTCCGCTCGCACCAGAAAAAACTCACAAATGTAAATCCATAATCAGTTACACAGAGTGTCATGTGTGTGTGTATGTATGGGCCTTGTGATCACCATGCAAGCCGTCGTCTGGAAGGTCCACATCCAGCATGAGGTCATCATCATCCAGCTCTCCGGTTCCCCGCGGGTCCAGGTTGTTCAGGATATCCTGAGAACAGAGATCACAGGCAAGCACGCGCGTCGCATTAGACGGCACCGGAGGCACATTACGAGTGCATTACAGTCATTATGTCTTTTTGTGACAGGACAAAGGTGTTCACTCTGCTCAGAGGAAAATATCTCGGGCCATCACAGGCCTCGTACGAAAACAAGGAAAAAAAACCTAAACGTTGCACTAAAATACAGATGCGGGCTTCGCTGTACTCAAATACAGATGCGGGCTTTGCCCGCCATTAATCAAGTGAGCAATTTTATATGTGACACGTGATTTGGAAATTGTTTGGATGCTCATGAACCTAACTCAAATTTGCCAGTTGCATGCTGACGTACCCCTGGTGAACCGGGATCCCTCTGACCTTGGTCTGTCTTTAGCAGCTGTTGCTATGCACCAGCATGTATAAACTGTAGCACACCAAGGTTCAACCTATGCTGCGATACATGCACGGTGTACAGTAATCCTATTCATTCTTTACTGTGCAATTTGAGTAGATGCATAAATGTGCATGAAAAGGAAACAAAAGTGTATTAATGTCATGTATTAATTATGTGAATAATGTCTTTGTGACATTATATATTCTTGCAATTATTATGGGTGGTGTCTATTTTCTATGTTACATATCGTTCATTTTCACTCCCTGCTTTTTATTATTTCCGTCTTTAAGAATAACAATGTTATGATCAGTACTAATGACTTTTTCTACGATACCGTTTCACACAACTCTCTCGCACCAACAGCACAACAAGGAGGAGGACACTGTTATTCCATACGTGCAGCCACGAATAGCAAAAAAAGGCCTCTGGAAAAAATATCATTTGGTTATGAACGATAACACAGAGCGCTTTGAAATCCAACAAAAACACTTCTCATAACGGCCTGCGAATATGCGGTTAGTCTGACGGCTGTGCTGCTCTCTGCAGAATAATTCAAAGCATACCCAAAAGCAAAAGAATGAATCAATAGTTCAAAGCTTTATTTTTCAAGGCAATTTTGTGCTTCACCAAAACCAAATTGACAGGGCTTTGACTACAAGACACAAGCATAAATTACTCATTACTGAAAATCTCATGTGTTGCATGATAGCCGACTGGCACTCGGTGTTCCAGGCTAAATGAAGAGGGAATAATGAAGGAAATAGAATAAACGAACATACACTTCTGCAGTATTCAAAATACTATCAACCGAGACGTGGGAGGAATCTCTGTCGCTTGAAGATTCCACAAACGAATCAAGCCGGTATTCTCTCTCGCTTCTCCTCTCCACAAATTTCTGTCTCCGTGTTCTCTTCTACCCCGCTGCTCTCTCATCTCTCGTCTCTAACCTCCCGCCCGCTGGATATAACAATTTGAATGTTAGGGCTGAAACATGTATCATGACACATTTTTCCCCGCTGGAAGTGACGCTCTCATTTTCAGGAACAGTCTGTTGCACACTCACATATTTCTGGCGAATGTTATAAACATACCGGCATCAACATGGGGCGCGAGTGCATCAGGTGCAAAACGCCATCACTGTCTGGAGGGGGCTGGAGCCAATCCCAGCCGACATTGGGCGAGAGGCGGGGTTCACCCTGGACAGGTCGCCGGCTCATCACAGAAGCCATGGTGAATTTAGAGCCGAACCCAGATCCACACGTCCTCGGACTGTGGGAGGACACCGGAGCAGCAGCAGAACACTCACGCTGACACGGGGAGAACATGCACGCGCCTACTCGCCACATGCCAGCAGTAATTCAGTTCTTTTCATTATGCTGCTGTAGGTGCTGCTGCTGTTGTTAACACACTGTGGCAACATGAGTGAAGCCATGTGCGGGGGTTAGTTCAGTCAGAGTGTGTGTGAGGGCAACCCCAGTATTCATCCGACGACCTGGGAGAAAATGTCGAGATCGCACGGGACTTTTCTTCTTGTACCTTTGTGAAATCTCAGTCTGTGGCTGTAGCACGATGAAAGCTCATGTCAGCATTGACTGCATACATGCAGCCATGCACAAGCAGTTTGTCCACCGAACCAATCACTCTTTGTTGTGTTTATTTATCTAAGGCAGTTTCCCAAATAAACGCAACTATTAAATTTCAGTATTGACAAAATGAAGTTAATACAACTAAGGTTTAAGTGAAATTAACAGGCAAATATATAGTGCACATAACTTAGATCTAATTGTTACATGGACCTTTTTCAAGGAAATTAGTTTCCTAGATTTGTTTAAATGTAAGTTTAGCTTGTCTAATATTACAGTTGTTTTTTATTTTAATTTTATTCTTTTACAGATTTTACACTTTGAGGACTCACAGCACAAAATTGAATACACCTCTGTAGAGGCGCCTTTAAAAGGATCTATGGATCAAACCCCAGGCCCAGGAGTGCTACAGATGCTGTACGTTGTCGACTCTAACAACAATGTGTATAGTTTCACGTTATCTCTTTACGGCTGTCTATATACAGTTGTGCAAAACTTCACATAGAGGCAGTAGATAAATGTAGCGGGATGGGTTAACCTAAAGTGACAGGCACAGATACGGTGATGTATCATAAATGATTGCATGTAGTCTGAGAGTATTGTATCATGAGAAACATTTAAGATATCACGCCTATTTATTTGTTTTACATGGATTGGAACCGACACCCCTGCGATCGATGGCCGTCCTGCTCCACCCCCCAGTGAAGATACAGTAATCTGTGCCCACTAATCACTCAGTGTCAGACTTTTCTCTTAATTTCAGCAACATTCACAACCTACTCTCCGTCTCTGTCCCTCCTTTTTCAATTTTTAATTGACTGTCTTTGTTACTGTTGCGCGGCTCCGGAGCAAATTGAACTTCACACTGGCAGGACACAACAGCTTAGAGCCCTGAAAAATCTGGATCATCTCTCACTAGAGGACAATGTGAGTGTGTGTGTGTGTGTGTGTGTGTGTGTGTGTGTGTGTGTGTGTGCGCGCGCGCACGTGCGTGTCATATGTGAGAGCAAATCACACTCTGGAAAAGACAATTACTGAAATGTCATAACAACAATTTTCTGGAGGAATATTCTGTTTGTCCCGTGCATTTATGTAATACTTTGCTCTGTGTAAGATGTTGAACCAGAAACTGCTACGATGTTGTGTGAGTGTGTGTGTGTGTGTGTGTGTGTGTGTGTGTGTGTGTTTTGTCATGTAGCAAGAGAGAAAAAACATTTTACCACACAACCTGTGTATCATAATGTCATCATCATTGAGTTGAGTGTAAGTTGCATTCTTGTTTATTTTAAAAATGGAGAATGCAAAAAACAATTTTGTATAATGATGAATTCCTAGAGCTGCATGCGTCGTGAACCCTCCACCTCTGATGAGACTTTGAGACCAACAGCTGTTATGAGAGATTATTGAAATGCGTCTGAAAAGCGGCCATGAACCAATTAAGTTGTAGCTGCCGAACTAGTTCTCACAGGGAATCAGGATCTCACTTTTCAATTTCACGCACAATATTTGAATCTGACACATGACGTGCATATGTGTGACGCATCCTAGACAGCCAGAGGTGCTCATCCCTCCACACCCTGCGGCAGGAGCGCCCTTCACCCTCTAACAGGAAGCTCCTCCCGGCACACTCGGTTCCGCGGTGCACCCTCGGCTCCCGAGGTACAACGTCCGCCGAGTCTTCAAACAAACACGGATGGGTCAAACACCGATTAAAATTATTTTTCGCCAGAACTTCTCTCGCTTTTGACAGTTCACCCTCACATGACCTGCATGGGCGTCTGCGCGGCAGACTCGCAGAGCGAAATAAAAGCTCATTATAGAAACCTTAATTCTACCCATTGCTTTCTCCCAGACTATCGCTTGCTGGGATCTCTGGTAGAGTTTGGGTCTTTGTGCCGCGAATGCGAATCAGCACCACGGCACACAATCAGGCAAAGGGGCGGCGCAGGCAGCTCATTTTCAGTTCAATCAAACAACTTCAAACACCCACAAACTTCAACTTTAGATAAGAGTGGAAAAATCAATAAGTGCCAGGGAGATGTTTCAAGACTGACTGTACTTCTCCGACATCTCTGTCCTTCTCTTCTCTTTTGTTTGAAACACAAAGTGAGCCTCTGACGTGTCTGTCGGTTTCCCATAAGATCCCAGTTGAGCTACTCGACCGGAGAAGGGCGGAGAAATCAACATGGAACACATCTTCTAACAAGATTATTAGTTTTGGAAAAGGTCAAATGCTTTCCCAAATAATGGCCTTAGAATTACCACATATACATAATAAATAATGCAGTGCCTTTATGTTGAAAAGGCCTGCCTCTGTGGCTTTGTGTGTGTGTGTGTGTGTGGACTATATATTATGACATTCATGTGTGACATTACAACCCCTATGATGCTTCATACTCTTGAGAATTTCCCGTGGTTTTTCTGATGGAGGATATGTCATTTTAATCTATTTATACAGTATAACACATTTACAGCTCTTGAACTAAGATTATGTTCAACAAAAGCCAATTCTCAATCCCCTATTTAAGGGAATATAACAATTTTAATACATGCATATGCAGGATAATCTTAATCTAGCACAAACACTGTGAAAGCCTTAAGAGTCCAAAGACACCACATCATGGGTTGAAGAAGAAAAATGCACAAAACAAAAAAATCATGACTAAATCCAAGGTATATTTTATATTAATTGTTAATTTGTTCTCTTCTTTAAATTCTTTCAACTTTGCCTTGAACAGGCACACTGGCGGTTTATAGTCAGGCTCGATATAGATAACAGTAAAATGGTATAATTAATAGCAAGGTCTCAACAATTAAGAAACAAACATAGAGCACTTCCAAACATTAACCTGCACTGCTGTGTAATAGATCAAAAGGAAAATTTGAGAAATTGTACCTCAACAACAGCTTTAATCTAAATGTTGGCAACACTTTATTTTAAGTCCCCATATATAGCAGTTATAAGTACCTTCAATAATTGTTTCTAACACACTGTTATATAGTTATAAGCAGATATTAGGACATATTTACGACATGAATCAACAATATAACATTCTGTATGAAGATATTCATTTTTATATTTTTGTTTTGCCAATAAGGTGGCTTACAAACCAATCACAATGCAGAAAAAAAAAATTCAACGTCACTGTTCCTTCTCAATGTTCCGCTAGGGATAATGAAATGCAACTCGTGCAGATGTTTTACAGTAAAACTCTTGGAGGAGTAATGGGAGACTGTTGAGCAGCGGAAATGATGAATCAGTCTCTAACTACAACCCTTTGTCAAACACACCTCATCTCTCCAATTCAACACTGACAGCTTTTGAATTTACGGTAGAAATTAAGTAAAGGGTCAAAGTAATAATAATAATCCTATCATTATGCTAATATTATAACCATTGATCGCTTTCTCCTCCACATTTGACAGTGAAAGGGAGCATATCTACCAATAGCAATATTATTTTTCTGCACAGGCAAACGTTCGGAGAACGACACGGAGGCCGCGTGGAGGACGCTCGCTCAGCGGCTGTTTTTTTTTTAAAGCACCCGCCACAGCAAGGCGATCGATTACTGCAGTCTGTCTGTTATATGGATGAAAAACTACGAGTCGTGACAGGTGATGTTACACAGACTGTATATCTACATTGTACAGTATGCGGCTCAAATGATGTGACGTGTCTTCTCTGTTGAGGCTCATCACAACACCCACTGTGCACTAGACCGCGGCACGAGAGCGCATGTTGTACGAACGCTCCTGGCTCGTCTGCGGGTTGACTGGAGATGTCATGAGCTAATTTGAATGAATTTAAGGTAAATGATCTGAGAACCTGCATGGCGACAGTTGACATGCCAAGCCAGCGACTCTGTGCGCGCTTTGAGCAACGCGCATGCAAACTGCCAACTGAGCTGTCCGCTCCCCCCCGGCCATTGTGCAACATGGTTTAGCACGTACATGAATACGTTGAGAATTAAACAGAATAATGTACATTTTATTGAATGTATATATTTGTAAGTGATGAAAACAATCCATAGGTGAAAAACTTGGTTTGACAAACAGCGCACTGACTAACGTGACTCTTACGACAGCACTCGGAAATTGTGTTCGCACTTGAAAAGAGAACTCAAAATACGAGAACCTGCATCGCTCATACGCACGACTTGAGAACAAATCTCTCTGTTCCTGAATGAGGCCCAATGCTCAGAAAAATCTATATAAAATGTTTTAATTCAATACTGCTCTCAAACATTCAAGCAAGACTGATGCACTGTGGGGACAGTAAGCATTACGTTCAATCATGGCGCTGCCAGTAAAAACTATTGTCTATATAATCTATAAACCGATCGTTCCTAAGCAACCCAGTGTTGTCAGCAGAAGCCGTTTTGCTTTAATCATGCCAGTCTGCTGGTATGTAATTGCCTTCATCTATCTGAGGAGGGGCCCAATGCGCAGTCGGTTTAAGATATTCAATATGTGAGAGCAAGTGGAGAGACAGAGTGGTTCTAAAACGCAGCGTGGTAATGGACAATGATAAAAGAACAGGTCATGACTGTGAATTGAAAACCAGAGAATATCGGCTACATCATTCTGGGGATGACTCAGACCACTGTTGTTACAAGAAAAAATGAGTCTCGATTAGTGTAGATTAGTTTGTGTGCGTGTGTGCGTGTGTGTGCGTGTGTGTTGGGGGGTATGACGGTCTTTAAAGAAAGCAGTGGATGCACAAACAGAGGTGCACCCAGAACCGTTGTTCACCTTAAAGGGTTTAAAATCCAGACACACAAAAGCTCATTAATGCAAACAGCGTAGCCCGTTCACTGACAGCATGTCCCGTAAATGGCTGAGCGCTCTGAAGACAGAAGGCTTAAGCACCCCGCTCATCCCGACACTAATGAATTGACCCGTCTCAACCTGGCTCCACAAAAAAGCCTAAAATCAGAGGCAAAATAAATAAATCAGGGATAAGCGGTGCAAAAGGGAAGCAAAGTGACAAACCAAAGGATTACGGAGCCAACCAGTAGTCTGGTTGGGAAACGGAAGCTGAAGAATAGGAGGCATAATGATACGAGAGAATTATACGAGGGGAAGTGAAAACACACAGGCATTATGCTTTCATCGCTTCATGCTGTGAGCAGTGACAGTGGGCTGCAATTTCAAAGGGAAATCTGTTTCTTCGAGGAAAATGCTCCTGAACAAACACATGGTTAATGAAATGATCATAAACCCTGTTTAGAAAACAAGCAACCACCACTTCACCAAAGTTTCTCATTCTTTCAAATGCGATGAACAAAGTTTGAGTTCATGAAAAAAGAGAAAACCTGGAAGACAATAGGCTGTGCAAATAATGTCATGTAATGCAACATAATAACCCTGCAACACACATCGTAAAGGAAAATGTTCACAGTACGCAACAGTGTCCTCACCACTAGAATTATGGGCTGACAAAATGGAATAAACCATAGAAGAGTTAATTGTGCTGTTACACACGAAGGCTGCAGCAGCATTAGCAGTCACTGTGAGAAGAGGCCCCCAGCTCACAATGCCAATTTTGTAAAGCTGGTACTGTACCGCGCTGCGTGCTGCATCATGGGAATGTCATTATGAGCTCAGGTAGCCCACTCCTTGATTTTGCACAGAGGCATATAAATGCAGATGGAGCCATGTATAGCCAGAAAATACAGGCACACACACAAAGAAGGAGCACTGGCACGCACACGAACAGTGTTGTGTTAAGGATGCACAGCGCCTCCAAGTGGACTGAGCATGCCACTGCAGCGTGGCAGTGTGAGCCTGCTGCGACCTGAAGAATCGTAGCCCTCCCCTCCAGCAAGGAACAGAAATAGCCCGTTTCAGTTACACATATATGCCATGATCTCCAAATCCTTTTTCTTTTTAATGAGGATTTCTTTTTTAAACGCTATGATTGAATGCTTTGACTTTTTTGATGCCATTAAGATGGGTACCACAGGCTTTACTTTCTTGAGACAAAAACAAGAAAGGAGCAAACTCCTGCAGAAAAAAACTGCACTCAACTACTAACAAACAATGATGCACACTGTTGAAAACCACAACGATTACTGCTTCGGGACACTGCTTTATACTTGTGGTTTTCTTCTGCTCATTACGAGGAACTATTCACTCAGTGTGCAAGGAAGGAGTGAGACGAACAGATGGAAACTAAAAAGCAGAAAGGGGCTGGGCAGAGGGAGCTCGGTGCATCCAATTACAGTAAGTGGGCCTATTTTCTCTAATCAAACAGCTCTGTTAAATATCTCAAAGTTAGATTCCCCACAGAGCTGATCTTCACACATCAGCATTCAGTCATTAAGCCTCTCTCGCTCTCGCTCTCACTTTCTCCATCTGGTTCTATACTTTACTTCTTTACGCCCTTTCCCATCTAGCTCCTTCTCACTCAAGGGCCGGCATCAGAACTTAACCTCTCTTTCAGCAAACACTACTTCCATTCCCTTCTTCTCCGATCGTGAAGATATCGTTGTCCTCATAAAGAGCATATAAGAGTTATACTGAGAAGCGTGACACAACATTCCAGATGACGTTGGTCAACATAAGGTCACGAGGACACATTCATGTTTCATGTTTTTAAGCTGCAAACATTCAGTCATTTCTCCACAGTGGGTTTCGTTGCTTTGGCCAAGGATGGGAGAAAGGAAATAACGGTCCTCAGTCACGCACACGACCGGAAACACATGCTCCAGTTAAACACACACTAGTGGCCCAGTGACTTTCTCCTTCATGTGGAGGATAATTGAACTGCACTCGGACTTCAGATCTCTCCAATCCTTCTTATGGGAAATATCTAAATACAGAACAGTGTACAGAACAGTATAGTATGTGGATTGAGGGGAACCGCAAGATGGCAAAATACACAAACTGAACCATTGTCTCTCTCATGGAATGTCAATTAGATAACACACACACACACACACACACACACACACACACACACCATAATACATGCTGAAGGCGCCTAATCACTTGCACATGCCTAAAGCACATGTGCAGTGAACACGTATATATAGAAAAAGCACACAAACAGGCACACACACACACACACACACACACACACACACACACACACACACACACACACACACACACACACACACACACACACACACATTCTTTTCTTACTGTTTTACTTGTCCTACAGATCCATTATTATGAGGTTAACACATTCCAATTTGCGGTGACTATTGTGCCCACACAAAGGGCTTTTTATATAATATTCTAATCCAGCTCATTTTAAGCTCTTTATTGCATTCCTGAGATCAGGTGCCATGGTGCAGGAACACACAGAGCCAGAGCCCAAGCCAGGCCAGCGATGCTATTAACACACAGTTGGTGGCCAGGTCAGAATTCCTCTGAGAGAGACAGGGAGACCTGGCAGTAAACTCGAGACAATTTAATATTACTTCTCAGCCTTTGTTCCGCTCATTTAATCCTAAATTGTAAAAGGAAGGAGGAATTATTTAAAAGTGAAACTGATTAATGGGCTAAGACAATGTGTCCTGCTGAAAAGGACTCTGGCTGTCAGCAGGGGACCAGCCTTAAGCCTGCAGGTAGACCATATGCGCTTGGTAATGGCTCTCAAGTATATTAGATGAGAAAGAAGAACCTCATATTGAGGGGAATTCATCTTCATGACACAAAAAATAATGACGCAAAGCCCTCATCAACCCGTCCATCATCTACCGCTTTATCCATTTAAGGAGCCAATCCCAGCAGACATTGGGCGAGAGGCGGGGTACACCCTGGACAGGTCGCCAGCATATTGCAGTGCAACGGAGACAAACAACCATTCACATGAGAGCTTGTTGGCAAAGGCTACGACATGAGTGCTCACTCTCAGTAAAACAGTATAACAGATACCATGCAGAAATTATACCTAAAAACATAATTTACACCTTTAAGTGATTTTCTAACAATTAGTCACCCATCAGAATCAATGTTGATGTTTAATTTTCTTGAAAAATATATCCTGTAATATCCTGCCATACTGTATTATATTCAGTTGATAGCCATATATTTGACTCAGCAATTTTCTTGAATTTTGTCATTTTTTTATTGAGTGTTTTTTCTTAGTTTTCTTTTCGCTGAAATCCAAAAGAGTTTGAAAAAATATAGGATTGCCAAACCAATACAGGTTATCTTTTTTTCTTATTGTCATATTCATGTCACATGCAAGAAACAGGAACTTACCATGCTGTTGAGCTCTGAATCATCATAGCTGTCTAATGGATGAGTCCCAGGTCTCCCCAGAGGCTCAAGACCCTCCTCATCCCACATGTAAGTTCCACCGGAGCTGTTGGAGGGCGACAGCTCCACAGAGGAAGCCTGGGGGACATCACCTTGCTCTGGAGAGAACACTAGTGGTCCCTGGGAGTCCTCCATAGGGCTATCTTCTTTATTTCCTGCAGGAGATATACAAACTCAGGGCTGAACAATGGACACAAATCTGTCATTAAGTTAAATCTTCTTTTATTTAAATTTATTTACCTTCAATCTCGATACTGTCCCAGTCAATGGTATCATTGAGAAAGCTGTGGAGGCGGGTTTGGGTAGTGGTGTCAGCTTTCCTGTTGTCAGGCATGTCCCCATCGCTGAGCACATCTCCGGTACTTTCAAAGTCATCTAGAAACTCTTCACTGGTTTCACCTCTGTCTAGGGATGAGGCAGATGATAAGGACATGTCCTCCAGAGTCTCGACTGCTGCCGGGCCCAAGCTTTGCCTGAGTGCACAACTCCCTCCTCCATCTCCAGAGCTTCCATCACTGTCACTGTGAGAGTCTGCTTTTTCAGCCTCATCGTTAGGCTCAATGTCTAATAGCTCGCCGCACTCATGGGCAGTGGAAGGTCTCATATCCCCCTTGACTCTACCTGGAAAAAGAGGCTTCTGCTGCTTGGCCTGCACAGATCGAACCAGCCTGTAGCCCAGAGGTCCCCCATTGCTGCCCAGTGACTTGGTCAGCACACAACTGGGGAAAAGAGGCTTCTTCAGAGCACTGGGAGTGGTGGGTGCTGAAGGAATTGAAGAGGTAGGCAGAGAGGAGACAGTTGGAGGAGTTCTGCTGTACTGATGAAGTCCTCCAAGTCCTCCATCTAGACCTCCTGAACCTCCCAGGCTGCCATTCAGGCCTCCGAGTCCTAAACCCACTCTTCCATTGCTCAGCTGAGGTGGTTTGAGAAAAGTACTACGGGGAGGCCGAAGCTGAGTGTTGGCCAGAGGCTTGGCTAGCTCCACAGCCCGGTTAAAGGAGAAGGACCGCGTCATAGGCTGGGTTGTGGGAGAGGGAATTTGCTTGAAGTGAGTGAAGCTATTAGAACGCACCATGTTGTCAAGTGCCAAGGTCTTCAGGCTGTCACTGGACAGGCTATCTTGAGAGCTGCTTCTGGGAGTGCTAGAGCCTAACCTTGGGCGCACAAGGCGGGAATCTGACCCTGTCTGAGCAGGAATGCTGGAGCCAGTATGAGCAATTTTAGTACCTCCATTCAATTGGCTTTGGCCAAGCTTAGGCCCCACTTTGGGACTCATCTTTGAGGATTGCTTGGGGATTGCCTTGGGGCTAGACACAGCAACCATCAAAGTACCTGACCTTCGAATCTTGGGTGTCCCAGGAGACTCATTCTTTACCTCCTTTGCCAATGAGGGACGCTGTGTCTGAGCCTTGTCTTCATCTCTATCTAGAGGGCTGCTGGGGCTGGGAAGGGTCTTCCCATCATCTCTCTTCCATTTTAAGTTAAAAGGAGAGGCACGGATCAAACCGTTTTGCTGTGTTCCAGGGGGAGTAGTCATACCATCCTGGGTAGGGGTGGTTGGCCGGGTGGAACCATTGGACAAGGGATTAGCGCCAGTAGTCGAGGAGCGTCCACCGAATTTAGGAAGTCTGGATACCATGGCTGACCTGATCGATGCTTTTTCTTCCATTAGATGCCAACAAAGGCATGGAGAAGCATGGAATTACAAGCAACTGGAGAAATAACAAACAGGGACAAAATAAGAGATGATTAGATTTAAGAGAACATGATTCATAGGAACACTGACAAACAATTTCATAGTCTGATTCAGTCCTTTAAAACTCGTCAGTAGCTTCTCTACCCACATACCTAAAACTAGACATGATAAATAAAATGACTACCAGAGAGACTTACCACTGTCAAACTCTGTACAGAACAGTGACCCAGCCTTCACTTTATGTTTTAATATGAAGGAATACACTGCACAATTTCTGTATCACTCTGCACAAGTTTAATGTAGTGTATGTATACTTTTCATTTTAACTAATGGTAGTCTTTTCCACCTGCTGCAGTGGTTGCATGCCTGTCTCCTTTACAATGATTGCTGACTATAAGGAGCATTAGGGATTAATCCGGCAGGCTTAGAGGGTGACTTGAGACTTTGTCACGGCAAGTCTGTCTTGATGTATTCACGTGCTCACATGAGAGAAATAAAGGCTAAATGAGTCTCTGTCTTTATGCAACTGAGACAAGATTTAACAGCCACAAATTTCAGTCATGAATGCTAAATGTAAATGTAGTCCATTTACCATTTGCATGCTGAATCTGATGTAAGTACTATTTTCAGAGCAGACAGCAAATACTTAAGAAAACTAAATCTAGTACAGCAAACTATTTTGTACTTGTTATACGTTAGACATTGTATTAATATATACATTGACTGGCTACGGGCATTGTGACCTTGATGAGAAATTATAACTGACAGGGCGAGCTCGTGGCATAGGCGACTGTCTGGGGCACAGAATGTCAGGGGGTGCGGCAAGAGTGCCATTGCCATTAATTTTATTAATAGTGGTTACAGTAACAACATTATGTACAAAAATAGCCTTTTAAAATAATTACACAAACATAATACCTCCTAATCTGTCAGTCACAAGTTGACAAATTGATGGAATAAATACTGCTGTTTTTTTGCCTGTCCTGCACTGCCCTTGTAAAGTGGGGTATGATGGGTGATGCTGAATACCCAGTTGTGCATCATTCAGTCAAGTCTGGTGACAACACTGGCTGATTAATGACAAAGGCTAGATAGGATTAGCCAGTGGGACGCCGCAATAATTATTAGCTCAAATGCGCATAAGTCACTGTGAAAAGGTCCAAACTTTCAGGTGAGGAAGAAGGAAAACAGAGAAAAGAGGAGGTGGGGAAAGCCCAATACAGAGATATGTTCTTCAATGTTGACAACAAAAAATTAAATAAAGCTAATGTAGATATTGATGCTAGACTTGGATACATATTTTAAGATATGAATCTGAATGGCCAGAAGCTAGCTATCTGGATAACTGCTTCTTCCTAGAAAAGGCATTGTGCTGATATTTCGCTGATCAGAATCAGTGATGAAGGCTGATGCTGTAGCCATTGTACCACTGTAAAATGAGTGGGTGGTGATAAGGCAGTACTGTAGTGGTGATGTAGTGGTGGTTTGCCCTAAATTCTTAATCTTGCCTCTAGGGCAGCAAAACCGTTAGAGATGACCATGCTTGTTGTGATTTGTTTAAATCTGTTTAAAACCAGGTAATACTGACATTATATACAAATAAAATTGAAGGAACAAACATGACATCTTAATGAGAAGTAAATAAAATGACAAGCTTTTATGTTTTCAAAGGTTTTTTTCACATGACATGACCTGTAGCTGGCACTCGTTTTGGAGGATATGGCGCCAACACGATTTGCCAACAAAAGAATTGGCAAACGGAGAGACAACGCCCGGGGGGCTAGGCACCAGTACTGGGAAAGTGGCCAGCACACTAAGTTGTGGATGGAGAATGTACTGTATATAAAGCCAACGGCCGGAGAACACAGGGCTGCTTCCTTTCACTCATTGTTAGATCCATTCATTCCCAGTCAGCCATGTGACAAGTGTACATGTGTTGATGGTGCACGTTACATCCATCTGGTAAAAGTCGTTAAAAGATCCAGATGGCTGGCGTGGTTAAGAGAAAGTAAACCCATCTGCATGAGTGAAAAAAGCAGTTACTTTAACTCACCTACTGTTGCATCAAATCAAATAAATATTAATGGATTAATTAACTTTTTACTGCATTGTTGGTCCACAGTAGATCAAACATTTACACCAGTATGAGTGGATCCCTTGACAAACAACCACAAAGACACAAAGGCAGAGACTAGAGAAATAATCCACTCAAGTTTAAAGGGTTGGGGGAGGGGTATTGTGTTACAATGTGGGTCTCCTACTCTTGAAAAAAATATAACCAGTACAGCGCTGCCCCACATTCCCTAATACAGACACACGTGTCTACAATCAAACGGCCACACTCACCACTCTCCACACAAGTGTCTGGCCATGCCGCCATCCTAATCTGCTTCATAAACACACTTGGAATCACACACAAAAACACACAGTTACACACTCAAAATCAGGTCAGCATGTGAAAGCAGGGCAACCAAAGCCTCTTTGCCCCAGGGAGGGAGTGGTAAGGGTATGTCGTTATGTTCAATGGGTAGCAATTAGATTAGAGGTTTTCGCTACTGTCAATGGCCCCAGAACATATCAACTTTCATTCATATCCAGAGTGACACATGGCTATTATAAATCAGTAAATACACACTTTGCTGTGGCTAATGTCTACTCAGCTGGGGCATCTCACGCACCACTCAGCCACTGGAAGGTTTGTGCCCACACAGCAGTATGTTATCATTTGATTTATTTTGTATTTTGCCATTTTTAAGAAAGATATAAGATAAAAAATCTAAATAACCGATTGGTAAACAAGAGAAATGTCAACGGATGCTTATATTTAAGCAGCTCACCTCATTGGACTCTACAGTGAAACATGGTCCCTCTTGGTAAACAACTATATTCCACCACAATACCACACATAATCGCAGGTCAGGCCTAAAATGTTGGTACCAATGACGAATTACCCTACTGAGTACAAACAAATTTGACTAATAAAAGACAAAATAAATGCCACGTGCATCAATGTATAATTGTTCTAACATTATAACAAGCAATGCACTTTGCATAAATGAACACTTCTTGACCAAAAAGCATTTGAACCAGTAAATATCTTAACTAGAATCTAAAATTTACCAAATTCTGTAAATGTCAGGTTCTGTTACTCAGTGCTACAGACGCAATACGGTTGATACTCAGCCCATATTCCTTATACTAATACAAATTCACAGGTCAGCTGAAGAGGATCACAAATAAACAAGATCCTCCCTGTCTGACACATATTCAGAGGTAGGGCAGGAAACCGTGCAGGCCATCTGTCAAACACTCAAATCTGAAGGCCTGCCCCTCCCCCAGAGTACAATACTGTAAATAAATATCCCACAGCTTTACTAACATCAATTACAAGGCCTGGAATAAACCCCATGATAATCAAGAGACGTGTTGTATGGTTCTATGACTCTCAATTGCATACACAGTACAACATATCAAACCTTGAACCTTGAAACTGTCAAGGAGGACACAGTCTGACTTCCAACTGGAATCAAGATTATAATCACTAGTCTGTATGATGAAAACCTAATGTTAAAGAAGATAAAAATATGTACAGTGTCATCACAGGAACTGCTGTTGGTTTAATTTGAACATGGTCCAACAGAACGTCTAAGGAGAGAGTTTGAAATATTAAAGTTTCATTAGTTCTGTTGCCTGAATTCTTCACTAGCACAAAGAATTGGTCAATAGCACAAAAAAGGAAAAGTTTAACCTCAATGGACACAAAACCTCAAATTTGTTTTGGGATTTTTGTACATCTATTCTCATCCAGTGCATGCACATGTTTAGTCACAACGGGAGAGGAACCAGTCAGCCGGAGACGGAGTGAGAAGCAAACAAAGAGAAGAAGAGACATTGTTACTAAAGACATATAAAGAGTCAGAGACATGAGGGCAGACTTTTCCCACACGATCCTTTCTTACTCTCTGTCACACAGGGAATGGGAGCTTTCTGTCTCTCTGCCAGTGAGGCTATTTGGCCTTATTTAATTTCCAACTCAGAGGACAGCCAGACAGAAAGCACCTTGCAGAGAAGCAAGAGGGCTGGAAAATCAGAACTGCAAGAGTGAGGTCGTTCATTACTCTCCTGGCAAAGCTTTCACTTTTGGACCGTACATGTATGCACACACACACACTCTACAGAGATGCATTCTTCGGGAGTAACCGGATGGATGCAGATAGGATATGACAGTCTGGGGGCAATGATCTATTGGGTCATTGGGGCTACGCATGAATCGAGGTCTGTCCCCATCTCCCCATGCTCACAGTTCCCCATCATTACAGAGCCGCTGCACTATGTCTGAGCACCGCAGCATGTCGGCCTACATTCATCTTTCCTCTCTCACCTTTCCGTCAGTTTTGAAAGATTAAGGAGGGAAGGTTTTTATTTGACTTTATTCTGACGGTGAAAACCCAGGTAACGTATATGGCATGAGGGAGGCCAAGTAGGATAGGATTTCCTGGGATTCATATATATTTCTATACTTCCTTGTACAGTGCCCTAATTAACAAACAAATGTTCCTATAGTATACGCAGTATACAATGTCACAACAAGTTAGTACCAAATCGATTATAGTATTTCACCCCAGTTATTGATGACTTATATACTGTATATTATTAGTATACATTATCCCAAATATTTTCCCAAAGCTTTTCATGCTGTGTTTTCTGCAGACATTGATTCACATTCATCTAAGTGCAGTAAGGCAATCACCTTTGAGAGAATTGTCATGCAGAAAAACGTCTGACATTATATAAAAATTAATGGCTTTTATAAAATTATGGATTTACCATCTCTGCAAGGAAAAAGAAACTGTGGCCTGACCCAACAAGCACATCACTTATTCTTTTGAACAAAAGTACAAGATTCATTATGTTTGATCATCTGAAGTGGATTGTAGTTAAAGGACATGAAGATAACTGAAGAAGGGAAGGGTAAAACAAGGAGGGAGGGAACGAGTGAGTGTCAAAAAAGATGTAATCCCTCTTCTGGCACGTGATTTGGAAGAAACTCCTCAGGAACTCCCTCTTTTTTTTCTAAATCTTTCTGTCTATCTTGGTATATGTTTCTTTCATAGTGCTGCAGCAATCAATTACATTAAATCAATAGTATAAGTATATAACCTTTGTCTAAAGAGCCTAATGTGTCACCCAGCTGGCACTGCTTTAAGACCTTTGTTGAAGTCAATAGACCTCCCCCCTCACACACACACACATGCACACATACACACACACACATACACACACACACACACACACACACACATAACCAGTCTCAGAGAAGATTCACTGTCTCAGTCACTGAAGACTCCTGTTTTAACCAAACACCATTCTTAATGAAAAGCATAAGAGGGGTGTGTATATAGGCTACTTTATACTGTATATATACATTATATAGGCTAAATTATGTCTCCTGCCGGAGTGTACATTTTTCACGCAACATTAAAGAATAAAGATCTAACGTAATGTTTGTGCAGTGCTTCCTTGCAGAGCTGTGTGCAGCGCTCTTTGCCCCGCTGTCACATTCACTTGCTCTCTGTCTCGCTCTCAAGCAGATACACAGACCATCAGCAGCACCGGATGTTATGACGGTGTCCTGTTCAACACTGCTCAAGCTTTTTTCTGTCTCAAGCAGGCAGGCAGAATACAACATAAACATAAACATAAACATAAACATGAACATAAACAAGCGTAAAGTTCTCACTAGTTTGCAGAACTTCATTTAACACCAGCCTTGCTCTGGAAGAGTGTACTGTGTGAGTGTGTCAACCGCCCCCCACCACCAATCATGCGCCCATGTGTTATTGGGTTATTTTGTACACACACACACACACACACACACACACACAGGGGTGAAAACTATACCCTGCTCTTGGCTAAAAATAAAACATGTAGGCCTGATGATATTTAATTTAAAGCATCTGATCTGGGAACGAATGACGTGTCAAATGCAGAATATAAGATTCAAGATATAAGATTTTCCTGCTGAATCAAAACCAAACTGCAGTCTCATTTACATATATTGACAGGAGTGCAGGGTCTCAGTGGAGTAATAACTAGGCCAGTCATCTGGACAGAGAGGTGGTGGCCCATCCCGCTCTCCCTGAGGAGATTAACAGAGGGCCATTAGAGCAGGCTAATAGAATGAGACAGGGATGAAAGCAACACTGACGCTGGGCTAATATGTATTGAGTGAAAGAAATACTGGGCTGAGCTACACTGATGCTGTGGTTCTAATCCAATGAGACACCACAGAGACTTTGGTAATGCTGTATACTCACCGTGGTAGATCAAATGACAGGGACCAACAGAGGAAACAGTGAGTAGACAGGAGTGGAGAAAGTTAAGGTGTGGCAACCCAAGACCTGTATGTATATTGCATGTTGCATTATACGGGAACACCAACAGCACAGACAACATCACACAAATCCATCTTTGTAAAAGTATATTAGAAAATATTACCTTCACTCAGTGAACTATAGTTGACTTGTCCAAACATTTCCACCACATTAAGATAAGAGCTAAACCAAAAGTCACTCTGCTTTTCCCCCCTCCATCATCTGAAGGGAAAGTAAGGTATCGGCAAAAGCAGGAAGACACTGTTCATAGGGTCGATCAGTCTGCTGCCTGGCTCTCTCTCCCTGCATGTGTGCCTGTGTGTGTGTGGAAGTGAAATGCGATGCGTGTGGTGTGTGCAGATGGGTGTGCGGGTGAGGAGAACCGAGCCTTTATGGGTGTGTTTAATATTTGATAGGGCATCTTTCAGGAGCCCCACCCAGGGTACTGCATGAGGAGAGGAGAGGAGAAATGATGCTTTTGGAAAAATACACCTCAAAAAAAAGACTCATCTCCAAAACAAATATGTAATGGCAACAGATAAAAGTCAGATGGTTTGGTACTATGGTTCAATGTGTAAAGACTAAAACCCACACAATCCTCCTGACACCACAAAATCTATCTACAAGCTTAAATAGCAATTTTCAGTACTGCCCTATAATATCATGCAATCAGCAGAGGGGATAAGAAAGGCACTTAGCTGCATGTGAAAACGGACGCAAGTAGGATTTTGTTGTGGTTTCTCGCAAACATTCAGTGGATTTGATTTTCCACATCTCATTTCATGCTTAACAGCATACTGGTTCCAGTCAGTCAACCGTTTTCTGCTAAGTGCAAGCGGTAAAAAACCATACGAGCGTAGCCAGTTCCTCAATAGCTCCTGTTTATAGGAGTCTGTGATCTCACGTGTTGATAAATCACAGTATGGGATCTGGACCGACCCACTAAAACTAGCTACACAATTAAAAGCTAAAATGCAAGGTTTCTAAAGACTTATTTAATTCCATGTCATGCTTTTAATGAGGGGCTTGAATCAAAATCAGCTTTTTGTATTGTGCAATAACGGTGTTCTTCAGATTAGACGACTTGGAGAGAGTATTCCAGACTGAAAACATTTTCTTCCATTCGACCTCGAATGGTGGAAAGAAAGACATTTTTCTGGAGCTACATGATTTAGGAAGCAGAACCCTGACAACGACATGAAGGTCTGACCTAAAATGAGTCACACCGACTAGTCACGACACAGAAATACCCTTGAAAAATCTTCATAATCCACCTTGACTCATCCAATCAAAATCATTCCGCTGCACCCTTTCCAAGGAGTGAGGCTGAATAGGAGTCGTCTTAGTGGAACTTATATAAATTTAATCCTCACTTTTACAGCAACCCTGATGCACACTCTCATCACCATAGTGACATTTCTCCTGACACAAGGCTGCATCCACTGGTTCTGGTGTGTGTGTGTGTGTGTGTGTGTGTGTGTGTGAGTGTGTGCGTTTGCATGCTTACAGACATGTCACTGTATGTTCCCTCATGTGACCTTCACTGGGCCCACACTATGAGGAGGACTGCAGTGCATCTGATGGGCACTTACAGATCTCAGCCTTTTCTTTACTAGCTCAGCCAAGTAACATGACCCAAAACAAGAGAGTCAACCTTTTTGTAATGAAGTCCATTATTTTGTTTTATCAATCTGTGTAGGATTTGCATTACACTGGTTTATTTTGGAGCTGAAACAGAGTGAGCCGTGTTTTGAGTTGTCACTACTTCCCCTTTCTGTTTAACTAAAAAAAGAAGTATATGACATGTTTTTTCTAGCGGGACAAAAAGATGAAAGATGAATCAAACAAACCCTTAGCTCATAGATGTGGAATGACTACACTGCACCATGGACTTCCCATTGACATCCTGTTTGTATGAACAGGGCTTAAAGCTATAAAGTGTCAATGGTGTGTCCTCCCCTCAATTCATGTCAATTCAATTCTAGGTAATTATCCATCCCTCCATTCTCTACAATGCTTATCCTTTTGGCTGGTGCCAACCAGGGTAATGTAAAATATGTTTAAAAAAGTCACTTGAAAAACAATAAACAAAGTTCATAAACCTCAACTAACTTGCCTCCAAACACTAAGGCTCGTCCCTACTGTAAATCCTTTGTAATTGGATGAAGCAAAAGTTTTTTCACCCAGATTCTTGTGGTTCAGACAAAGTAAGCAATGAAAGATATCACTTGAGCTCTGTAAAGTGCAACATGCCAAAGGAAATTAAAGCAATCACAAGTTGCAGTCCTAACAATTGCAATGACGTATCAATTAGAATATCAATATTATTTTCTCTTTTTTCAGCATATTGCGAACGTCATGCCCTCATCTTGTCAACAAAGAGTCTATGCGCAATTAACACGGACGCAAACAACTCTATGCTGTTACTAACCGAGAGAGAGATGACTGCACTAATTCTTTATCTGCTGCACAGAATTCATTGCAAACATCAGATAAACGTATGGTAAGCTGAAATGCAGCACACAGGACGTACGTTAAGCTGATATAAATGCATATATTTGTACATGTTCTTAAGATTGCAAAGTTATGTGTCCATATGATGTCAGATGTGAAAATAGTCCAATTGAAAAGCTTTGATGACATATGAACACTTAAAAGGACCAAAGCATGACAATTTCTTGTAAAGCATAATATCAAGTTTAACTTAACTTTCACACATTAATCATAACTACTACAGGCAGATACAGGAATATGCACTACTGTAATACATACAGTAGCCCTTTGAGTGAAAGATGAATCCAATACAAGCATGTTTTCTCATGACTCATAACCGCAAGCATGCATACACTCACACACACACACACACACACACACACACACACACACACACACACACACACACACACACATTTACACTGTAACCAGGACTCAGCATCACATGCAGAGTTCATGGCCATTTCAGCAGCGTCTGCCTTCTTTGATACCAGAGAAATACTTTCACTTTCTCTGCACACCGCTCCACGTCCTCACATGGGAACGGGGGTTCATGTGCAACATCTCCAGCTAACCCCCCCCCCCCCCCGCCGTCAGAATCGAGTTTTCCCCGTAAAATTCCAGATGTCCCACTTTTCCTTCACCACTTAATCACAGCGTGCATTTGTGGATCCGTGAGACCGTGACAAAGATTCTCAAAACTCTGCGTTCAAAAGTAACTTCATCTGTGCGTATAAGGCGATCCATGCACACACATTTAACAATCTGTAAATAAATACAAAAGGAATGTGAGAAATATTTTTAGACATCAGGATACACAGGAAGCTTTTCCAAATCGAAAACTATCAGATCTGTGAAGTGGGAGTTCAAAATCTGTACCTAAAACATCAATATATGTAATCTCATCTTTCATTCATGTTCTGTTGTGAGTCTAATTTCCCTCCATAGTTAACCAGGAAGAACAATGCATCCTTACATCGAATCAGGCCACAGTGGGTGGATGACATCCACACTGTTGTGACCAATCTTTTCATACAGTTTAGAGCTAATACAGTAGGTCAGCTGGTGAATAAGGCTGGGACAACCCTGTAACCTTTCTGTTGACCTTCTGAGATAAAGTGGCTGTTGCTAGACAGTGACACTCTACACTTACTGTATGAATTGCTCCGAACACAAAGAGCCACCAGACACAAGGAAACCCTGTATGTGGTGGAGTTAGATGACGCTGCAGCTAAGCTTGTCATGCAAACACAGAATTTGAATGTCAACCTCATGTCTGTGGCCTCTGACACTGGGGACAGAATTTGTTTTTTCAAAAGTACATAGATAAAAAGTCAAATGTTAGTGGACTCGGCCCGGTTATCAGACCCAGAGCTTCAACTTTACAGGTCTAACACAAATCCATATGTAAAATATAATTCTATCAACCAAGTTAAAGTTATTCTGGGTGAAATTCAAGTTTAGGAACACAAGTGGCACAGAAACTAAATTATAGCATTTAATTGATTAATAACTCACTGTAAAATAAAAACATGCAATAATACATTTGTTTACAAAGTAATTTATGAATCTATAAATAACTGGACTGAAAAAGTAATCCATAATTTCTACGTATTTTAAGGGACAATTAATTGAGGTAGTATAATATACAAAGAATTTAGATACAAAATATGAAGTCATTCCTTTTCTTTACTAATTCATGAATGTATTTTTAAATGATGCGATTATTGACTTATTTTTGTACATTGGTAAATTCTTATTCTATCAATGTTCCTATTAATAATGCCCATTAAAACTCAAATAGTTACTTCGAGATAACCACATTTTTAAACCACTTTATCAATACCTGTTGTTTTTATACATTTAGATATTAATCATGAAATGCTTTTTCACCATTTCCGTGAGATTTGCTCCATAAGTCTCCAGAACCTTTGTACTCTGTCTGCTCCCAAGGACATAAAGACTCAAAGCCTTGACGGATTACTGAACGAGATTTAAAGGTTTTAAGGAGAGTGACCCTGCGACCTGTAGTGTGAGCTCAATGCAGTAACATCACCGGAAGCTTAAGAAACACAGAGGACCTGGATAAAACTGGGGCATATCCAATGTAGGGAATATCTGTCACATAAATTCATACGTGTGGCGACACCTGATGAGGCAAAGAATGAACAGAAGTGTTTCTGAAACCGAGATCTCTGCGACACACCATCGCCCATCCCACTGCTGCAGGTGCGGCCTGCTGAGCTCTTACTGTACTGATAAAAAGAAATCATTTTTTCCAATTCATTATCAACACTACAGGACATGTAAATTCCAGTATTATTAGTCTAGTGAGGGCAAGCTGTACATGTAAACACAGTATTACACTGTAGAGTACCACACACGCACAGGTCAGCGGTGTGGCGACATTTTGGTTAAACAAAAAAAAAAAAGATGGAGGATCGTTACACTCCCAATACTGAATGTGCTTTGCCTCTGCTCGTGAAATGACAATAGCATACACTTTGTCCTGTCAATAGAAAAATAATAACAGCAATGACAGGAAATGATCTTTTGACACAGGTGTAAGTCTTTTTCTGCTTGTAGAAATAAAACAAATCTTTCTACTCAAAGATCCTGAGCACTCTCCCAGGTGTTTCCACGTACGGTATAGGCAGCACCCGTGAAAAGCACAGGTATAAATAAAACTGTTACTAGTGGTTGAATTCCATGTAGCTGCTTCGGTGTCAGGGTCACTGCTTTCAGACACTGTTCTGGCTACACCTGACCCATCTGTGCTTTTCCCGCAAGGGCCAAAGGTCAACATGTCCGTGGTGAGACGGTGAACGGTTGCTGTATCCTGATAATAATCATCAGGTCAATAATGGCGCACATCTGCTCCTATCACCCTGTGTCGCCTTTACAACCATCCCTGTGTAAACACACAAGTTGGCAGTTACAGTAAATGACGAGAGCCCTTCCGTGCACTCAACTCGTTCATCTACAGCATGGCTTCCTGCGGACTGCACGTGTACTTCTCTTGATCATTTTTCTTACCAACATGTTGAATGTTTCAGGTCACTTTCGGTGACATATGTCAGAGCATCACCCAAAACTGTTGTCAATCATCTTCATAATTTTTCTTTTTATTATAAAAAAAGTATTACTAATATTATATTAGTTGTTTATGTCCATGTCTTTTATTCATGTTACATCTTAAACTCTTTTCAAATGTATCGTTTGTTCTCACCCAAACAAACTACAAACAGTCCTTCCACAGACACAGGAGCAGCAATGAAAAACTAAGATAGGAGTTGGGTTATACAGAGTACTTGTATAAATTAGAGCGTTCTTGGTTTTCCCGATCTTTGAAGGGCATTTTCGATTTGTGACCCAGTGTCAGTGTATCTGAGACCCTGTACTACACACAGAGTTATTAAAAGCCTTTAAACATCTGTGGTCCAACCAATGGAACGACAGAACTGATAAGCGTGGCTAAGTTTAGCTCTAATGATCGACCTCATACAGAGAGAGAGAGGAGGGCACGGAGGATCAGGGGAAAGTCAAAGTCAAACCAAGTCGCTCGGCTCTCTGAGCACAACACATCACAGCACACACACACATGCAGAGAAACAAAGATAACCACAGTGTGTTATCCCAGATGCCCTCATCTCGAGACTCACTCGGCTATCAGATCGCTCACATGGGTCTTAAGGGCCAGAGAAATAACAAGAGACGTATAACCCTTTTGTTCCAATGGATGAAATCTGAAAAAACGAAGATATAAAGTATAAACACATCACCTACAGAGGAATGTCTGACTGCAAACCGCTCACGTCGGACAGTCTGGAGAGTTACACGTCGCTCACCTTGCTCTGCAATCACTCCCTCGGTCTAGGATTCCTGGCATTGTCACACCCATGACTCAACACTTCTTTGTGCTCGTGCTGGAAGTATTAGTCCCGCGTACAGGAGCACAATTTAACATCTTATCTGTTGGCCTCAAGGCCGCCCTTCACGGACCCCGCTTGGAATGACTACTGTGCACAGTACATACAAAGTATACTTTGTGTATCTCCATGCCTGGCTTGAACACAAAGAACACCGACCTGCAGTTTGGGGGGTCTTTAGCAGGCAGATGCACAGTGTAGACAATCAGCTGTTGTAGATTGTAAACACACCCTCAGCCAAGGTGGCGCTGCAGGACCCTTGGCCAACAGGTGCCTGAGGAACACACACATAGATTTGCGTGTGTGTGTGTGTGAGTCATGTCCATCTCACTTACACCGAGGGCAATCAGTCATGCCTTAACCTAATGTGAACTGACGCGTTGATGCCGCGGCGCTTTGCACTGTCTGGGCTGTAATGGATCACAGCCTAAAATGGTACACACACACACACACACACACACAGGCGGCTAGGAGACTTGACTGACAGCAACTTCGGTCGCGGTATAAAAATATGAATATGTGAGGCAGCGCTGCTGCACGGTATAAAAACCCAGGTTAAATTTGAACTCCTCCGTTCCATCTGCTGGAATCTAACTTTGTGACACGGGCGGCGCGTGGAGGCGCCTGACTCATCTTCAGCGAGCCATCCGATCCAGACGTGTGCAAGAGGAACACACATCTCAGCGCTGCATCTCAAACCAGGCCCAGTTCCCTTTCGGGTGCTAGCTACTGTGCCGATTATGACATCATACGTTATCATCATCATCATCTGTTGTGTAATGAGTATCTTTGCATATATGCTTGTTACATAAAACGGCTGGACCATCTTCATTCATGGTGCAGTGACTGTTTCAGGGAGGGGTCATGACTGTGAGTGTGTGTGTGTGTGTGTGGGGGGGGGGGGGGGGGGGTGGTGATGATGTTGTGACGTTAGAAAACATGGCTCCCTCTGCTTCAGTGGGCAGCACGGAGAGAGAGAGCCCCCATCACCCAGCACTCGTCATCACTCATCAGAAGCTCTGTCTTCTGTATATTATTATAATATTATAATATTATTCTCTCAGTATACTGTAGAACTGTTGTGTGTGTGTGTGTGTGTGTGGTTTCACCACGTCCACAGTTAGTCAGAGGATGCAGTAAGGACAGTTTGTTGTTTACATACTTATGACAGGGGGACATGTTCAATAATGATGAAACACTTACTGGATATGTGGAGCCGAAGGGTCCCGGGACAGCAGCATGTTGTAAAGTGCAGAGGCACTTTGAAAGCTGAGACTCACTGACGAACTTACAGCTGCCTCGATGACAATACCCGGGCTCGGTGTGAAATATGAAATCTGTTTTGTACCAAACAAACCGCCTGTCCGCTCGCCCAGTCCCGGGACAGCTGGCTGCAGAATAAACCGGATTCCTGTTCGGAGGGATGTTTCGCCTTTACGTTAACTTTGTTTTTGTCAGTTTGTCATTTAAAAAAGAAAACCCCACACACATCTCTGACCTACTGAGCTACTGAGTCACTGAGCCGTTACTTCCACTGCCTCGACGAAACGGACGATTCCGAGAGCGTCCGGAAAGACCCGAGCGAGCGTGGACACACACAGTCCCCCGGCTCCGGCCCGAAGACCGCAGGACGCACAGCCGTCGATCCGAGCATGGACACGACGAGCAACCCTGCCACCCAGCAGCAGGAACCCAGTAGACCCATCAACACACGGGCCACACTCACCCCCCCCCCTCACCCCGGTGGTCCATCCCCCCGTCGGCGCCTGCAGCCTCCAGGGGGCGGAGCCTCCACATGTCACCTGGTGCCAACGGGCGCGTGACTCCGTCTGCGCGCGTTACGCGTGAACTTTCATCAGATTTCCTTGAATATTTTTGTAAGGGTTACTGTTGAGATCTTGATGCTAGATATTCTGTACATGATCTTTGTTCAATAAAAAATAAAAAAGTTTCATTATATTTTTTACAGTTCTGATGAAAGATGTCCGACCTTCTTAATGGTGTCAGTTGGCCTTACTTGAATATATGAGTTTATTCAACACTAGATCAGTTAATCGATTAGTAATCGACTACTAAATTAATCGGCAACTATTTTGATACTTGATTAATCGGTTCAAGTGGTTTAAATGAAAAAAAAGGGTCAAAATTCTCTGATTTCTGCTAATTACATGTGGATATGTTCTGGTTTCTTTGCTCCTCTGTGACAGTAAACTGAATATCTTTGGTGTGTGGACAAAACCAAACATCATCTTGGGGTTTTGGGGAAACACGATCAACATTTTTCACAATTTAACGACATTTTATGAACCGAACCACTAATCGATTCATCGAGAAAGTAATCGACGGATTACCCGATTATGAAAATAATCACGAGTTGCAGCCCTATTCAACACATATCACTTGGTGCAGCTCACATGCTGACAGCCGAACCAAAAAACTGAAAGTATCATAGAAACATTTCAGTATTGTGCCAAAAAAGAGGAAGCAGGAGTCATGTTAGGATTGTTATTATCTTCTTGACAATGGAGACCGTCTCCAGGCTTATCTTATCCTGACACACGTAAAACATCCTAATCTAATAGATTCCATGGAGAGGCCTTCAGACGTCTCAGGTTAAATATCTGTGAGAAATAACTCTGGTAAGGCATAATGTGCGTCATGCACAACATTAAAGATATTAAAAGATATATTTGTCATAAAAGTCTCCAGCAGAGATGCAGAACCTCCTCACAATGATGATGACGCTGAAGAAACGCAAATCGACTTCACAGATACAAAAAAACAACCACAAACCACAACTGTAAGTGCAATGACGTCACCGAGCACACCAGCAATCTATTTAAAGAAGCCATATGACACCAAATGTTACAGTGGAGTCTGTGGATGTCCATCTCAGTTTAACCAACCAGTTAAAGCTGATCTATGGTAAACATGAAGCACCGTGGAGGAGGAATACCACAGCATGTGGGGGTAAAACAGGCTCCAGATCGACTGTGACATATTTAAAAAGAGAGAGTCGATATTTATAACTCTAAGTTATGCAGAGCTAGACGATCTTGTTTCTCTAATTTGAAAATGAAAGTATTAACAACCCTTGCATCCTATCTGCCATTCTATGTCACTGTGTCTGAAGCGATGTATGAATACAGTCCATTTACCGTCTGATACACACACAAGTGTTTTAGATGTGAACTGTTGCACATTGTGAGCGGCTCCCTTCTCTCAGGCAGCTTCCCAGCATCACTGAACACTGCAGTTATCAAACTCCTCCTGAAGAAGAGAAAACTTCCCGGACCCTTCTGCACTTAATCATCACTGGCCCATCTCAAATCCTCCCATTCACAGGCAAGGTTGTTGAGAAATTAGTTTTTCTAGCCGAATGAATAACTACTTGAACACAAATGGCCTCCTATGACAACATCAGGTTTTTCTTCAATGTCACAGTATTGAAACTGTTCTTATAAAACGTACCGTAATGGTCAAATAACTGTCATGGTATTGCTAGGTCTTTGAGCAGCTTTTCATACTGTTGATCACAAAGTACTATTAGAACATTTTTAAAGCTGTGTTGCAAGGGTTATTAGTCTCCTCGCTGGCCTTCCCAACAAGACCATTGGTAAAGCTGATGCTAGAGGTCTGAGTAAAGAATAAGAAAATGGAGCACATTAAACCAATTCTCAGAACCTGTTCCAACCATAAGCTGCTTTAAAAAGAAGTTAGAAACTGCTCTATTTTCGTCGCCTTCACTTAATCCGGCACCTTAATTAGACACTTTTTATAACTTTGGTTTTTAGATCGTTTCTATACTTTTAATATTTGAATGTTTTGCCCTTCTGAAGGGTTTTTTGTGTGCTTCTTATCTAACTTAGCATGACAGGATACACCCCTTGAGATGAACCATCTCGATTTGGAGGGGGTTCCTTAACACAAACAGTACATTAAACTAAACAACAGAACATGTTCACACATACACAGACTGAAGCTCCCCCAGACCGAACCACCTTGATAACTGCTGAAAGACACATGTCCATATCAATATATACATTCACAATGAAGGCAATGTATCACTGTATTTCCAATATAGTCAAAACTATAACTCGGTGTGGTTAAAACGATGAGAAGCAGGAGCAGGTTGGCGTTAAGGTGTTTAAAAAGACATGCTTAAGGAAGTAGAGAGGACTTGATGAGTTATTCCAGTCTGATGGGGCTTTCATTTTAATGGTCCAGTTTCTTTGGAGATTCTAGGGACAACGGCTGCGTGAGGACCTGTATGGGATGAATAGTTCTTTCAAGTAAGAGGGATAGTTAAAGAAAATGCATTTGAAAATAAATTGCAGCCAGTGGAAATGTCTTCTTGATGTAGGTGGTATCATACACAAAACAGCGATGGGTTCTGTATGGACACTTCAAAACAAAACTCCAGAGAGACTTTCATAAACTACATTAAGAGGACGAAGATGTGTTTCTGAGGTATTCCCGTAGACAATATCTGCATATCTGATACTACCTATACATACTAGTATTGGTAGTATCAATTGTGAAATGATTCTTTTCCTGGTTTGTAAGGTGAAACGGTTGATAGATCGGCACAGTGAACATAGGCTGCAGTTTATTTTCTTGATCACCGAGTCGATATGAGGCTTCAAGGAAAGATGGCAGTCAAGTCAGAGACCCAGGTTTTTATCTTTTTTATGTTTCTTTTATTTCTGTTAACATCATTGAATTACCCCTATGTATGATAATGGACTATACAAATAAATGTGCCTTGCCTATTTTAGCCTGGTTGGCTTGGTTTTATATAAATCACGCCTTTAATATTGATTACGTCTGGTCATTATTGGTCATGCTGATGACAAAGCATGAGCACCCATCTTCTGGAAAGTACTGCTGGGCATCTGCGCCACACACCATTCATGAAACTACCTTGTACGAAGCCAACGCTGTCCCCTCTCTGGGCCTCGGGTCGTGGGCCTCGACTGAGCTCACTTCTATACCACATCGATTTTGGCCCGGCCCAGAGGGTTGAGGGCCCTGAGGCAGGTCTCGCTCGGCCCTCACATTGACAAACATTCAACCGACTGACATATGACTTGTATGACTTAAAATACATTAAGGGGGTTTCTAGGTACCTGTGGTAGCCATGCAGCAAAGCTGTTATTCACGACTTTAACCACTAGAGAGCAGCCTTTTGCCATATTATTGCCTTTGACAGTTCAATTCTCAATATGTCGACAGCCTCGACATTATCATTCTCTCCTCTGTGTGTGTGTGTGTGCGTGTGCGTGTGTGTGTGTGTGTGTGTGTGTGTGTGTCTGTGTGCGTGTGTGACACAACCCACCTGTACTGGATACCTGTGTGCTCCCTCCTCAATAGACATGCAGCTACTGTGAAACAGTGAAAGGCAGACAGAAGGGGAGAGCCGAGAGGAGGGGTTAGACAAGGCAGCAATTAAAAAAAATGGATCAAGATGGATCAAATGAAAAGAAGAAGTACAAACTGCTGAAGAGGAGCCGCTGGGGATCTGCAGAACGGGGGAATAACAACAGCAAAAAGGAGTGACAGAGGCCTGGTAAGATCTCTTTTAGAAAATGACTGTTACAACTTCCTCAGCTGAAAGCTGGACATTCTCTTCGTGTAATCCAACCCTCTGTTTCCTCTGTAATGGAAAATGATTGTGTCGGTGTCGGTGTGACTCAATGAGGAGCATTGTTTCCTGCCACATAATGGGAATGACTGGAAATAGGGTTATTGTCGGTAAATGGACACCGCGGAAGAAATAAACTGAAGAATCCTCCTCATCTGTCGAGGGAGCTCGATCTCGGTCAAATGTAATTGACATCAAGAATATAAAAGTTGAAGGGATTACGCTGCTAAAAACAGAATAAAAAGTAGGAATGCTACTTCTTTTTCAGTCTCGTATACTGTACTTGTGTTCTCCACAGAGATATCAGTCACAGATCATGATTGCAAGATCAGAGTGATTTAGTCCAGTTTGAGCATCTGTCCCCCCCCTCGCAGCCCCCCGGAGGCCTCACTCTGCACCATGACCCCCAGCCTGACATTTGGCCTGTTTCTGCTCCTCAGTCTTCACGCCTGCACAGCGGTGAGTAACGCTGTGGTTCATATTCTGATCTGGATATATGAGGTGAAAATGCATTAAAACTACAATCCTTAGTCATTATTGTTTTTATGATGTCAGATATACTGTCGATATCAAGGTTGCAACTTGAAACAAATGGATAACTTGGATTCTTTTGTAGCATATCCAGTGCACACAATCTGTCCTCGCCTGTTTTCTGCGTCCGTGATCAGGACTGCTTTGTGGTCGGGGTTAAATGGTCGTTCCTGTATTTGAAAAGTGTTCTGGGTGTAGTGGTATTCTGGGTCAGCGGTGCACCTGGTTCCCATCGGATCCGGGTGGACTCTGGGGCAGATGTGGACCTGGCGCAGGCTACAAAGGGGAGAGGGATGTGATACGCAACACATTCTCCCTCTGTTTTTTGTTATAAGACATCATAATTCATTGACAGTACTCTGATTGATTAAGATTAGCAATAGATTAAAAGCCTCTTCACCTGTGATGCTGAACACAACAGAAAGGATTGTCATTTGGTGCATATGTAATTCTGGTTCATAATCCAGAGTTTAAGACATAATTACAATAACAGACAAGTTTATACTTGACTTCAGTGCATGCCTGTGAAATGACATGGAAACGTGCAGAATATGAAAACCAGTTACCAGTTTTAATGTTGTGGCTGATCAGTGTATGGTCCTTTCTTCATCTGTCTATCTAGAACATGTTGAGGGACTACATGTGCCTATATTTAGATGGACATGATGTTTCCTTTAGTCAAATGAAAGTGTCCAAATCATCGAGAAGAAGCCAAACAGTCCTTTTTTGAAGTCCAACACTCACATGAAGACTCAGAGACTCTAAGTAATCGAGGAGGAGGTGGTCCCCTGTTTGATAGAGAGACATTGGACAGGGTTGCAAGTCCGCTATTGAAAACTTTAAATAAAGTAATGAACGTTAAAAAATATCTTTTTATGTTATGATTAAATACCTTTAACAACAATTTTGTGTTTCTTTTTGTCTTTTCAAAATGACCAGAGGAGTGGTCCATGTTTGTTCCGCTTAGTTCAACTACTGATGAGGTAGAAATGTGTGTGTGTTTGTGTGCGTGTGTGTGTGTGTGTGTGTGTGTGTGTGTGTGTGTGTGTGTGTGTGTGTGTGTGTGTGTGTGTGTGTGTGTGTGTGTGTGTCAGGGAGGCAGAGCCCAGCGCAGACAGAGACAAGCTGAGGAGAACCTGAGACCATATATTGGCAGGGTTGATCCGGGTAAGACTGGATTCTTGTGTCTGCTGTGGATCTGTCTTTACTGTGTGTATGTCGTTTCCATTTTGCATCACATGCACAACCTGAACGCAAAGATTAACAGTCAGATGACCAAAACATTCATTTTCTTTTTCTTGCCCCAACTTCATTTTTCTGTCCATCACTCTCTTACACCTCTTTGCCTGAAATAGACCCTTATGAAACATTTCATATTTCTCACTCATCCAGTTCACCTTCCATGAGTATTCAACACTGAACAAGCGACGGGTGTCAAACGAGGAAACAGAACACTTATGCCGTAACAAGGTTTCTTCGTGTTGCAGAAACGCTCTGTGAGTTGCTGAAATGCCGGAGTCCAGTGGGATCTTGGTGCCAAGTAGTTGAGGAAAGTGGGGTCCTGGTCCCCAAGTGTGTTTGTTCTCTGTCCTGTCCACGGTAAACACCTCATGGAATTTGATCCTAATCCTGAATTTTGTTGTGCTGCTTTTGACCAGCAGGTGTATTTAAAGGCGTTTGTAAATGAAAGTTGTGTAAAGCCAGAATAAGGACGTAGAGTCGGGTCCGTGTACAGACTGTCTGGAATGAAATCATGAACTAGGTTATTTAATCCAGTTGTGCACACATTATGATTCACTCTCACTTATACGTCTGCGTGTGTGCACTGGTTACGTGCATCAGGCAGAGGGCACCAGTGTGCAGCGTGCTGGGAAAGACCTACGAGAATGAGTGTTTGCTGCATAAAGAAGCCTGCAGGAGGAGACGTCGCACCGGACTGGCTCACACAGGACCCTGTCTGGGTAAAATCACAGCATCAGATGAAACACAGAAGTGTCCCTATGCACTGGAGTCTTCCAAACTAGCTCTGCTCTGTCTCTCTGTTGACCAGTCCCCAAGGCTAAATGCACCGAAGAGGAATTAGGCTTCTGCTCCTGAGTCGTATGGGACAGTCCTACGCACCTGGAGCCCCGCCCCAGAGCTGCCTCAGCCACGCCCACAGGACACAACTGGCACAGGTAGCTGATCCATCACCTTGAAGTGAGCAGCAGTCGGACAGACGCCATAGGCCCGCATCCACGTGGACGTACAGTAGATAACGTGATTTATGATCTTGAATGACCTCGGCTACGATTTAAATCGATACCTATAACAAACTGTGACGCTAAAGAAGTGAAACCTACCAAGGGATGACTTTTACTCCCAGTGTAACTCAACACTGAACATGAAGTTGTTTTTGACACCAGACACCGTCACCGTGGCATCAGACAGATGACACTGTGCCTGTCTGGAGAGAAATCGATGTTAACAACTTACTGTAAGTGGTGAGTTCTTGGGTTGCTCGAGGTGTGGTCGTCCACGGCTGCAACAACACCATGTATGAATAGGATTTGGTCAATAATCACTGAATAATTCAATAAGATGGTCAATGGATGTCTAACTGATTATCCTCCTACCAGCCACCTTGAGGGCTTCAAATAAATCAAAAGTAAAAGTTTGGCATTATTTGAACGATGTGAGAAATGTTTTTCCATCAATATTATCTCTGACATGGGTAAGAATACAACTTTGCATTGAAGAACGCAAAAATAAAAATCTACAGCCTTGATGACATGGGAGTCATAGTGTTTTCAATGTTCACCACCCTATCTTAACGTATGGGAATGCTAACAGTTGCTAATTAGCACTAAACAAACAAGAATCATACTCACCACAGTGCCAAGGCCCAATAGATATCACTTCCCTAACTATGCCAAATTTTTTAAATCAAGCTTCAGATTCTTTCCAAGGAAATCTGTGACAATGTCAAAAGTGATGAAATCAGCCCCTTTTGTCCAGATCCTTGCCAAAATGTATTGGGTTCTTTCTTAGCCCATGTCCCATCCTTCCACACTTTGGTGGAAATCCACTCAGTTCAGTGTTTTTGGGTAATCCTGCTGACAAACAGATAGGTGTGAAGACTTACCTCCTTGGTGGAGGTAAATGTTGGACACATTTTTAACTGATGCTCTAGATAAAAAAGTTAAGGGATTATCAAAGTTATTACAACCCATCCTGCTGCAGACCTAATTGTCATGGCAATCCCTCCGATAATTGTCCAGACATTTACCGAAAAACAACCGCAGAGTGGCGTCACGGTCCTCAGACCAGGAATCTCTGTACAAAATGATGTCAAGTTTGCTTCTAAATCACCTTTCATCTCTCTGTCTATAGAAGCGATTTGTCCAACTGGACAAGAACAAGGACGGCATGTTGAGCCACAGGGACCTGAGGAAGCTGCGTTACAAGAGGATGCCGCTGGAGCACTGTGCCAAACCTTTCTTTCAGTCAGTCCCCCCCTGCTAATGCCACAGGGCCACTTCTGAGATTTGACCTAATTGCCAACAGGAGGAAATTATATGATGATTCATTTACTTTACTCAGATATGAAGACATTCGGTGGCATGTTTGTTTTTCTAAAAGTCCTTCTCGTACATTAACCAATGACTCCTCTATGACATATTTGGTAAGAGCCAATTTTTTCCTTTTTACGTTAAAGTCAGTAAGGGAATGACAGTGTTCATCATCAGCTTCTTCTCAGCTAATAACTGAAACACTCAGGGTTAAACATGTCACAGCGCGATGCGTATCGCCCCCGCTCTGTGACCAAGTTGCACCTCCCACCATGCTGTTCCCTCTGCATGCCGTCTCTCCATTCATCCGCCATGCCAATCCCCGCTCCGCGTCCTCCTCCCCTCCCATTTCATGACCCACACCATCTCTCCATCTTCATACTCCTCCCCCATGTTAAAGCACTTCTTTTTCCCCATTCTTCCTACTTCCCCTTCATCTTTCCTTCAAATAGACTTGTCCTCCGCCTCCCTCTCTGTCAATCCCTCTTTCACTTTCCCTCTTCTCTCATTCTCTCATTCTTCTATCTCTCCCCGTTTTCTCGACCATCCCTATTCCCAGGCAACCTCCCATCTCTCAGTCAGACCTGCGATGGCAGGTTTTGTGGTAGTTGGGCTGCCGGTGTCAATGTCAAGCCATTCCCAGCAATGATAATGTTTATTACCCACTGTGTCTCCCGCTGCCCATGGATTAACACAAATTGAAGGCGTACCCTTCAGAGATAATGCCGAGGGTAAAGTGAATGACTGTTAAAGAAGAACCCCAATGCAGTTGTCTCTATATATAGATATGTCTTCATACAATCTCTGTGTATGCTTATACAGTATACATTGTTTTGGTGTTATGCGTGCAATGTTGTGTGCGCATGCAGCGAGCGCATGGGTTCATGAGGACGCGAGTGGATGCGTCTGTTTGTGTTGCCGCCCTGTGGTCTGCCAGTGCCGCGTTGTGAGGTCGCCGCGTGTTCTTCTGTGCTGCGTTCGCAGGTCACGTGACCACGGCAACAACAGGAAGGTGACCCTGCGAGAGTGGACGAGCTGCCTGGTGGATCGCTCCGAGGCCTGGTTCCACCATTTCATGTGTTAGTCACAACTCGGGGACAGATAAATAATCTTCTTGTTTATCGTGGGACTATGAACAGGAAGATTCTTCTTCTTCTGGTGTTTTGATGTGTCTGTTCAGATCGCTATGACCATGCAACAGATCCAATGTTCAAGATTTGGAGCTGTGCACACTGCTTCTCTCTACCTTATCATTGTACCTCATGATATTCATGAAGTATAATACTTTCATTGCACTGCGCTTATTACTATACTATACTTTTATGGTATTTCCACATAGTCACAGATAAAGGTTGATGAAGCTAAAAACGTAAAGACTAAAAGTTGTGTCAGTAGAAGTGGTAGACAGGGTTGGTATTCCTCCTTGTGATGAATAAAAGTGTTCAGTCGGTCATAGACACTAATATTCTTCATGAGAAACTAAGATCACACATGCAGGTCTACACACGGCACCCAGACGCTGTGAACAACTTGAACTTGAAAAGATTAAATATGACTGCTGAATACCGAGGACTGGGATTTTCTTTCTGAATTGTTGAACCCCAAGAGAACATGTCTTTTGAAAGTACGTTTTGGTTATTGCACAACTTGGAATTGACTTTTTTAAATTAATAAGAAAGAAAGTAGGGGAAGTCTGACTGCATAATTTAAGATAGATGTTTTCAATGTGAAATATTTCAGTGCTATGAATTCAATTTTATTCAAATTTCAACATTATGTATTTATTAGTGGTTTCAAATATTGCCCCCTAAGTCTTTAGGGATTCTATTTTCCATAGAGTGCCCTTTTAATGTTACTGATGTCTAAAGACCATTACCTAAAACGTGATTTTTGCTGTAAATATAGCAAATTGTTTGCATTATTTTAATTTGTCTCGCTTATATCATAGGCCTCTACAAACGTAACTCTGTCTTTCTGTTTGTTCAACCCACAGCAGTGAGAATGGGTTCCCGCAGGTTGTCAAATGAAAGGGAACAACTTCTGACACGAGGAATCGACCATCAGCCCCGAGTCTCTGTCGTACAGTAAAGAACTCACTGGAGATGACGAGCTTCAGGACGGCGTCGCTACACACCCGACTCTCATCCGTAACGTGATGATTTATCATGTCATCGGACCTCACAGTCTGCTGCTTGTCTGTGCATTCATGTGTGTGTTCCAATGGGACTAATAAATGTCTGGACAGACCGACTGCCACTATTGTTGATTACATGAGCTGACATTTGTGTTGTCAAACAGCAGAGACAATAGGCAGTCCCAATTCGAAGGGCATGCTCTGAATAACCAATTAAAGTGGAGAATGACAGCAGTGCAGGCCGAGAGTGACAAAGTAGAGGGAAATAAAGATGGGGGGGGGGGGGGCGCTCGGTACGAGATGACGTGACCGGGGGAAGAGACAAAGAGATGATAAAGGGGGTGAAGGGGAGAAACAGCGCAAAGTGTCATAATGCACCGGAGGGGAGCGAGGGGGAGAAGGAGCCGAGTGAAGCGACAGAGAAGTACAGAGTGTGTTTGTGAAAGACGGGAGGAGGTAATGCACTGTAAATGGGAGTTGGGAGTAACGGAGTAATGCATAAAAAATGGATCAGAAATGAGGGAAAGACTGAGAATGGAGAGCGGCAGGGGGGGAAGGGGGAGGGACGGCCGAGAACAAGGAATAACTGAGGAGGAGAGGAAATGGAAGGAGAAGGAGAAGAAGAAGAAAAAAAGCTTTTGATGCTGCGAAACGTTTCCTCTACAGCCAGCTCTGTTTACAGCATCGTGGAGCGTTATGCAGAATCTCTGAAATGTTTGACCTTTGTCAAGGTCAAACAATAAAAACCAACTTGCATGATGCAAGCTCGCTAACTTTTTGTGTGTATGCACAATGTATGATGCTCTGTGTGTGTGTGTGTGTGTGTGTGTGTGTGTGTGTGTCCTGGGGTGGGTTCTTTCTGCTTTCTTTGAACTAATTACCCTGCACATGCACTGTGCCTGAAGGATGAGGAGGGAGAAAGGGAGAAGGGCACAGCAGAGAAGATGAAGGAAGAAGGAGAGGAAGAGATTTGAGGAGTCAACATGAGATGCAGACTCAGTGCAGACGCCGGGCAACACCGCTTCCTCTACATGTTGTGCAAAAAAAAACACCCATCATCGTGAGCATCAAAACAAGATGTTTTCATCCCATCAGCTTTTCACTCAGAACTTTTGATCGACCGTTGTGGACCAGTGCTGCAGTTTTCCCTGGCTACTGATTGAAAAACAAGTCTAAACTGGGGGAAAAAAGGAAAACTGACTTTAAAAAAGAACGGATGTGGAGAGATTAACTTTGCTGGACTGAAATTGAAAAGTGTTGTTTGCTGATGGCTAGCTGTTGGTCCTGTCTCAGTGAATTCAAAAGAAGTTGGCCACCCTGAAGGTCTCGTCGTGGCCTACACACCTCCTCCTCCTCACCGCTGGTCTACACTGTGTTTCTTCATATCCCCCCTCCTCCCTCTTATTACCTCTGGACCACTGTCTCCACCTCCTTCCATCCCCCCATCCAAATACAGAGAGGGCTGCTGTAGAGTGATCCACCCAATACCACTTCACCTTCCTCTCACACAGACACACACACACTGTTCACCTCCACTCCTACCGTCCTCACCCCTCCTGTCTCACCCCATTTGGATATGAGAAGAGGGAGGTATCTGGGTGCCACCCACCTCTCTAACCTTGTGCTCTCCCCCTCCTCCTCCTCTGGGCACTGATCAGTGATCCGATCTGTGATGGCTTGCTCGCACCTCTCCCTCTCTCACACATGTACACACACACACACACACACACACACACACACACACTCCCAAGGGACTCTGACAGCTCAGGAGCAGATGGGCGGCTGCTGATGACATGCTGTTAAAAATAAAGATTCCTGTTAACCCGTTGTCAGCTAGTGCCCCCCCCCCCACCCCCCCCATGTCCCCCCATTTCATCTCATCTCTCTCCGTCGCTGTCTGTTACTATCAAGCCCTCTTTCTCTCTTTGCTGTCCATGCAGGCTATTACTTGGTAAAAAAAAAAGCCAACAAACTGTGGCCCTTAAAGCATGCAGGCCAAGACCCCCCCCCACCCCTGAACATGATATTTAATACATGGCTGTCATAAAGACGGCCCCCTGCATTATGCATGGCTTGTTAGCGCACATCAATAATAAATGAAAAGGCCAGTTTTGCAGCTTCTCTTCATGCGCTTATGCGAAATGAAATTTTTCACTCTCACTTTCTGTCGCTTTCTCTGTGGATGGAGTTTGTCCGGTGACTGTATGTCGATAAATTATTAAACGGAAGAAAGGGGGGGGGGGGGGGGGGGGGGGGGGTGGCTTGGTGGGCTTTCGGATCAAAAGACATATTCAGGCCAGTCATGGTGGTGGAAAGAGAGAGAGAGGGTTTGTGTCAACCAATTCCAGGTTCTGACAGATGTACGACAGATGTCCAGAGTTTAAATAACAAAGAAACTACAACACGACTTACAAACCCGACCCCCCTCCCCCCTCCCCACAAAAAAAAAGGCATAAAAGTTGCCAGAACGTGGCTCACACACAAAGTTGTGTGTGCGCTGTAATCTCTCCAAGGTTAATCACCATCCCGTCTTCAGAAGCAGCCGCAGTATCGAGCTCTGCCAGATTGCCGACTTTCAGAACTTCTTAGGGACTGTAAAGTGGGACAGCGCACAGAGAGGGACTGGGGGCTGAAGGGTCCTCACTCCAAAAAAAAAAGGAAAAAAGCCCAGTTGTGGCCACTGAAGTGATTCATTTATTAATAGCGCTGAATATGTGCCACATTTTTGGAATCTGCTTTGAAGTGATGTTGCGCGCGGAGACAGACAGGGGAAGGGGGAGAGGGGGTCTCCCAGGTTCTAGCCTGTGGTCAGACAATATTCCCTCTGGGTGGAGTGGGTCCCATTCAGAGTGACCTCAATAGCCCTACACACTGAAGTACCTGGCCAATGAGTGAGAAAAGGCCCCATCGCAGAATGGGAAAGGGGGGAGTCGGCACACAATGTGGGCCTCCTTCTCTCTGCCTGATGATATTGATTAAAGAGATGAGGAGAGGGAGCGGGGAACATGAGGCCCGCCGTTGTGAGGAGATGAGAGGGCTGGGTGGGGTCGGAGGGCCGCCCCCAGTCCCACAGGTGGAGGACGTAAAGCCTTCAATATCGCTGGCCTGCACACAGACTGTACACAAAGTCTCTGTCTAACACATTTCCAGCGCCCTGACGCGCTGTAACATGCAAAAGTGAAGCTTTTGCATTTCATCTCCGTGGGCCGGCGGATTCACTCCGTGGATCAGGCACTTAACGAGAGCTCCGTCGCTTTGTCTTCTTGCACTCGTGTCATGCACTTATACGGTGTATTGTTACAGCCATCCCGTCTGTATGAGATTATTTCTGCCAGTCCAACCGTGGGGCCATCAAAGAAGCTTTGAACTTCACTAGCTACTGACACGCAACAACTTTTCCTGACCTCAGCAAGACTGAACTCGAGGATGTAAGGAGAGACTTTGGAGATTTCATGTTAAAGAGGAGGAGCGGCGGGATGGATCTCCCACAGATCTGTTCTGGTGAACCCTGGTGAAGAAGAAAAATGTCAAACCATTCCTTTTTGAAACATGATCTAATTTGCCATTATATTTTTAGATATTTTCTGAACTTAATTATTTGAAGGAACGTGGATGAACTATTGCCTTAAGTAGGATGTGTGTGTGTGTGTGTGTGTGTGTGTGTGTGTGTGTATACATACACACATATGCATTATTTACATATACATTATTTATTTGTATTTATGATACATTAATGTATCTCTCCTATGTTAACTAGTTTACTGTCAAATTAAATCTATATTCATATATGTATATAACTACAAATTCAAACTATAATGAAATGCATGTGTATGAACTTTTGCTCCAGTCTGACCAGTCCAGTAATTGTGTAGTCAAACACCAGTAAAATATATTCATTTATTAATTTGATGTCATATATATTATATATATTATCAACCTCACATT
This sequence comes from Scophthalmus maximus, assembly GCF_022379125.1. NCBI lineage: Eukaryota > Metazoa > Chordata > Actinopteri > Pleuronectiformes > Scophthalmidae > Scophthalmus > Scophthalmus maximus. Next base: position 23,642,020 of record NC_061524.1, on the reverse strand, counting down.
AAAAACTACATATTTTGTGAATTTGAATCCAATTGACACCCCAGAATCCAATGAAATCAAATATGGATCAGTAAGAAGGGACTCATATTGTCATTGTAAATGGTAATATCTAATATTTAAGCTTAATTAAATCTAATTTAAACACAGTTTGGTCATTCAAAATAATGTCATGAAAGAAGTGAAGGTCAAACCTTCTTATGTTTTCACAAAAAAACACTTCAAATGTTTGCTTGGCACTGTGAGAACAAGTAAAATAAAAAAAAAAGGCAGCAATGTCATGAAATATCTGCGTGAATCCATCACGTGTCCGAAGGGCCGTTCTTCCATCTAAACATGTTCACTCATACACCTGATTGAACACGCGATAAGGGCACAGAGAGAGTAACCTCCTTCTGCTAACAGATATTACCAGAGCAGCCAGAGAACGGGTAATGTGTTTAACTTTTACATCAGCTCCCCTTAACGCTGCTCTTGACTACACATGCCCCCTCAAGCTCAGGTAAACAGAGGGAAGAAGCGGAAGGAGAAGAAAAAGAAAACCAACAGGAGGTGGAAAAGGAGAGAGACAGAGGCCACACAAGGAGAGAGGAGGACCGGATGACATTCACACAGTGGCCAGAAGGACAAGCCTCCAGGTGTGAAGGACCGAGAGACGGGAGCCTGCATGGGGCAGCTCTGAACCTCAGCAGGACACACGGGAGCTGGGACACCTGAGCCCTGAAGAGACACCTCGTGGGACACGGAGTCGGTGGAGCACCCGACAACAACCTGCTGTCGCTCCTCCTCTCTTTGCAAGCGGCTCTCATCACCCTCTCCTCCTCCTCCTCCTCCTCCATCCTCACTCCCTCTCCCATCTGATCCCATCCCTCACTCCCTGCGCTGGAGAGGGAGAGCGTGCACTGGGACAAGGTAAGGGAGACGCATGCATGCTTGTTGTTGTCCTCGCTGAGCGTGTGCGTGCGTGTGTTAGTGTGTGTGTGTGCGTGTGTGTGTGTGCGTCAGCATCTCAAATTTCAACTTGATGTGTAAGTCAGCAACTTGTGTCTTTGGATCAGTTCTTTCCGAGTGAGTGAGCCTGTGTGTGTGTGTGGTCTCTGGAGACGGATGCAGGGCACTTTTCGTCACGTATTTGCAAGGTTCAAGTCTGATGTTGCGTTATCTGCGTCACCGTACCCGTTATTTCTCGGTGAAAACCGATAATTCTGTTGTGATTTGAAAGGTGAAAGTATGACTGGGGAGGGGGGCAGTGATCACAGAGGAAGGGTAGACATGAAGTACGTGACAAGACGTGTCCCGATACTAAAAAGTGTGTGAGAGGGACATAAGTAAGACAAGGAGGATGGGAGATGCAGGCACAAAGGGACGATGAGAGTAAGGAAGACAGACGAAGGGTTAATAGATTCACGTATACACGCAGCGAGGTGGAAAATCAGCCGTGAAATCCCATCAAGTTCCATGGTCGTTGCATATTAGTCCTCCATCATCTCGTCAACCCCCGCCATGAACCACAGGTCAGTTCTTCGTCCTGTAGTGGTTTTGGGGGGGGGGGCGGGGGGGGTCCTGCAGGGACCACCCCATGTCATTTAATCTGTCCCTGCCCACAGATAACAGAAGGCAGATGGTCCTGCCAGAGCATGGAGATGGAAGATCCGCTAAGATAGCAAACAGTACTCAACCTGTCCCTCTGTGGGGGGGGGGGGGGGTATAGTATACAGAAAGTCTGGTAGAAACATGGAGAACTCATTTAAAAGACCCTGCCTTTTTGCCTCATGAAAATTCAATTGGCCATAATTTGCCGAGGAGCTGAATGCATATTTCATCAGCGGGTGCGTTTTGAAGGAACGAGCCCGCCACGCTTCTCGTGCTCGTCTCTGTCAAGTTTGGAACGAGGGGGAGTGTGAGGTTGTGCCGCCGTCTGGTAATATGTGATGAATTAACCCGTTGGACGTGGAGGCTCCAGAAAAACACCAGTCAGACCCTCGTGTCTGGATGAAACATAGAAGCATTTTCAATTGCATGGACATATTTGATTTCTTCTCTCTACGTTTCCAGCCTCCTCTTTTCCTGTTGCACTTTTTCCCTCCTTTTTTGTGCTCCGTCTCCTTCCTTCTAATTACTCTAGGATCCAGCATCCTCCGCTTCCTGCTCTCCATTTCCTCAGCCCAGCCCTCCCCTCCTCCCTCCCGCCCATCTCAATCCGCCTCTCTCCCGCTGCATGTCTCACAGTTGAAGCTTTATGGCTCGTTCACTCCCCTCTTTCTGTGCAGGGATAATGAGCAGGCAACTCTCTGTGCGACTTTGTAGCTGTGCGACTGTTTTGTTGGGTTTGGATTCTCCGAGCGTCCCGGGGCCCCGACAGACTCAGATGTACCTTCTGCAGCCGCCTCCGTGGTTCCACTGTGATTGTCATCTGATCCATAGGGCGCAGCACCGACATAATACACCTTGTTAGAGGGAAAGCGGGGAGTGTGTTTGTGAACACTGCGACTTTGAACAAAGGCTCCTTCTCTGGGGAGAAAAAGAACACTGAGACCTGTAATCATCCTCTCTGCTTTTATTAAATCACAACCACACACACAGTCTCACCCCGCGTATAAATAAACCCAGGAAACACTAGTAAAGTGTGAAAGGAATTAAACAGAGGACAGGATGAAAGAGAGAGACAGACAAATCGGATATAAGTTTCTCTTGCCTTTATGCATGCTGATTGGATCTGACCACGTGGGAGCAGCTCCAGCTGTTGTTTGTGTACCTCACTCCACATCGGTGTGGCGTCACGCTCTCCTCATACAATCTCTTGAAGGGATATTTGGAGAACAGACCCATTTGAACTCCCCACCTAAAAATAGACATGTAGATGTAAAGACGTCGAACTTCAGAGCGATATTAACAACCCGCTTCACACTTTGAAAAAGTGGTGCGACGGGTGATTTTTTATACACTGAGTGTCAAGCTGTGCTACACACACACACACACACACACATCCCAGAGTAATATAGCACAGCAATTTCTTCGCCCCTGCATGAATAATTCTGTCTGAATGGGAAAGGAAGTTTCTTCATATCAGTGAATCATCAGCCGCTACAGCTCTTTAGTGTCTGGGTGAATGGCACTGCAGAAATTTAACAAAGTGTTTGAGTGCATTACCGTGTCTGAGCGTGCGTGTGTGTGTGTGTGTGTGTGTGTGTGAGTGTGTGTGTGTGTGTGTGTCTGAGCGTGCGTGTGTGTGTGTGTGTGGGTGTGTGTGTGTGTGTCTGAGCGTGCGTGTGTGTGTGTGTGTGTGTGTGTGTGTGTGTGTGTGTGTGTGTGTGTCTGTGTGTGTGTGTCTGTGTGTATGTGTGTGTGTGTGTGTGTGTGTGTGTGTGTCTGAGTGTGCGTGTGTGTGTGCGTGCGTGTGTGTGTGTTTGTGTGTCTGTCTGTCTGTGTGTGTGTGTGTGTGTGTGTGTGTCTGTGTGTGTGTGTGTGTGTGTGTGTGTGTCTGTGTCTGTGTGTCTATGTGTGTGTGTATGTGTCTGTCTGTGTGTGTGTGCGTGCGTGTGTGTGTTTGTGTGTCTGTCTGTCTGTGTGTGTGTGTGTGTGTCTGTGTGTGTGTGTGTGTGTGTGTCTGTGTCTGTGTGTCTATGTGTGTGTGTATGTGTCTGTCTGTGTGTGTGTGTGTGTGTGTGTGTGTGTCTGTCTGTGTGTGTGTGTGTGTGTGTGTGTGTCTGTGTCTGTGTGTCTATGTGTGTGTGTGTGTGTGTCTGTCTGTCTGTGTGTGTGTGTCTGTGTGTGTGTGTGTGTGTGTGTGTGTCTGTGTGTGTGTGTGTGTGTGTCTGTGTGTCTGTGTCTGTGTGTCTATGTGTTTGTGTGTGTGTCTGTCTGTCTGTGTGTGTGTGTGTGTCTGTGTGTGTCTGTCTGTGTGTCTGTGTCTGTGTTTGTCTGTGTGTGTGTGTGTGTGTGTGTGTGTGTGTGTGTGTCTGTGTGTCTATGTGTCTGTGTCTGTGTGTGTCTGTGTGTGTGTGTGTGTGTGTGTGTGTGTCTGTGTGTCTGTGTCTGTGTGTCTATGTGTTTGTGTGTGTGTCTGTCTGTCTGTGTGTGTGTGTGTGTGTCTGTGTGTCTGTCTGTGTGTCTGTGTCTGTGTGTGTGTGTGTGTGTGTGTGTGTGTCTGTGTGTGTGTGTGTGTGTCTGTGTCTGTGTGTGTCTGTGTGTGTGTGTGAGTGATGTGCTTGACCTTTCCATGCGTTTACAGAGCCTGGGACGTGGACACTGAGGAAAGTCACCGGGTGAAATAGGCAGAAGTCAGGAACCTGCGATGACACTAGCGTCCCTGTCCTGGCGCCTGAGTGCAGCTCTGGCGCTGCTCTGTGTCTCGCCATGGCCCCAGGTGCACTCGGCTCTGGCACCTGAGAACGAGGTACCACTTCGGCCCACTACTTGGTTACCGGAGGGGAAGCTCACCTCTGTAACTCTCCCCAAAGGACGAACTCGCAGGTAGGTGCGTGGACCGGAGTTTGTTGCCATCGGAGCAGCAACATTATATTGATAATCTATCAATATCAATTACAGTTATATGTCGATTATTTTCTCAACATAATCAATTAACCATCCAGTTGAGGGAATCCTGAGCAAGAAGAATGGGTGAAACTGTATCACCTGTGTCTGTTGATGTGCTGTGATGAGTGATGGAAAAAGTTCTCAGATCAGTACCACAGTGCACAAATACTAATGAAAGTCACGCATGACAATATACTTACAGTACTAACAGAAAAACGGCCCATTTTTGTAAGTTACTATGTCATAACAATTCATATTTGCATTAATGTGTCACTTTAATGTGGCAGCTGGTAAATGTGGGTCTAATTTCAATGACTTGTGCTGGGAAGCTTTTGAATAGTCGCACAGGGATGGCAATGTATTTCATTGTATATAATATTAACCTATAGTAATTTATGCATTGTTGATTATATTTAGAATTATTAAACTGAATCTTCAAAGTAACTAAAGTAATTCAAAAATAAAAGGGGTAAAGTATAATATTTGCCAATGACATATAATGGAAATACTTCAAAACATTGTTAAAACTTTACTTGAGTACAGTCCCTGACTGAATGTGCCTTGTTACTTTCCACCACCAGCTGTTTGACAGCTGGAAATGATTTAACAAATGTGCAGAGATGTCAAACTTATCGATAAGAAATAAATTGATAAATCCAACTTCTGCTAATTCAAGTGGCAGTAGAATATTAATCTAAACATACTAATACCAGGAAAAGAAAGAGTCAAACTGTATCTTGCATTGGAACATTAGCATAACAATATCCACTCATGTATAATTAACAGTATTAAACACCAACCAGATTAAAAACCATTAAAATGAAGACAGTTGGGACATAAGGAACGACAAGTCGATACATCAAGCGTGTGGGAGAACAACAGCAAAGAACCTCCAGTCTATGTAAAGTCAGAAAACACCTGTCACAACCAGCCGAACGCAACGTCTGCAGATGATTTGTTCTCTCCGCCCACCAGCCCCGGATTCAGAGATAAATAATTCACTGTGATGAAGAAAAACAAACAGCGAAACTTCACTTGTGAGCCAGAAAACTTTTCAACCCAGCAGAGGATTCTTGCAGCAGTTTGTTTTGCATTTGCAACAAGCGGAATCTTTCACTCAAGTAAATGAGTTTTTAAAACTCAACACCAAATTCTCATTCGCAGAAAAAAAGATTTTTCTATATTTTTTTGGGGGGGCCTGCTCATCAGACCTGCCCTTGTTCCCACTCCAGTAACGACACACCAGCCATCCACCAACCACCTTCTCTGAGACACTGGCTGATTCCAGAACCACTGTAGAGCGAGTGGGGGGAAGTGGAGCCCACTTGGCCCGAACCCGACCTGACAGTGCCAGTTCCTGTTTTTCCAAAACTGGGAGCTGAAAATTCCGAAATGCATCTCCCCATGTGCCGCAGTCTGTCCATCAGTGCAGCCGTGCAGAACTGCACGGCGAATATCGCAGGGAAGACACTGAATCAGAAAAGAATCACACTATGAAATACGCCACAAAGCGCCCTTGAGAATGACAGTGTCGCACATCTGGTTGGGAACAAACGCCATCTGCACAGGATCATGAATAATGGTGTTTGTTTTTAATTAGATAACTGTAATCAACAAATGACCATGCACTTACTTAATTTTCATGAAGGGTTATTAACTGTTGAAACAATTTGGATTAATAAGGATTGACTTTGTGGTTGCAAACAGCCTAACGTTGATTTAAAAGTTCCGATCACATCACAATGAACACAATAGTTAATATGCGAAGCACGATCGCAGATAGGCGGACGGACAGGCAGATATCCATCTGAAACTGTCAATGCAGCCTTATCGTCTGACTCCCAGGTCATGATCTGCTATCAGATTGCTAATCAGCATGTCGGCAAATGGAAAAAAGAGCATTTTTGGCAAATGTTTGAAACAGCTGCAACGTTCAAATTGCCAAACTTCAGGAATGAAAATTGCAACCAGCCCACCATATCAGCAGATCGTCCGACCAAATGAAAGGATGTTGCACAGTATGCACTGGGAGATATATCTTGTCTTCTCATCCATCACCTTGCAGCTGAATGGAAACAAGATGTTATCTGTTTGACTTTCCCTGTGATGAATCAAACCACGCCTCGCCAGTTATCCTGCGGTGTTTCTCCGCAGGCTCTACTTCACACTGAAGAAGAAGGCTCCGGCGATGTCGCTGACCGTCAGCCCCTGTGACCGCCCCATCGAATGGAGCTTGGCCGCCCGCACCCTGAAAGACAAACCCCTGAAGAACCTGCAGTGTGAGTGGCCCGTAAAACCCCCACAACACACACCTCCAGACACACACTTTACCCTGAAGATCATCACGTTGCCGGACTTGGACAAGACAATCAGTGAGACATTAGCATCACGATAGCACAGAGAGGGAATTAAAGGAGGGCAGACATTCAAATCTGACTAACTTTGAATTTGTAGAAGAGTAAAAGTTAAGTCTTTTGGAACAGTTTTACAACCAGAAAATGTCAGGTCGCACACACGTCTTTAGTCTTTGCATTGTTTGTCTTTTAATTGGTGTAAAACATAACTATATAATCATATTTATAGACCGATGAACCAACCCTATCGTTCAATATCAGCGGCCTGTGAATTTTCAAAAGTCTCTCGTCTCTAAATTTCTTTGTCACAAATTCATAAGACAGATTTTATTTATAATCTACGCCTTCTTATCATCTGAACATTGACCCATTTGTTCAATTTCAATGCATGAAAAAGAAGCTTTATATTTTTTCTAAATACCACCCACTATCTTTGCTGGGAACACAGACAGTTAATGTAATCACATCTGGTTGTCACATTGCAATACATTTTCTGTGAGGACTTGGGTTTTTAAAATGTCATAAGACACGATTAAAGCTAGAATGACTGACGACTTGTCAATCAAACATCAAACAATAGCATCAAATTTGACCTTAGTCTGCAATATTTTGTGCTTATCAAACTAAGGAATCCAATCTGTGAAGGAGCCCCAAACGGGCAGATTTATGGATAAGAAAATATGTCTTGGAGTTTTTAACGAGGTCTTTTCCAGGTTAGCTGAACAGGCTCCTCTACATGGTAAAGTAACATTATGAAGTTATAAAATGAGACATGAATCATTCAGACGCTGAGCTCATGGGTCCCCATCAGCAGCCTGAATAATTCACTTTGATTCTGTAATGTTTGGTCTGATTTGAGGAGCGATTCCTCCTCTGGAGGAGAGATGAACAGTGGAGAAGAGTGTTGACGGGTCGGCTCGTGTTGGTTCGCCAGCCGCGTCAGTCAAGTGAAGAGTGTGTACTTCAAAATGAAAAACACTTGAGGTATGAATGAAAATACTGGCAGCAATTTTTTAAGTGGCAATTGGCATTTCATGTGTTTGTCTATTTAACTGCTCACTTGTCAGCTGCTCAGTATCCAGACCTGGTGCGCCCGGTAGTTTGTGGTTTGATTGTGAGGTACTGGCAACGTGTGCCGTGTAATTTGTACTGTGTAATGCGTGTACAATGTTTATGATGCGTTCATATACCACATACCACACAGTTGAATCTAACTAAAGGTTTTACTCATTGTGTCATGTAACAAACTCGTGCATTAAAAGTAAATGTGCAAGCAGTTATTGCTGTGGTGTAGAAAAGACCCCCCTCACAGATGTTACATTTTGATAATGTGGCCGGTAAAATTACACTTCTATAGTTACTTGAGGCTATTGCTGCTCACTTCGCCTTAATTTTAAATCAAAAACATCCCCCATTTCATCCATGATCTATACCGCTTTATCCATTAAGGGTCGCGGGGGGCTGGAGCCAATCCCAGCTGACATTGGGCGAGAGGCGGGGTCACACCCTGGACAGGTTGCCAATGTATCGCAGGGCAACATACAGAGACAGACAACCATTCACTCTCACATTCACACCTACGGTCAAGTTAGAGTCTCCAGTGATCCTGACCCCAGTATGTAAGTGTTTGGACTGTGGGAGGAAGCCGGAGAACCCGGAGAGAACCCACGCACACACAAGGAGAACATGCAAACTCCACACAGAAAGGCCCTGGTGGGTCGAACCGGGATGTGAACCCAAGGAAAAGAAGGTAAAGGAGCACATCCCTCGATAGTCAGCTCCCTCCCCAGGGTCTGAGAGCGACGGAGGAAATGGGACCACTCCATCGAATCAAAAATTAGAAATAAGGTACATAAGACTGGAAAAGACAAAACCACAAACACAGAAACAAAAATGATAAAAAGGAGGACAGGGACAGCACCAAATCCCCCCAGGATAACCCAATTCAATCATTTATATATATTTTTTTTCTTACTCCCTTTTATTTATTTAATAGTACTATTCTATTTAATAATTTGTCTCTTTAAATTCATCTGGAATCCACTAAGGATTTCTTGCAAAGGCTTCCCATTTCGGGAAATATGTCTATTTTGCTCTCTTGCAAAAGTTTATTATTTATCTAGCATGGCTCAGTCCAAAATTAAAAAAAGAGAACCCTAAAGCTCATTAACATGTTGGATCTTTGTTAAGTCCATACACAAACACAAATGTAAAACAACAAGTTGTGGATTTACCAACACTTTCTCAGAGCCCATGCTATCAAAGAATCATGTCGATTCATATACTGTCATGGAGTTGTACTTTTATTTGGTTTTCCATCAACGTAATGAGGATATCTTTCGATGCAGGTATTTGACAAGTTGCAAAATTTGGAGACATTGTTTTTGATTTATGCCAGATATATCCAATTGTGCAGCAAAATCTACACTTGTAATCACCACACCATTATAAATCCTATCTCACCCTAACCCACTAAGGAAAGGATCTTCCCCTGACCTCAACCAAAGCGCTTCATTGCCGGACCCTAACCACAGACGGGACCCTTGATGAGACCATCCAGGTCATAAGCACTTTGTTTGTCCGCCCACAACCATGAACACCTCGCTGTCATCAAGTTAAACATATTTCATTCGGAAAACACAACAGCAGTGTATGAATGTGATTTCGAGGAGACACAGTTGGTTTTTACAAAGCGTTGTTTGATGTAACTTTTTCTTGAATGGGCACAGTGACTACCTGGTCATCGTCATGGCAATCCAAAGGTTTATGCTAAAAAAAAACTCGGACTCCATCTTCACAGTTAGCACACAGACATCGCTCCTCTCATGTTCTCTCACTGTCAGCAAGAAAGTTGTTTGTTTTTTTCTCAAAATGTAAAACTGTTCCTTTAAAACCAGCAATTATTACCCCGGTGAAGGATTGTATATTATGTTGTTATTTATTATTTTTAATCCCTATCTACACAAATTTTAAAACATGTGAAAGTATTTTGCTTTGAATGATAATTTGTCGTGACTTTCCAAAAAAAAAATTAACTCGAAAAAGTTTGAATCATTCTCCCTGATTTCAAAATCCAGAATCTGCATGCTAACATTTTTTTGGGTTTCGAGTTTAACTGCTGTATCTCCTACTTTACTTCACTGAAGGGTCTATTCTCAGATTCAGAGTGAACCCAGAGAAACTTTCCTCTTTCCGCAGATGAATATGAAAACAGCCATCTAGTGTCAAACTTTGAACTTCCATCTTGCTCCACTGTGAAGGTCAAACATCCAAGTTTAGTAAAACGAGAGAAACATGTTTTTGAGTGGTGGGACTGAACATTTTCTTTCCTCACAGGGAGCATTAAAAAGAGCGTGCCCGAGGTGTGGTGGCGAGGTCCTGGGACTGAGGAGAAGATACACAGCTTCGCTGGCAACGCAGTAGACACCTACAGGGGTCCCTCCTACCCACAGGCTTCCGTCTACATCCTGAGGCTGCGCTCCAAAGAGTACAACACCAGAGCTACGGTGTCCCTCCATGACGGCCCCGGCCCCTCCGGCACCTTCCCTCTGCTCCCAGCTGACCCTCAAGTTCACACATTAGGTGTAGGCATGACCAGTGTCACCCTCAGCTGGGCGCCCAGCGCCTCCGTAAGCAGCCTCCCCCACCCACAGAAAAGTTACGATTACTGCGTCCTCGTCAACTCTCAGCAAAACTACCCCAGCCTCTGTGCTGCCAGAGAGAGCATGAGACAAGAGAAAGAGAAAGACCAGACACAAGAGAAGAAGGAGAGGAGGGGGAGAGTGACAGTGTGGCCAATTTTGAAAGAGTGGTGGTGGCAGCAGTGGGACCCTGAACCCCAGAGTCCAACTTCTTCCCATACCGATGATCACGCTGACCTCCAGTGTGTGTGTCAGGGGACAGAGAGTGTTTGCACCGTCTCTGAGCTACTGCCTGACACCCAGTATTACTTTGACGTCTTCGTGATGGACAGGCTGAACGGCACCAGCACGGCGTACAAGGGGACATTAGCCCGGACGCACGGGGAGGCTCGTGTGTCCACCACTGCGCTGAGGGAGGGCGAGCTGAGGTGGGTGACCTTCCACGACAGAGGCTCCAACTCTGCGCAGTTCTTCAACTTCCGTCCTCGGGGTTGGCAGCAGAGTGGTCTCCTCACATTGCAGAGCTGTGGTGGGGGCGAAAAGGTCAAGGTCACCGTGTCCAGCAAAGGTCAAGTTTTGACCTCGCAGGATGTGGGGGGAGAGTTAGTACACATCTGGCTGCACGGAAGTCCTTCTTATCTCATCCACTTAGAGAGAGAGGGGACTACCAAAAGCAGCTCTGCTTCTACAGACCTAGCTCTGCCAGGAGGTCTGATGGCTTCGGTCAAGATGCAGACGTCCTCTGCCTACCACCGCAGAGGGGTCCCATCTCTGCCCTCCACCTTGCAGATCAAATCCTTCAACCGGTTGCGCGGTTGCAACAGTGTCACGCTGGCCTGGATGGGCACAGAAGAAAGAAGCCTGTACTGCGTGTACCGCAGAAAGCTGGGGAACGGTGACCCTGACGCCGGGGGAGTATCAGGTCTAACGGCACCCTGTCTGGGGCCAGAGTCCCGCTCCGACACCGAGAGAGTTCTCTGCAAGTATTTCCAGGAGCTGAATCCTCGGCGGGCCGTCACTACAGCCGTGATAGGGGGCCTGGAGCCAGGGATGGCCTATGTGTTTGATGTCTATTTAATGAGACGCTGGGGGATCCCTATCAAATACGCCAGCAAGATGCTGAAGACCAGGAAGGAGTGCTGAGCTGCCGCCCCCTGCAGGAGATTTGTAGACTGTCCCAGTACTGGGGAAAATGCCATGGACAAGCTGACCGTGATAACGAAGCCATTTGACTGTCGCGGAGAGACTGTTACCATAACGAGGAAATCGTCCCCGGTGGAGCAATGGTTATGTTTAAAACCCCACTTCCACTATCCAAGTGGATGAGAAGCATATGAGAAGGGTCTGCACACCAGCAAAAGTCATAACAGCTACAATACAACTCTCATTTTGTTTTTAATTGTTGCTCATGATCATGACGTGCCAGTTGTCCAAGTGCTTATTTTGTGTGTGAGTACAAAGGACAGATGAGGTTTGTGATGACAGAGAGTCAGTACACAAACAACAACAGGGACCGTGCCAAATATGCAACAGAAACAGATGGGGCAATAATTGGATAACATCTGAGACGGGGGTGGGGGGGTGGCAGTGTATATTTCCAGTGCTGCATAATGTACAGGCTTATAAACACAGATGGGTGCAATCTACAGATGCTTAGTTCAAAGTCAGTGTGTATCATTGTGTTCTGCTTTCGCATGAAGCAGTGAAAAAATACTTCGTGACTTGCCTCATTGTGGTTGATGTATTCTTGTGCTGCTTCCAACGCACCAATAAATACAAGGGTATCTGTATGTTCTTGACTCTGATGTGTGTGTGTGTGTGTGTGTGTGTGTGTGTGTGTGTGTGTAAACTGTCAGTCAGACTTTCTTGTTATTAAATAGTTTTTAGATAAATTCCACTTTTGCTGTAGTAGATTAAGTCTTGTGCAGATCAGTGCAACACTATTTATGACATTAATTCAAGGGGTGATTTATACTTTTTTTGTAGATAGGTGGCTGTATAGATTCAGATTGAGAAATTATTGGTAATTAAGATATTGTTTCAGATAAAATGATTGAGTCTGGAATGAGCCCTGGCTTTTCTTTCTTAGTCAAATCTGTCCTTTAGCTGCCAAGTAAATACTTATATACTATATCACATATATACTTACATTTATACTTACTTATTCTGACCAAGTTGCAACCAAGGCCCCATAAGGCAGTTTAAATATTACTGCAGACATCATGACACCTGGCTGTATAATTCTGAAAATGCACTTGCCCTGTGCCAATAAAAAGTCAAAGAAATGCACATCATTATTATGATAATGTAATGTGTTACAATATATGAATACATAAATAACAATAATTAAGTTTTAATTTTAATTAGTTAGCAATCATCAATTCATATTTAGAATGGACACTATACCAGAGTCCAGGGGAATGCTTTTATTTATGTGCTCAAATTTTTTATTTGTTAAACTGTTTGATGCATCAAAAGCTCTAATCACAGAATAACTCCATGAAATCAGTATGATGAATTGGCAGCACAGTGAAGGCAATATTTAAATTTAAATTATCACTATCCCCAAGAACATATTACAATAGAATTACATTAAATATTTTTCATAATTATTAGAATGTATTGTATATGTTAATTTAATTATTTAAGATCCCTCTAATGTAAACATATGACCAGGTGAACCTCCACAGACCTTCCAATTAATTCACTTTTTTTTATGTTGTTGTATTTTTGTTTTGAACTTTAGAAATTATAAAATATATAAAATACATATATTATGTAACAGCGACGCCTGTTAGCGCTCAGGCACTAATAATAATAATAATAAGAAGAAGAATGACAATAATAATGACAATGACAATAATGACAATAATTATAATAATGACAATAATGATGGTGATGAAAAGATTCAAAGAAACTCACAATTAATAATAAATAAACTAAATAACATCGAAGTCCTACGTCACAGTCTGACGAACACGGTGGGAACCAATAAAAACACACGTTTGTTTTTTACGTAAGCACGTACGGAAGTGCGTGAGGGGCCAACGCGCCAAATTAACAAAGGCAAAGCGCAAACAACAGGATCGACTGAACTGGTTCTGAACTGGTTCTTCTGACGTTAGAGAGGGAACAGTCACCGGGCGACAGTCGGTCCAACCGGAGAGAGCCGTCCGTCGAACCGGAACCGGAGAGAGCCGTCCGTCGAACCGGAGAGAGCCGTCCGTCGAACCGGAACCGGAGAGAGCCGTCCGTCGAACCGGAACCGGAGAGAGTGTCCGTCGAACCGGAACCGGAGAGAGTGTCCGTCGAACCGGAGAGAGTGTCCGTCGAACCGGAACCGGAGAGAGTGTCCGTCGAACCGGAGAGAGCCGTCCGTCGAACCGGAGAGAGTGTCCGTCGAACCGGAGAGAGTGTCCGTCGAACCGGAACCGGAGAGAGTGTCCGTCGAACCGGAGAGGTGCGTCCGTCGAACCGGAGAGAGCCGTCCGTCGAACCGGAGAGGTGCGTCCGTCGAACCGGAGAGAGCCGTCCGTCGAACCGGAGAGGTGCGTCCGTCGAACCGGAGTGTCGGGATGGGTTTGCTGGAGCGGTGCCGGGAGCTCTTCAACACCCCCAACCTGTACGAGGTGCTGGGCACCAACAAGGAGGCGGCCGAGGCGGACATCCGGAGGAGCTACTACAAAGTGTCGCTCCGAGTGCACCCGGACCGAGCTCCGGAAGACCCGCGGGCCACGGAGAAGTTCCAGGTGAGCGGTCAGAGACCCACACTGGACCGGGGAGCAACGACCAGCACGTCCCCCACGTCACAGGAACATCGTCAGCAGTGTACTTGCAGTGTGTACTCTCACACACACACACACACATTAATAATCGTATGAGTATCACTAGATTGATAATACTGATTATTAGCTGCAGACAGCTCCAAGTGCTCTACGTGCAGTCAGGGTTCAGTCCAGTGGTTCTCAAGCTCCGGGTCGGGGCCCTCCAGGGGGTCACAGGGTCAATCTGAGGGTCTGCTACACCTACATGTTGTGTCACTGTCTGCACCTTTCTTCTCTTTCTGTTTTCGTGATAAGTGATGACACGTATGGCCACGGACAGTCGTTCACACAGAAACCATGTTATACGCACGATATAACTGTCTCAGAAATGATTGCGATAAAGAATGTTATCATAATTTTAAGACGGAGCTTGAGCTTGCGGTATATTGGTCCTGCACGAGCTGTGTCGCTGCTGAGAGAAATGTTATCCCAAGTTTAGACTCTGCGTTTAGGCCTCAGACAAAAGAAGCAATTTAAAGACGCGGTGCCTTTTAGAAAACTACTAAGGAATCCATATTTTTTTGACATTTTATAAACCAAACCAGTGATTTATTAATCAGATGAGAGGACGGAAGCAGCTGGACTGTTGTTGACATTCATTCTTATGTCGACATAAGTATATGTCAACATAATTGCTGTTATTGAGGTCAATAAAAATGATTGAGTTCATATTCATCTATCGTATGATGCGTCGATAACATAATACTCGTGACAGGCCTGGGTAAATGCTCATCAACTCAAACACATCTCAGGGGTCACATGACACAACTGTTGGTAGTCACTGGTTTCAGCTTCAACGACACTTAGTATTTTATAAGATTAATAAGTTTATATTGGTGAGAAGTGCAGGACTTCCCTTTGCATTGTGGTGGTATGAAGTAGCATGAGAAATATTCAAAAGCAAGTGCCTCAAAATTGTACTCAACTACAGTACTCGAGTATTTGTACTTACACTTGCACAAGTTGTGTTTTGACTTCAGAGGGAAATTGAATTTAAAACAACCCACAGTCCGAATTATTCTCCAAAGCATTATGTGCATCCCAGTTAGCGGAGGCTATTACAGTTTTCAAAAAAGATACTTAAACATACTCATTGACACGTATAAGATGAAGAGGCTCAATATTTAAATGTATTGTAGATTGTGATCTAGAAAAATACTGTTTTTATTTGCAAGATTATACAATTAAGTTTGGGGCTTGCTGTAAAGATTGAAGGGTCAGGACCAGATGAGCTTCTGCTTCTCACTGTCCCGTCTCGAACCCAAATACTGTACGTACAAGATTAATGTTGACTGGAGATTTATGTCTTGGAAAATGTTTTGTTTTTCTATATTGTAATTGATATATTGTGATCAGTTCAAGATAAATAAAGATCAAATCAAATGTGCTAGCAAATTTTTTACATACCATAACGTACAATACAACTCATCTGATATGTGACCTTTTAAAGCTGACAGTGACTAATGCCCCTCGGTAAATCAATTTTCAATAGCTGCAAGGGCTGCAGATGTGTGTAAAATAGATTTATCTCACCCGATCCGTCCACCTCTCAGGTGTTGGGGAAGCTGTACTCGGTGCTGAGCGATAAGGAGCAGCGGGCGGTGTATGATGAGCAGGGAGTGGTGGATGAAGAGTCTGACGCGCTGAGCCAAGAGCGATGCTGGGAAGACCACTGGAGACTGCTCTTCCCCAAGGTATCGGACCAACAAGGGTGTCCTCATTTTTTTTTTTCTTATCTCATTTAGTCAGTCACACACATTGCTTTGTCTGCGGTTGTGATGATGTGACACCTGGAGTGAGTCACTTGTATTCCAGGAATTTTATGGTACATGACATAGATTAAATGCGGTTCAAGGTTAATGTGTCACAGCAATTTGAGTTGTACCTCGGGAGAATTGTTTATTAATGCAAACTGCATGTTGTAGAGTCATAAAACAGGACGTTATCATCATTTTATAGCCCTGACCAGCAGCAACTGTCACACTTTTTTTTTAATAATGTACCTTGACAACCAGCTCTGCCTCTACTGCGTCCATCTCCCAGATCACAGTGCAGGACATCCTTGAATTTGAGAAGAAATATAAGGGCTCTGATGAGGAGCGGCAGGACTTGATGCAGCTTTACGTGCAACACCAGGGAGACATGGACGCCATCACCGCCTCAGCCCTGTGCTGCTCCCAGGAAGACGAGCCCAGGCTCTGCAGCATCATCCAGGCCGCCATCCAGAGCGGAGACGCCACGGCATTCCCAGCGTTCACCCAGGAGAGCGTGAAGAAGAAGAGGGCGCGCAGGAAGAGGGTGAGGAACACGTTGATGTCTAGGTTTTCTGTTGTGATTGTTGGATGGACAAATGGTGCAACTAAAGCTCCAACCCTTTCTACTTAGGTTGATTTCATCAAATTCAATCTAGAATGTCTCTCGTTAGAACGTATTCCTCCGCCAAGCCCAACAGTGTCCTTCTATTCAGTTAACACACTCATAGATATCAGTCCCCTGGATATGTCTGATTATTATTTTATTTTTCATCAAGATCTATGCATTATTTCTTGGGAAATCAGTGGGGGGAAAAACACGCTCAAACTCACAATGATAAAGGAAGTGATAAAAAAGTACCTGGATCTGCCTCTTTGTCTGGATCCATGCCAAAACGTAATGGGGTCTTTCATGGCCCATGTCCCATCCTTCCACCAAGTTTCGTGGAAATATGTTCTGTAGTCGAGAAAACGCACAAACCAACAAGCTAACTGGATACTTTAATGTCATCCTTGGCTCAAGTAATGACATCACTAATGAGATACAGTAAACCTGTACAGGTGAAGCATATGCCCACACGGACACACAGACAGTTGCAACAGATGCAGCTCTGGTACCTTTCTTTGACCAGTCTCAGTAATGTGCTTAAATTTGATTTTCAGGCCGACAGAGAGCGACAAGAAGCGGAAGAGATGCAGAAGGAGATGAGCCTCGGGGATGAGGACGACAGTCTCGTCATGATGCTTAGGGTAACAAACGCATTTGCACGAGTATGTGACCGATGATTCTTCCCCCCTTTCCTCTTTGACCTTCCCTTGTTTCTCATTTTACAGCAAAAGCAGCAGTCCAGAGAACAGAATTTCAACAGTTTCCTGTCTGACCTGGAAGCAAAGTACTCAAAGAAAAGTGGGAAATCTCAAAGAGGAGGGAAAGGGAAAGGGAAAAAGTGAAAATCATACAGGCTCAGGTTTTAGAAGTTAAAATGTATGTTATGTCATCTGACAATTGTTTAAAACTCTCCTTTATTTTGCATCGGTAGCTGTTGGAGCAACACTTAATTATCATCTTTAATTTCTTATCATGTATGTATTTTGCAGTCAGTCTTTCTAAACACAAATAAAGTTCATATTTATACATTTGTACATTGCTTTTATTCTTTTATACAAAATAGCATCAAAAGAAAATACACAGAAGAAACACTTTGATTTTCAACCTTTGTCACCTTTGTAGCATGGCTGCTGGCAGATATAATAATTTTATAAAAGATGGACGGGAAAACTGCAGTGAACCTGGTGGTATGTGTCAAAGCTTCCCCACTTGGCTATAATCAGGAGATTAAGATACATTTACATCAAATACAGTCATTTGTACAGTTATTTACAGACAGTTTCCTGTATTCCTACATTATCCTGAGAAGTAGTAAAGTCCTGTGATGCAGAGATGTTCTGCCAGGTCTCATACACTCGCCACATTCCCTCTTCTGATTTCTTATGGAAAACACAAAACTCTAAGGTGGTTTCTTTTGTTCTCTTCCCTGTGTGCAATGATATACAATAAGCTCTGGGTCAAAAGGTGTTTGAAAATTGTGACCTTATGAAAAGATACAGTACTGAACTCTCTGTCACATCAGAGAACATTAGTGGGGGTTTTTTTATCCCCTCTATCTATTTGGATGGATGTGCTATTACCTGCATAGTCAATTACTGACTGAGGATAGAATCCTCAGAGTGATTGACGAAGGCATTGTTGCCACTGACTGGCCCTCGTTCCCCTGACTTATGGGACGTTATATATCGGTGCATCTGTCACCACTAAGTACCTCCACAGACTGTCCAGGAGCTCATGATGCCCTGATCCAGGTCTGGGAGGAGATCCCCCAGGACACCGTCCCCCGACTCATCAGGAGCCCTGATGTTGTCCGGAGGTCATACAGGCACGTTGGGGCCATACACACTGATGAGTCACATTCTGAGTTACCATTGCAAAAGCCACGCGAATTGGTCAGCCTGTCATTGACATTCTTGATTGTCGGTGTGATTTTGAATCCAGCCCTCAGTGGGTTGATGATTTTGGTTTCCACTGACCATTGTTACGTAATTTTGTTCTCAACAAATCATACAATGTACATCAGTAAAGATGTTCAACTTGAATGATTTGTTTACCAAGATCTGATTTAAGTGTTCCCTTAACTTTTTTGAGCTGTGTAGATGTATACACAATCAGATCATACATATTTGAACGTATGTCTACACGTACAGCTCACGCCGTACATGAAGATGGAGTTCCTGTTGAGTCATTTGTGTTTGGCAGCCACATAAGCTGATTTGTGAAATAAAAAAAAGTCAGACAAAAATTTCGCCAAAGCAGCACAGTGAAAATAAAATATGCTACTTGAGTTGAGACAAGAAATGTTAAATGGGCACAGATGCTGTGGAGTGTTGGACTACAAGCCAAGTCTACTGGCTCTGGACGAGATGCCTCCACGGGTGTAAGACCGAGGTGGGACAGACACAGGCACCAGTGGAGCTACTGGAGAGAGGAAAACATGTCAAATGAATCAACATCCTGAGCTCAAAACGTGAAACTTAAAACAAGGAATTTCATCCATCGCTAATTATCTACTGACCTGGGACAGGGGCTTGGTGGTCTGGCTCCTCTTCGTCTTCGATGGGCGAGTGCCCCAAGGGATGGTGGGAAAATGAATCCAAGAAAGATGAACTGCTGATGCCAAGACTGACGCCGGTCACACCAATTCCAAGAGAGTCTGGGAAATGAAAGAATAAATAAGTGCATGAGTGATGTACTACAAAACCAACCTTACCAAGGCACTGGGTCTGTACATTACAAGCACAGACAAAGTAACACATAAGAAAAAATCCCATCAGGGGTATTTGTACCCCAGGGGTACGTCTGCAGTTGCCATGGGGAAAGCTGAAAGATTGTGGAATAGATAATAATTTCATCAAATGGATGGATGGTTGAAATGTAAAGCTAAAAGTAACATAAGATAATTAGGATTAACAGCTGAAAGAAGCAGAAATGTAATGATAAATAGTTTAAATAATTAGCTTAAAGAGTGATCCCAGCTTCCCCTGGTCCGCATGCCATTGTGTCCTTGGGCAACCACTTAAAGGGGCAGTAAGCGATTTTGGAGAAAGATTGTTTGTTTTTGACTGCACCCGGTCGGGGCTCGAACCCTCAGCCTTGGGTACGGGAGACAGACCTGCTAACCATGAGGCACGTGCAAAACCCCTGAGTCGTCGCAGCAGTCGCTAGCACGTCTCTTCCAAATCAATTCAAATGTACACATTTTGTAAAGGTAGGTAAGGTTGATGAAACACTACTTCACAGCTCAGAACCACTGCGGTGTATCACATCCATTTTCCAGCAATATGTTTTTTTATTCATTACTCCAGTTCGATTTCTGACCTGTGCCCACAGAGGCTCTGCCTGGCCGCCCCTGCCCGATGCTGTCCAATACTGTGAAGGAGCGACGGTACGGGGTGTCCGACTGAAAAGGAGGACAAGGGTCAAACATACTGTCATACAATTCATTAACCACACCATCTAACAACTTGGAAATATAAACGCCATATTGATAAAGAGCTAAACCCAATGGTTTGAAAAATAAAAGTAACATGGCAGTTTCTCTACATAACAGACATACCTGTGATAGTAGGCTGTGTGCACATGTATTGGGTGATGAGGACGAGCCCTTACCCTGTACGTGTGAGTGGTGTTGGGGCGAGAGAAGACGTCCAACAGGTGGAGACGATCCCTTGGTATTGAACCACCTGCCTCGTCGTTGATAGCACTGTGTGCGCGGCTGGACGAGCCTTTCCGACGCTGGACCGATGGAAAAAATATGTTCAGATACGCAGAGTTTATAAAGTTGCAACAGGCGTTTTACTGCGTTCAAGAAAATGATCAGTACATTGAATTAATGCTCAAGCACAACAGAATTTTAGGCTGTGTACGGGTCACTGGTAAATCTTTTAGAAAGTTGTAACGTGATCCTAGTTGTCAAACAGTGTATTTTGAAGTGGTGCTGTACCTGTGCAGGTTTGGACTGAGAGGAATCTGGGTCCCCGCTGCTGATGGGGGGAAGAAGTGTGTTTCTGCTCAGAGGCGACAGAGGAGACGACAGGTGGTCACTGGCCGTGGGTCTGAGGAAGAACATATAAGTACATAAATATCATAGTTTGAGTTTTTGTGGTGCACCTATGTCACTAACATACTGAAGACAGGCGTGGTCAGTGAAAACTCACTTGACAAACAGGATGACAAACAAAGTTAGAATTTGACATCTTGTGAGATACTTTTCAGTGAAGGACGTGGTGTGTTTTGTTTTGTTTTTCACATATTGGACATTTTGGTAACTGCAGGTGTCACCGTTAATGATGCAGGTAGTATTATGTCACAATGTTAATATCTTTAAGTAAAGTTACAAACATAAGTATTGTTTATGACTCATTTGTTGAGGATAATGAAACTGATTGTTTTTTTTTAGGATTTGTTCTAAATGTGCTTATTCACTTTACTGCCTATAGAAAGATGACATGATCACTAGTCTAATATGTGTCCATTGAATATGAAGAAAGAGTCAGGATATGGTTAGCGTAGCCTCTTTGAAAACAAGAGGAAACAGCTGGAGACTAAAGGTAAAAAAAACAATTTCCATGTTAAATCTTACTTGTTTAAAGTGTAGAAGATACAAAGGGTAAAACCAACAAGTTCTAGTTTTTTGCCTGACTATTTCTTGGTGAAGACTGAGAAGTTGAGGTTCACAGTGGTGACAGTTAAATAAAATAAAATAAAAGAGAAATTAAATCCACAAATGTTTTGATACATCAGCTCAGTCTTACTGTACGTTCTCAATTAACTCTAAACAAGAAAGAAAAAAAAAGAAGAACATTTCTTAAAATGTCATAATGTACCATAAAAAAAAATGTACAGTTCATGACAAGTTCAGCACTTGGGTTGGTATCACATATGAAAGTTCTGTTCGACTCACAGACGTGTCCCGCGGACGACCTCATCCATGGACCCCGCTGTGCTGAACTGACTCAGACTGGGCACCAGTGGCAGGAGCGTCCGGGGGGGAGGGTTTCTGCGTCGAGCTGACTGTGCTGGGCGGGACAGCGGGGAAGAGCTCTGCTCCAGGTTTCGGCGAGGGCGGGGTTTGCTGGAGGGGACCGCGCTGGAGCCCGGTCTGTGGGATGCCCGTTCTTCTGGCTCGCTGTACGGGGAAGAGAGAGTGAAACACAACTGATGAATGGTGGATTTGCACCAGCTGCTAAATGGCTGTGTAACGATGGCGGACAAAGACGTGATTGAGGATTTGACAAATCTTCTTCTCAAAATACAACGTGTTTGCCTGTAAATAGAAACCAGCAACTGTGACACAGCTATGCCTCTTTTTCCTTCACATTCAAACATTTTGGCAAAACACAAATGTGTGGTGGCTGTGCCATTGTTTGCTGCTTTTCTGCACTGGTACTAATTAGTCAGAGGAGCAAAATGTATCCATACTGGTTTCTCTCAAGCGCACTCCTCTGCTGCAGGGGGATGCTGTGGATCACAATGAGGTCGTTCAGGCTGTGCTGGGTCGCCACTGCTCCAACTGGAACCCTTCCAGCCTGGGGAAGGGTGTGAGATGAGGGGGAGAACGTAATGACACAGAAGGGGGAGGGGGTGTAGCAGGAGGGCAGGTTAGATACAAAGAATTGATCTAGTGAAGGCCAATGGACATATTGTTATTCATTCAACATGTGCAATACAGTATAATCTCCAAGAAATGGTTATTTATCATGCAGTAGTTCCCCATATCTGCTATACCACCAAAATCACATTCACAACACTTACAGTGCAACAAAAGCAAGAACTAACAGAACAGAGCGTTTCCAACATTCTCATTGTGACAGAAAGAAAACCAACGTAGTTTGTGTTGAAATGAACTTGCAGTTAATTAAAAGGAGAAACCTTGGGGGAGGCATTTGTGTTTATCAACAGGCAAAAGCATGTTTACTCTAGAGATGTGGACGGCATGCACACAACACGCCATCATTTTGGCTCTAAGTGAGGGGTTACATACAGCGGACGGCCTTTTCTGCTTTTTGGATTTCCGTCTGGACTTGTGCTTTGAGCCCCTTGACTTTGTGTTCTTTAAAAGGGGAAAAAGGCATGGACAAGGGAACAGAGTGGATATAGAAGAAGGGAAGGGAAGGAAAAGGGTAAAGACAGATATAAAAACAAAAAGAAACAACAAAAAAGGAATGAACAAATGGAAAGAAAGGAAAATAGACATAAGACACAAGGCCAACAGAACACAACAGAGAGTAAAGAGGGAAGGAAAGAAAAACAGTGACACAAGTTAATTGGCTGGAAGCATTGAAAGACTGAAAGAGCAACAAGCAGGAGTGAAGAACAATCAGACTCTAAAAAGGTCAAATTTAACTCTTTTAAGGCCTCAAATGACTCACCTACATCTCTTCTGCCACAAACAGGTTTAAAATCAGGAGGGATTAAACCTCAGTATTTGTACGCTGCTCTGCACTCGTGCTGTATTTTAAAACTTTGTGCCAACTTAGTTTTCTCCTTTTCTCCTTTTATTTTCTAGTTACATATTGCAGTGATCATAGGGGAGGAGAACTCAAGGTACATGCAAAATGTTTCGAATATGTTTCATTGCATCTGTTAAAAGATTCATTTAGAAAGATTACAAGTTTTGACTTGAACTCCTGAACTGTTGACAGTGATGCGAATATCAGTGGGCTCCCTGACTTTTCCCCCATACACCCTGATGCCTCTCAGCCCCCCTCGGACCACTGACCTGGAGCTGCAGGCCTGCTGTGAGCGGCGGGCCCCTGCTCTGACCGAGTTTGGGCAGCAGCGTGGGCAGCGTGGAGAGCAGCATGAAGGGATTCTGGGAGTCTTGGTGCACGGGGCTCAGGCTCCCAGAAGTCTTTTCATCGTCTGCCAATCACACGTTCAAACAGTGTGCATGAGTATGGACGTGTGTTCATGTCATTTAGGCCAAATGTATGCAAAACAGTAAGAGAAGAAATCTGTTCTACTTGAGGTGCAGCATTCCCAGTGGCGCCGAACTAGCTCTTTCATCCAGCCAACCAGCTGCCGCCACACATCATCAAAGAGCAGGTCAAGAACAGCTTGGTAGCGACATCGATATGGCGAGACAGGGGGCAGAGAGTGATGCTTCCGACCTGACTCTGAACAATCCTGCGCCCACTTGTCTTCCCTGTTGACGACAGATATGGGAAACTACACTAAATAAACTGAACGACACGTGGAAAGCATCTGGGGTTTAGAGTTAGTTTCCGGTAGAAGATCAATTCTGTGTTGCATGAAGAAAGTGAGAAACTCACAAGTCCCTGCTATCGAAGGCCAGGTACTCCTCCATGAGACCCTCCACTTCAATCACTCGTTTGTAATGACTGCTGGAGCCGGCGGAGGCGCTAGGGGGCCCGTCCGGCTCTGCTGAGGAGGACGTGATCAGTGCCGCTCTCCTGCCCTGCACATTCAACCTTTCCACCAAGACAGGAGCACAAATAGTTAAATACGTACACATACAATCATATACTCTCAGACACAAGCCGACACTGTGGTCAATAAACAATAAATAAACCAGCATCCAGCTGAGAGCTGCAGGTTAAAACACAGAAGGAAAACCCAGGGACAATCTTTTGCTCCCGGGAACACACTGTGTAGTGACATTAATAAAGTGACTGACGAACTCCACTGTGTCCAACAGTGCCACTGCCTTGTTACAAGCAGGACTTGGTCTGTCAAACTTGACCAACAAGCCGGAGAATCTAGGTCACAAAACCACAGAGTCGGCCAGGACTCCTCTATAATTGATGCACCAACACCAGTCGTCTGGACAGCCCGCCAACAGCCACTCAAGAACCAGATGAATAATATTAATACTAATAGCAAACTTCGTTGAATAATAAAGCGACATACACTTACTCTTAGAACACTGTCCAAAGCACACATGTTGTAGATGGGTCCTAAAGTATTCTCAGTTGGCAGGATTTTATAATATCAAAAGGTGAGGAAACAGGTTTCAAGCAATGAACAGTCAATGACTGATTGATGGACCAAAAAATTATAACTATCACAAAAATAGATTCTGCCTTAGTCCCAATCACAATAAAACTATACTTTAGGCTCCTGTAGGTTAAGAGACATACACTGCAGCTTGAACTCGGTCAGTGAACTTAAAACGTACTCTTTGCCTCCCTCGTCTGTCTCCTGGGACGTCACCCTGCCCTCGGTGCCTGCTGCTGGGCTGCTGGTAGAGATGCTCATCCCTGAAGTCGCGTACCACTGGAAGCCCTCATCACTGGGATACACCAGCTGAGTCCCGAGGATCCTTCGTGACACACATACAATGAATAAATGAGTTAAATGATTATGATTTCATGCAAAAGAGGGATGTGGGTTTTTTTTTCAGGTAGGAAGCGGTGGATAACTTACCGCAGATGAGGGAAACGTGTGGCCCACTGCTCACATTCATCCTGCAGCCCCTTGAGTATCCCGCCACCGCTTCCTCTCCCCTCATACAGCTCTTTGTCGATCTCCCCAAACATTTGCTGCACTTGTCGTGACGCTGCCTTGTCGAACTCCTGTGGGACAGTACAACAGAAACACGGGAAGAAAAGATAGACATAGCTCTGTTCCTATACAGCAGCTCTACTATTGAAAATTCATCAGTTATTGGCAACACGTTGCTCTGCTTTCTTTTTTTTTTATCTCACAGCAAGCTTTGTGTGCATGGTAATTAGCTCCTACAGCCCCCTGGGATGTGTGTATGTTTGTGGTCAAGCTGGATTGTTCAAAACACAAGCCAGAGACAAAGAGGAGAGTTAGGATTGAGTTAGATTGTGTAACATATTTTTTTTTTCCAGAAGCAGCTTGATGACAACAAACTGAATAAATTATTGATATCTGGTAAAGGGACCAGCTGAGGCTAAAAAGTACAGAATAATAACAAACCAACACTCGGTGGAATCCAGCCTTTATATACAGAGAAGTAGAAGATAATCAAGGCATCTTCCATATGACGTTAGTGTGCCTGTGTGAGCAGACTTACATCGTAGCCCCAGGAGAAGACAGAGCTCCTCTCTGTGGATATACCAGTGCCTGTGGAGCTGCGGAAACCAGACCAGGACTGGTTGGAGTCTACAGAGAGGACGGTGGGACAGTCGGAGTCGCCGGAGGCTGCAGACGTCTCTGAGCTACATAGACAGACCAAGAAAGAGACGTAATTATTTTACTACTTGTCATGACAGGGATATAGATCACAATCTCACTCCTGCATCAACACCATCACCTCCGTCACACATACCCAACTATATTCAAACACCTTGACTCTTTGTGTTGTCATATCAACCAAGTCGCTGTCGTGTGGATATGGAAATCTTACTGCCGGTTGCTGCTGACATAGTCATGGGCAAGGTTTCAAAGTGGAAAATAAAGGTCAAATGTCAAAGTAACTGAGCCTGTCTCATTATTTATTCTTTTAATTGCATCTGAAGGAGGAAATGTGATATCAATTAATCCACTGCTTCTGAGTGTCTTGTTTCACACAGTGAGCAGCTGGATAATCAGTTGTCCACACAAGATGGTGTAACATTACAAAACATGCAGGCAAGAGAATATGTGTATTTAAGTATTTTCGTCTTGATCTCCTCTATTCTGTGTGTTTGTGTCCCAGCAGAACAACCCAGGCCTGTCTGCCTGTGGAGCAACCAGGACTCAGTCACCTGTTGTGTGTGGAGACAGATTCCTGGAGGTCATGGAGGTAGCGCTGAGGGGTTTGGTTATCGTCTGCTTCCTCTGGGAGAGGATGGTGGTCGAGACTGCTTCGAGACAACCCACGACTGCACAAGAGACCGATCAGAAACAATGACAAAGTGTGAGTGTATGAGCACAGTTTGGGGAGGACATCAAGTAAATTGTGAAAACAGAGCGACATGTCCAATAAAATAAAGGATATGGTCATGATGTTCTATATGTCTCTGGTGCTTCTTCATCTTTATTATATTTAGTGTAAGGTGTAATCTCTTGAAAAGACCATACTGGAGGATTTGCACATCATAGCCTTTAAAATATAAATCATGTGTGAAAACATAGAAATGTTGTCCCTTCACATAATGAATAAATACATTTTTTTGCTCATTTAAAAAAAAAGAAGTGTTTTCTAGACATCATATACTGTATACATTAAAGTATATGTAATCCAAGCAGACCTTGATGAGACAGATGAAAAATCAATAAAAATATGATTTTAATATCACCAGTGTGTGTTTCTGCAGTGTTCCCCTAGTTCAAGACATTTTAAGAGAGGTTTAAAGGCTATAATTTGTAAATTATCATAACATAGAGAAAACAATATGAGAGACATTAATGAAAACCAGAAACGACATAGAAAGTGCATATCTGTATTAATTTTTATAGAACAGGTTTGTCAGTACGTCCAAGAAGTATATAACAATGATTCCTGATAATGCCGTCCATAAACCATTGTCCACGACCTGGACAAGCAGTAGAAACTAGATGCATGGATGGATCCACTAACCAATCATGAAGTTATTAGTCCACCTCAGAGGTCACGTCAGAAGTCTGGAACAAAATGACATGGCATGCTTCTAACAGAAACATGCTACAGTCAACAGCACTAAATATTTACGATCTTTGTAAATAGCTGACCATTGAAGGCCTTTTGGGAAAACAAACCAATGCAGTTAAAGACCTGTGGAGGATTGAAGACGACACGTCCGTCACTCACCCTGTGCTCGGCTGCTAAAAGAGGGAATTCCAGACATGGAACAAATGTGACCTCTGATATCTGGTACTCACATCTCGAGTTTGTGTGATACAGGTCTTCTGTTGTATCGTGAAATCATCCTCCTCCGTCTCGGTGTTATCCACTCAAGCCCTCGCCTCTCATTCTCTCCACTTCCAGGGCTCGCTGGGAACAGTTCGGAGGGAGGGTTGACATTTCCTCTTGTCCGCCGATTGATACAGCTGATTCAAGACCGCTGCTCCCGCTGTCCCGGGGCTCTGGCATCAGATGCTAATGCTGTTTGTTGTTGGATTTTTTTTTTGCAGCTGATGTGAAAAGGAAGTTACATCTCAAAATACGCTATCTGACGTTACAGGGACGGGCAGACGAAACATCTTCGTATGACTCCACAAAACACGTTTCCACTTTGCCGGACTACATTAGCTCTTTGTGCAGTGCAGTCAATCAGGACTTTATCTTAAATAATACGTGTGTAATGTTAGCGTAGCTAGCTGTCGTCGCCTCAGAGTATCTCCCTAAGCTAATGCTAGCGGTAGCCCCGCCGACAACAGCAGCACGGCTGTCATGGATACGCAGCTGCGCTCTCCCGCGGCCACACGGGAAATGGATTTCGTCCTGCCACAGAATGCCCGTTGCGCCGTCAGCCACAGCACTACAACTCCCAGCATTCATTGCGTCAACGCGTTTGCGTCTCTGAAAAAGTGTCCGCTCCTCGTTGACGGACTGAACTCAAAATGCCCGTTGTTATAAATGATTTAGTTTGAATTAAATCCACGCCAGGCACGACATGAAATGTATATGTAATGACGGCTATTTTTTTTTATATCTGTATCTATGATCTGTAGATCTGCGAAAATAGGTCAACATCAAACTGTAGGAACTATTTATTGCATGCTTGGGGGTAGTCGAGGGGAATTCGCAGTAGGACTATAACAGTGACAGGAGCCCGAGGAGCGTGATAGCGATATAATTGAGTTTCAACATTGACACAACAGAAGAGTTTTAAATCAAGACGAAGTAAGCGTGGCCGACACTACCAACCAGAATGACTTTGATATAAACCAGTTTCCTTTCATAACTAACTTATCTGACACTTTGCTCACATTCAGTCCAGACATGTGATACACAATTACATGGACGCGTGTCTCACTGCCCCGCTGTCTGTGTCTGTGTGAACCAGGCCCCTCACCACGATGGACGCCCTGCAGAGGAGGGGGACTCACGAGGACACGGTCCTGTACAAGCTCTTCCTCGTCCAGCCCGACGGCTCATCGTCACGGCGGCCCGAGGAACAGCTCTCACCTCTGGTGGAGGAGATTCTGGCAAACGTTGCCCCACTCTTAATGCAGTACATCTGGCAGCATCAGTCGTTCAACCTCAGGTTTCATCCCGAGAACGGTACAGTCTCGTCCCCGGAGACCAACTGATATTAATATTGGTGAATGTTACCCACACTAAAGAAGATGCGTGTTCTTGTCATCGGCAGGAGGGGTCCCTGCTCACATCGGAGGCAGCACTCAGTTTGGGGACAACGTGGAGGACGAGTGGTTTGTGGTGTACCTCCTGCAGCAGATCACCGAGACCTTCCCAGAGCTTGCAGCCAGGTGGGATGGAAAGTGTTACGAGTTCACATACAAATGATTCAATTTTCCACATTGCAGGGCTTCAATACGGAGTGCTTTCAGTGGTTTTACACCCATGTGCGTCTCTCTCGTTCCATGTTTGCGCCGGTAGAGTTGAGGACAACGACGGTGAGTTTATTCTGATCGAAGCAGCAGATTATCTTCCCAAGTGGCTGAACCCAGACACCAGTGAACTCAGGGTGAGCTGTCCAGATGAGATGCTCTTTTACATTCCATCAGATTTGTTTAATTCATTTCATCGTTGTGTTCTTCTCAAAACAACCCCAGTGATCTGGGTTCTTGTTGACGCCTTCAAAAACAATTCGGCTTCCAAGACTTAAACAAAAAAATATTTCCATGCAAGTTTAGGAACAATCCATTCTCATCACTGATTAAACAACACTTTTTTGCCTTCTACTATCATCCAATAGCTGTCAGTAAAAAGCTTCTCATCAGTCAACTCCATAAATATTCCTTAGCCCTCAGTGAATAGAGCGTGACTGCAACACATACATAATGTACTTGGACAGAATTTCATCTCAGTGAATGTTTACTTTAATAGCAGCATTTGTGGGTAATTGAACAAGGCATGAAAACCCCAGGTATGGCCCCTTTGTAAGTGTAATACTTAGTTCACTTAAGACCTAAGTTGTTACACTCAATCTCTTGCAGGTCTTCCTCTATAAGGGAGAATTGCATATCCTGCCCTGCCCGACCAAATCCAGTCCAGTGGGCATCTCAAAGGATGTGGTTCCCAGTGTGCCACAGGCTCTGGCATTGCTCTCCAGCCACCCAGACGCCTGTCGGGCCAGTCCCAGGATTTGTTCAGCCCTGAGGAAAAGACTGGAGGGGTGAGAGGACGTCACGACAAAAGTCTACTTTTGTTTCACAAATGTCAATGACAAATGTATATGCTTTTTGTGGCAGAAATCTTGATTTCCTCGAGAAATGAACAAATAATCATTCAAATATAACAAGTTTGAATACAAGTCATATTTAATTGAATCAAAGTCAAGAGTACAACAGAGTCTGTTCAGCTGGTTCATAGGTCTGACCCAGATCATACGGAAAAGACATCCTAAATAGCCAGGCCAAGGCGGCCCGGTCAACAAGAATGTTGTCCTTATCACCACTCTGAATTCTTCTTCCTGGCCCAAATGTCTTATTACCCCTAATTAACCAGCTGTTCATTAACCCCTTGAAAACCACACTTCCCTCATCTGCTTTTCTACTCCAGGCTCAGCTAATTATTACCTGTCGTAAACAGTCTTTCCCACATACCAGAATCACAATTTAAACAGAGTCTATGTTAATACATGATTATATGAGAAATTTACATCACACTTTCCACAAGAGATGCCATTGACACAAACTCAGATTCACGACAAACTCAATTTGTATCTGAGAGTATCAGGATATGATGTGAATGTATCCTAAATGACAAAAACATATCGGCCTTTTTACTTTCCACTCAGGTACCCAGAGAAGATTAAAACAATTCTCCACCGTGCCCATTGCTTCATCCCTGCTGGCATCGCCCAGGTACTGGCGCAGCGACCAGACCTGGTCGCCCCTGCAGTGTTGGCTTTCTACCTGCGGGACCCAGTAGATCTGCAGGCGTGTCGGAGCTTCAAGACTTTTCCTCCTGATACAAGAGTCCTTACCTCGGTACGCATGAACGAAAAGCTGTGGTGAAGGCAAAGACGAGAGGCTCACCACCTTTTAAAGGAACTGTATTTATTTCAACATGTTTCTTCTGTGTTGTGTTTATTTCATGCACGATACTGTGATTGTTGTTTGTGTTTTAGCTTTTCTCCTGTATGTTTCAGAGTTTGTGGAATGTCTTCGAACTAACCTTGTACTTCTGTCTATATTTCCAGGTGACATTCACCCGTTGCCTGTATGCGCAGCTGCAGCAGCAGGAGTTCACCCCAGACCGGAGGAGCGGCTTCACCCTGCCCCCTCGCTCGCATCCCCAGTACAAAGCCCATGAGCTTGGCGTGAAACTGGTGAGCCACCACTGGTGTTTTGCTCTTCATTCTGGTCTGTCTGTGAAATTAAGGCAGCTCGTAATGAGTTTTAAATCTTCCCTGTCGATTTTAATATCTGTCTCTTGTCTGTGTGTGACCCTGCCCTCAGGCACACGGCTTTGAGATCCTGTGCTCCAAGTGCAGGCTGCCGTCGTCAGAGCCTGGTGCCCCCATCAGTTGTAACCCTCAGTGGAAAGGCTTCATGGACAGTCTGAAAAAGAATGGCTACTTCGGGGTGAGTCGCACTGTTTGAATGGAGGGAGTTTGGAATATTAGGTTAAACATAAAGGTCCAGATTTTTGAAGGTGCATTCAACTTTTTCATTGTTTTCAAATGCAGGGAGAACTGGAAGGTTCTGCCCGTTGCAGAGAGCTGACACAATCAGCAGAAAACTTCTTCAAACAGTCTGTCGCCTCAAAGTCAAGGTGAGGACGATGGTTGTGTCTTTGTGTATGCAGCGATGAGCACCATGTGACTATACATGGCTGTATCACCATATCGCGCATGTCTGAATATAGTTTCTGTGTGTGTGTTGTCAGTGCTTTGTCCCCAGGTGAGGAGATTCTCCAGCTTCTGCAAAGCTGCACTTCCTTCAACTTGGAGGAACTGAAGAAACAAGAGTCACAGCTCCCCCAAGAGGACAGTGAGTGAAAATATGCTTTCAAAAACAAACTGTAATACACTCCGTATTTGGAGACTTTATGTTAGCATTAAATTAATTGCACATAGAAGAGGTTTGATATTTGTAAGTGGCAGCATGGTCAATCATATCCTCCTTATGATTTAGGAGATTGTGGCCCTCACTTGAGTCTCTCTGTGGAAATGTGTATTTTACTCACTATAGAGAACATATTTCAAGGTCTGCTTGACTTTGTCTGTCGCTGCCACCTGGGATGTTATGCTTCCTGCCAATTCCTTTCAGTTTCTGTCCTTTTGGTATGCGTCATCCACTCTCTATCCTTATCTCTCTCAATCATTTCCCACAATTAATTTCTCTTTGTGTCTGTCTCCAGGTGACAGCTGGCTGGATATCACAGCTCAGGATTTGGAGCGTATGTTGCAGGAGAGGAGTGGGGTGAGGACGGATGTTGGCAGCCAAAACTCTAGTTCCACCAAAGGGACACAGCATGTCAAGGGTGTGAAGGAGAGGGGAAAGGGGACAAA
The DNA here is from genome assembly GCF_022379125.1 of Scophthalmus maximus. Taxonomy (NCBI): domain Eukaryota; kingdom Metazoa; phylum Chordata; class Actinopteri; order Pleuronectiformes; family Scophthalmidae; genus Scophthalmus; species Scophthalmus maximus. The sequence continues at coordinate 23,609,768 of NC_061524.1, read as the reverse complement.
GGACGAGGAGGAAGAGGAGGCCAGTTACAGCCTGGTAGCAATTAGTCAAGGGATGAAGAACTTCCTCAGCGCCATGTCGTCGCATGAGGGAGCTGAACTGCCCTGGTGAGACAGACAGACCAGTAGACCTGAGTGATTTGGTCAATATCTAGTCAAGATCATCAAAGTTTTATGAATGGTTTTAGATCTAGTTAATTTATTCAGTTGTCACGTTGATTTTGTTTTTGTTTCAGGAGCAGCTCAACTCATCCTTTCAGTTTTGAGCCTGACTCGATGGCCGCGGCCGTGGACAGACTGCTGGGTGTGTGGATGTTATGAAAGATATGCAACAGTGAAAATCACTGACAAAAATCTTCCCCTCTTTACTAAATCAAATCTCCTTTTTATAGGAAGTAAAGAAGAAGAGCTGGATTCAGATGATCTAGATGATGATGATGAAGATGATGATGATGAGGAGGAGGTAGAGGAGGAGGAGGAGGAGGAAGAAAGACAACCAGGGCCATCTGTTCATGGAGAGATGAATGGAACAGAAACATTGGAAAGTCTGAGAATATACATGGACCAAATGGATCAGGAGCTCATGGGCACTAATGTGGGAAAAAGCTTCCATCAAAGTGTAAGAATACAACGTCTGCATATCATGTTCCCCTCTGCTCAGCCTCAACATATTCCTTTTCTAAACCTCTGCTCTTAAATTAAGAGAATATTCAGCGTGATTATTGAGCACATTGATTAACTATATCTGTCCTTTCTGCAGAATTACAACAAGGCAGACCTGGACAGTGGCTCCCCTCATGTCTCTGCCACAGGCCGTGTCCCGAGTGAGGGGGGGGTGGAGGAGACGGAGGAGGACATCCAGCCTCTTGACGTGGACTTAAACCTGATCTCAAACCTGCTGGAGTCCCTCAGCTGCCAGGACGGGCTGGCCGGCCCAGCCTCCAACCTGCTGCAGAGCCTGGGCTTACACCTGCCCCCCAACTCTGGTTCCTCGTAACAGAGTGAGAGTACGAGAGCTGTCATTCCATGGACGGTCCTTCTGTGGCCGCAAGCACTCGTTCATGGTAAATGTGTCCACTGGAGTTTTCACTGTAGCCAAATGGCTTTGAAGACATTTCCAATGAGGCATTTTCAAAAATCTTGTTTTAGGTTTTGAAACCTGCTTTGTTTGCAGTTTACAGGTAATAATAGATGTACACAAAGTACAAAAAGACAAAAAAACTCATGTGTGCAGTAGATAAATTTACTTTGACAAAATAGATTATTGAAAATTATAACACATGACAAAAAAATAATAATAATAATATGATATATAAAGGGTATATTTCATTCATCCACAACTTTTCATAGCAATATCCCCATCAGCTATCTAAGATGGCGTCATATTAATGGCAGTGTTTAAAGAAATGCACTTATTTTCGGGTTTGGTTGCACTGTACAAACATGTTCATGTCTGTGTTGCCAAGAATCTTGACAATTATTAACAAAGTTTGTTTTTTGTCTTTTCTTTACTATAGTTAATCATGGAAACTGTCTCTAACAGTCTTGTCTAAGTGTCTTGATCCTTTCAGTAAGTGTCTGAAGTCCATTTTTTTGTTTTTATTTTCAAGTTTCAAGTAACCGTAAACTGAAGGTGAAATATTCTACGTTTTTCCCGGTGGCTCTTTAATACATGCTGCTAGTGTTGAGATACATGTATTGGTGGTGTTTATGATAAAACTTACATTTGGTGGTCCGAAACAATAAATATTTTTTCAAATAAACTTATTTTAGTGTGTTATTTATTAAATGTGCACAGATTCTTCTTGTTGCACCACCACTGGAGCTGAACATTATACACATAAGGTTTCTAAACCTGTGAAAGGTAAAACAATAACTTCTTCTTTAACGAATACATAATAATATAATAACATAAATGGTTCCTGATAATAACTTACATTAGAGATTGCCGCAAGCAACATTTAACTCTCCTCACCATGACCTCTATCCATGATGTGTCTTAGTTGTTTCTCTGGTTAAATATTCATTCAGTCAAGGATCTCGGTTTAAATATTGTCAACACTGTTAAATAAATGCAATGAATTGCCTGTGTCCAGGACAAACGCGCTGCGTTCAAGAACAACTTCCACAAAGCGGTGTGGTTGAAAACTGAAACATGGGAACTTAAATCTCTCAAAGACTGTTTAGTGTTATGACACAAACGGCGTCCAGAAGTCTGTGATGACTATCAGGAACAGGAAGTATTATCCTCAGTTTCTCATGAAAACAGGTTTTTGTTTCATTGTTTAAGGGCTGGATTTGAATGGGAGGTTCACGGTCTGTCTCAAACCAATGTTCTTTACCAGGAGGAGGAGGAGGGGGGCAATCTTTGTTTAGGAGGTTTAGTCTTGAGATGTTTTGGTCACAGTATCACAGTATCTTTCTTCTATTGAAAAGAAGAAGAAAGTTAAAAAAAAAGTTAACTTAAGTTAGTGATGTCAGTGACTTGCATATTTCTCGCTGGCATGGTCCTTTCAAGTGAATCTACAGAAGCTAGAAGAGTGGCTGCACCACCTGCCGCGCCGAGTGGAGCACTGCGGCAGAAAGTGGTGATACACAAAGAGCCGACATAACAACCAGGACGTTCAAAACCATCCCCAGCAGGAGAATAGCAAGCAGGTATCCATGGAAGAGCAGGCTGTGCCAGCTGCCCCGACTCAGCACCTGCCAGGGGCCGTCCGGGTGCAGCAGCCACAGGACGCCCAGCACCCCGCTCTGGTTGACCAGCTGAGTGTAGTAGATATCAAAAATGGATGTTTGGGCAGCAGGGGAGTGGCGGCGCTCAGCATCAGACACCTTAGCCAGCCAGGTCAGAGAGAGACTGTGGAGGATTAGAGCCAGAGGAGCGTACATGTACTCCAGAGGTTCCACAACTGAGAGACCCTTGGAGACTGCAGAGAGAGAGAGGGAGAGAGGGGAGATTCATTAGAGGTCAATTTGTTCTGCAGTGAAGAACCATCTATTTGACCTTTAAATGTCACCTGAGGGTTTACCTGTGGTGACAATAGATGTCCCACTCAGGAAGGAGGTCAGAACAGAGACGTGGACCGAAGGCGGCGATGCCAGCTTCAGGGCCAAACTGAAGACGACGGTCAACAGAGGCAGCAGAGGCAGGGTGAGGGGGAAGAGGCCCGAAGACGGATTGCTGGCCTGGGCCCACAGAGCCAGCACTGCATGGAGGCTGTTACAGATGGCTGGCACCAACAGCCTCTCACCCAGGGACCTGGAGTAAAGCTTCAGAGGCACCAGACCCAGCACATGGAGGAGATTTAAGATGAACAAGGAGATCAGGACCTGGAAAAGAAGTCATTTTGAAGCATTACAGTATATATATATATATATATATATATATATATATATATATATATATATATATATATATATATATATATATATATATATATATATATATATACATATTGTACTAGTTGCTTCAACCTCGACATACATGCAAATTATCCAAACCAATGATCAGCTGACTCTGTGATTAGTCCATTCATTTGATTAGTCTGATCATATAAAATCTTTCAATAAAGTTATTCAATCATTTTTATAATTCATCAAGCAAATATGCAAAACATTCTAGCCTCTCCTTTTACTATAAATTGAAAACCATAAGGTCCTGTTGGACACAACAAGCACAGAAGACGAGCTCTTTAATAAACTGTGTTGGACAGATTCATTGCAAATGAAAAAAAACTAAAACAGTTGGTTGCGGCTCTAATCTTCGTCATTAAACTATTTTCTGCAAGGTCATTTCTAATCATGTTATTATATTGAGACTTGACCTTGTAAAGCTAAAAGACACAGTTTGAACGACATAGTTCTTTTCTATTATAATCAATGGGGATTATAATATTCTTTGCAGGAGATGATGCATGTTTGGTCATATTTTAAATGCTCACCCACATACCAAACTCATTTATGCCTGATTATGCTGAAACATTATGAATGTTCATGACAGAAAATACTTGAATGGAGGACTAAATCTAATATGAAGGCTGGCGACCTGTGCTAGGTGTAGTTCCCCCCATGACCCTGAAAGGAAAATCAATATAGCTAATGGGGGGATGGTAGATATGAGGTGGAATGTCCCAGTCCCACTCCTGTTATTCATTCTACAAGCAACATGCCACAGTCCATATGGTAATAATATGGTTTTTGTTACAGCTCCTGCTTGTATCTATACTTCAGAAATGGAAATGTTATCTGCATCTTAATGCAAGTTAAAAACTATGTCATGTACATGAAATCCAAAAGCCCACATTTCCCGTGCCACACTACATGTATGTAGTGAAGGTTGGAGGTCGCTCTGCACACTGAGGTGACTCTCACTCACACGGTTCAGGCATTAGTTAGCTCCACCCTTTGGGGGGGGGGGGCCCATTCACATGTCAGTCCCTATAAACATCCATCATGCACAACAAGCATTTATCAACACCAAGCCCCTCCTGCCATGTCCTGTCCTTCAAACCCGCACTCCCACACACACACACACAACCCATACCGGCAGTAACAATGGCCTGCAGCTCACATTTGATTGAACGTGAAATGATTAACAACAGTCCAATAAAAACATGACTAATCTGTTAATGAACCATCTTTGTTCTAACCTGGCACAGTAATATTACTTGTTAACCTTATAGAAGTTTTTTTTATATTCAATATTTTTACATGAATCGACCTGCTAGTGTACGATTATCTTTAAAAACAATATGGATGGTACCTCAGTATCACTATTCTGCAGGTTGTATACATTTTGCCCGGGTGCAGGTACCAACCTGGGCAAAGCAAAGAGCCACAGCATATGGGTAATGGTACTGAGGGATGAAAATGTCGGCCACGAAGTTCCGGAGTTTGTCAGCCAGGCCGTATACCACCACCACCACCAGACAGAGGGTGGGAACCAGGGGCATCAGTGCACGATCGGATGCAAGAATCTTCAACGAGGAGGAGGCACAACTCCCTCGCCTCCACCTGTCTGACCTGCACACGGGAGAAGAGGTAACGATAGAAGAAATGTTTTATTCACCGAAAAATTCAAAACCAGCGTGGCCTTTAGCAAATGTCAGGCCCATTTTTGCCGAGCTTAATCTTTTATAATGCTCTGGGGTACAAACTACCTTTGAAAGTAAATAGTGAATTTACTATAATAAACTTAACATGTCCAAATAAACTTGGGCTTTATAAATACAGTTTTCTCATTTGAGTGGTTTCCCAGAGTGACACAGATGACATACAAAGGACATGCGGTCATTCTGTTCAGAGTTTGGGAAGCAAGGCTCTGTTGTCCGGTGCCAATGTGGGGACACGAGAAATTCACGTGTATAACAACATAGATCATAAGGCAAAACATGTCAAGCACAAAAGAATTTTAACACGGAGCTACACATAATTATCACTTGCTATGCTCAGCTATGAGAAGTCATTTGTACAACATGTTTCTTACTGTTTTCTCGGTCGAGTCTGCCAAATGCAAGCCAAACTTCATGCTGAATCAAACCCAGTTAATTATGGGTCAGGAAATGTAGGATAATATTATTCAAAAATCACGAGCCTATAGCCTAATCATTTTATGTAAACTGAATTTGTGACACAAAATAAAGAGGTGTACTCCTTTGAAAACATAGTCATATATTATCATATTCTAAAATGAAGTTGAATACATTCTTAGAAATTACACAAATGGTTAAAAGTTGCACAGGCTCGTGGACTCGACCTAGACTCGTACCATTTTCCTTATATAGATTCTTGCGATGATAATGGCAGAAAAGCCATATAGAAGTCTATATAATATTAAGTTCGCTGCTGATAAAACTGCATGTTCCTTAAAACAGAAAACAAGAAATGAACAGTAAAAAAAGATTGAGATATGTGTTGAATTGTGTTTTGTCGTGGCGCTTTTTTAGAAAGAAAGAAAACATTGAGAAATCCCAAGTGAAGCGTACATTTTACTCACCACCTGGAATTCCTCATGAAGTCAAAATTCATCTTTAAACTCCAGTCATTGCGTCCAAGTGGCTGTCACTGCCATTCTAGCCCGCTAATAACAGCGGAATCAGAATAATATTAATAATACACCCATTCTGAGCAGACGCCTCTCCCTGTCCTTCTGCTCGTCCTGCTCTCTGTGCTGAGGACATTGACCTCATTCGTTTCCACACTGATCCCAAATGGACTTTGGTCGTGGTCAGTTTGCTTTCCCATGATCCAAGAGAAGAGGTGACCTGGAGGACAATCAGACTAAAGTCATTTCCTCAGGAGACACACATCCGTGGAATCTGTTCAGATTTGTTGGCCGACACATTTTATTACACATGATATTCGACGCTGACATGCCTTCAGCCTGATGAGAGGAATGTGACCTACTACGTCATATTCCTAACTGATTATCGATTTTTAACTGACTTACCTTTTCCTTTGGCGCGAGGGATCCTGGCTTTGTTTCTTCTCAGCTTTTCCACCTGTTTGTGACATTCCTGTCGCCCCCCTCCCCCCTTCTGTCTGGATCCCTCCAGCTCCATAGGCCATCGTGGAGTCCATCGGCCACATGGCTGCATGAGTGGGGGTCCGTTTAAGTCAACAGACTCAACAGACCAAGAGGTGATGGGGGTCTGTTAACTCTGAGCTGTGACAAACACAGTAGCGATGACGTGAGCAGCCCCAATAGATCCAGATCCCCATAGCAACAGGCCTGTAGGCCTTCAGTTATGGCTCTGTGTCATTCTGGCTGGTTGAACATTACAAAACACCAAAGTTTTCATGGAGGATGGTGACCAACCAATCGTGTGTGCACATATGACACGTGTGCACACTATGATTTGGAAGCAGGTGTGCGACGATACGAGTGATATACAGTATGTACATTATGTTATATATGTGTATTCTTCAGTGAGCTTTCACAAAGTTTAGATTTGTTCCAGTAGGCTCACTGAGGAGCCCGACAGCCTCATTGTCTTCTCTCAGGTTTTGGACAGATTTGCACGGATGGCAACGATCAAGAAAATAAAATATGACGACAGACATTTTGCAAAACATAATTTTCCAAAATAAATCCATCAGTTGCATAACATTTTTTCCCTTCAACACTTGTGATGGAAAGTCTCTGAGAACATTTTCTGCGTTAATACAGTTTTGAGTTCTGAGTTGGGACTTTGAATTTAATAAACACAACATGTGGTCACATTAGCATGTAGCATCATTATATATTAAAGTATGAAGCAGTATACTTTATGAGGAAAGGATCTCCCTGCACTAGATCAAACATTAAATTACTTCTTTGGCATTAATATGGCACTCTGTAAGCATAAAGAGTACTTTCACTTTCAACAAAGTTCCGGAATTTTACTTTTGTAATCCCAGTCTCACTTGACATTGTTGTGCAAGTGCACTGATGGCTTCCTGGTGTGGCACCTCCCTCTCCAGAGCAGGATGTGAAGGTAAAGACCATGAGCCTGAAGTGATGCCCAGTGCTCACGCCCGTGTTAGTGGTCTGTGTTGGTGGCACGAGTGGTGAAATGAGCTGGAGGGGACAAAAGAAACACGTGTGAGCTGTGGATCAATTACCTTGATGTGGTGTATGTGTGTACTGTATATGTGAGTAAGATGGAGCTGCGTTACTGATCCTATTTCTAGGATCGTGTTATTCCCACAAAGTGTGTTATTATGTGTTATTCCCACAAATACACACGCAGAAAAATTTAATAAAGTAAAAAATAACAATCACAAATGAGGACTCCTGCTGTAATCTTTTGTAGTTACTAACTACATGACTAACCAATTTGCAGATTAAGATTAAGGATTTTTTTCTTTCACACTACTAATGACATATTTCTTTTCCTTCATGTACATTGGGATCTCAATTAGAGAGTAATCTGGTGCAGTTATACATTCTCATAACCGCCTGCTATTATTAATACCTCTAAAATGTACTATATTTATTTATATGATTTCCTTTAACATGTCTAAAATTGGCGCCAACTAAACCATCTGATAAAGACTCGGGTAATGTTTTTGTTCAATTCAGTTTTTTCCCCAATTCTAAATCCTCACGACCTAAGTAACAAAAGATCTCTGTCAGTGGTTTTTACCTTTGGGTTCAGTTCTCTTTTCCATTCCAAGTTGACATATGACCCACCTTCTACTGTAAGTGAGCACAGAGCATCCTGGCGCTGTGAGGAAGAAAGAGCCAGCAGGGACGGTGGTGCAGGTCGGTGAGGAGGCTGTGACTGCAGAGGGACAACTGAGGGGCACAGCAACACATGCAGTAAGGCTCCAAACTTCAATAGTTCAATGAGGCAACTAGGATGAGGTTGAATCCTTTTATGTTGTGGAGGAGACGTGCTACTGTGGATATCAGGCATGCTCTTATTGGAAATATAACTTCGTAATAGCTTACTTGTGACTGTGTTTCTTGTGTTTCTGAGGAAGAAGTAAGTGGTTATGATGACCGAATGTGTCTTTTGGAGGTTTGGGGAGTCACAATCCCCTGAGGGACCCCTTCACTTGAGAAAATGAAAATGCGTGATTTGTCAGTTCAGCGTTTTCATGTGGCAACCTCAAAAATACTTTATTGACCATTAACATGAAGGTCAAACACAGATTTGTCTCAAAGTTACTAATACCCTGGTCTGTGGTCTCCCGTCAATGCCCTCTTCTTTGGTCTATTGGTCAGTTATCCAAATACTCCAATCTTAAGATGGACTTGAAACCTTGTTCTGACCAAATGACCATGTACTCTGCAACTACTGGGAGTTCATTTGGGTAGAGGGGGACTATCCATGTCTGTCCTCAGTTACCTGTCAGAGCCAGCTACCATGTGTCTCTCCAGAGCACTTCACCGTTTCTGTGTTTCCAAGGCCACCAGCTAAATTAAGGGCAAGGCTGGAGCGAGGCTGAATAAGACGCAACACAGCAACAACACATCGTGCATAGCGGGGGTTTTCAAATCATTTTACTGCTACTTCGTGTTGGCATTTGGACAGAACATGTCTCAATGTTTTGACATTATTTGTTTGTTTCTTGGAATAGCATGTTCTTCTGATGAAGGGCTGGTGGGGACAGCTGATGCATCTGCCAAATGACTCAAACGAGATGGGTGTAGTACTGTCCAGGTAAATGACTTCTGCTGTTTGTCTGTTTTCCTTGGTAAACCGTCATAGAGTTTCTTTGTGTTTAGTCTCCTAATAATCACCAAGTATATGATTATGAATAATTTCATCCGTCTTGAAATTGCACATCTGTGTGTGTCGGTGTGTGTGTGTGTGTGTCAGAGTAAACAACAGTTGTCAGGTGCAGGTACCAACAACAAGAGAAGCCAACAGCATAGACAGCGACTACTCCTCCATCATACCTAACCAGAACAAAGGTGAAGGATGTGTTTGTACACACACACACAAATGAATGCACACACGACTACACACACGCAGACACACTTTGTATTTCTTCCGCCTGCGTGCAGTGTGTGAGCCAGAGGAGGCGCTGGTCCCTGCTCTTCCAGAGACAGCGAGCGTGGAGCGAGGCTACGTCACTCCACAACAAGTGTACAACCTGCTGAACGCAGAGGAAGGCCAGCCCGCCTTGCACGACCCCGACTATATTCTCATCCTGGACTGCCGCAGCGCAGGGAGGTGGGTGCCGCACAGACACGCCGAAGCTCCTCAGATGCAGAAGCTACATCATACATTAATATATTCATATTAATGAACACCAGACTTGTACGGTAATATGCAATCAATCAAAAGCACAACATGGCCTGGAAAAGTGGATCAACATGTCCATGGGGTCGGCTTTTCATTAGGTTTGTTCTATGAGAATGATAGTTGAGAGAAAAACATAAGCCTCGTCATCTAATAAATGCATTCTGTTTTAAAATAAGCTTGTGTGAAGTAGCCTTTGGAGTTCTTCTACTGTACGTGTCTGTGTGTGTGTGTGTGTGTGTGTGTGTGTGTGTGTGTCAGGTACAAGGATTGCCATGTGGTGACATCGCGGGCTGCTGTGACGGTGATCCACCCTGCGCTGGGCTGTCTGATCAGCTGTATAGATCTGCAGAAGTATTCTATAATCCTGCTGTATGCAGAGGAAGGGTGCAGCCCAGGTCAGATGAATGTCCTCCCACCAACAGACATGCACGCACACACACGCAGGAGAACACACTGGACAACAGGAGAGATCGTGTCAATCTGTTGGTCAGTCAGCGAAATATGGATGGTCATGCCCCCTCGTGATCCCCAGAGATGGATCCTACTGACTCAAGCCACGAGCTGCAGATATTCATGTCCACCTCGGGACACATTATACCAACTTGAACGATGCTTTTCATCTCTCAAGTTTTGTTTTTTGAGAAAAATACATGATAAACATTATATCTGCTGAGCACGAGCATGTCAGCAGTGTCATAGTGAGCATGATAGTGTGCAGGTATTAGCATTGTGGTACTTCGGTGCCTAAGTAGAGCCCCATAGTGCCAACAACATGGCTATAGACTTGTCCTGTTGAGCTGTCCGGTTGCATTCTACTGATTCCTACTCGGTTCTGATCTGTGATTGTTTTTGTTCCAATTTCAGTGGGCAGTGTGAAGGCCAGGGCGGACTCCCCGGACCTCCAGCGCTGCTTCTTCCAGCTGAGCGCTCTAGGGATGGACCCGGTCATCCTGCTGGGGGGGTTCTCAGCCTTCAATGCCCTCTACCCTTTCATGTGCACACCCCGCATGGTCCTGCTTGAACCTGAGCGGCGCGCCCTCACCATCTACCCCTCGGAGATCCTGGAAGGAGCTCTCTACCAGGGCTCTGCCTCGCAGGCCTCCGACTTCCGCATCATCAAGAATTTACACATAACGCACGTGGTCAACGCCACTGCCAACAGCCCCGATGCTTTCCCCAACACGCTGAGCTACCTGAGGCTGCGTCTGAGCGATGACGCCCAGCAGGACCTGGTGGAGGCCCTGCCGCTGGCGTCCAGGTTCATCAACACAGCGCTGAAGGCTGAGCCGGCTGGCCGCGTTCTGGTCCACTGTAGTCTGGGCAGGAGCCGCAGCTCAGCACTGACACTGGCCTTCCTCATGGAGCACCGGCGCTGGTCCCTGCTACACGCCCTGCGCTGGATGAAGGAGAGGAGGGCTTGCACGGCACCCAACGTGAACTTCCTGCGTCAGCTGCTGACCTATGAGGAGACGCTGTTTGGGAGCAGACTCACCTCCCTGGACGACATCCGCCGATGACTGCGGGGACGAGTGGGGATGAAGAGGAGGATACACTGGATTGTTTTGTCTCCTACGGTTCATGTTGAGAAAGTGTAAAAAAATAAATAAAAGGTGCAGACATATCAAACAGAGGCGGATTTTGTACTGCAACAAAGACTCAATAGGAGAATCCACAGAGTAGTCTGACATCGATCTGACTTCACCATCAAGCCCCACGCAAGGTTCCTTGTGCTATGCCTCAGTGACAGCAGTAATCGTACACATGTGAAATGTTGTGGCCTCTGTAATATAACATAATCCCTTTTGCTTGGTGATAGCAAATAGGAAATGTACATTAATAAAGTGTATTTAGAACATTTTTTGGCATTAGAAATGTTTCCCATTGTCTTTTGCCCATCTGTTCTATCTCACAGTGATGGTCTGTCACGACAGTCCGTGCAACAGTGGAGCTTGCAAACGCCCAATGCTCATCCCATACTGCACACACACACACACACACACACAAACACTCGGCTCCACCCCGCTGACCTCAGGAGCACGTTGCAGGAATTCCCTCCCTCACTTTTTTGCTGGGGTGGAAGGAATTTTCTGGAATGTGGAGGAATGGAGCAGAGACTAGTGAAAGTAGTGGAAATAGTGGGAAAAACCAAACCCCCAACAACTCCAGTTTGTTTGCTCAAGTTAAACACTGCAGACCCTCGCCAACCCTCCACCAAGTGTGGGGCTACAGAGACTGTAGAACACACTGAACACTCTGTGTATCTTCCATACACTACATTTCCAACACGTGGCAAAGGAGTGGCCCTATCAGGGACGCGCGACTTCTTTTATTTCAAAAAGCCGCGTGTCAACCAAACAGTCATTTATCGACGGTCCCTAGGTCAGCTTCCAGAGATTTAGCGCGCGGCTCTGGAGGTGAGCCAAGCGTCCTCCTGCAGCCGACACTGGGTGACGAGTGGCGGCTGGCACCGGAGCGAACGTCCGGCGAACGTCCAACTTCGAACTAACTTCAGCGCGGTCCCGTGCGTGTCTCGCCCGCCACGGGTCAGGTCGTAGACGCCCCCCCCCCCACCACCCCCCGCCCCCCTGGAACCCACAGACGACGGACGGCCCCCTGAAGTCTGGGAGCAGGAGGCTGGACGCATGTGAGGATCTGCACGTAGCAGTCAGACGGTGACTCGCAGGAACCCAGCGCCGACCGCCAGATGCCCAGCAGCACTGCGTCGGAGGAGCCGCGCCGATAGGACGAGCCGAGGAGGACCCCTCCGTCAGACGTCACACTCCCGCGAACTCGTCCAGGTACGTCGCCTCCCGGGGCAGTGGTGATACCAGACAAGTGTCGTGTGGTTGTCGCCTCCGACCGCCGGCGGCCGACTGACAACTTCGGCTGCCGGCCACCGTCGCGTTAGCGTGTTAGCGTGTTGGCTAGCTCGTAGGCTAGCGGAGAAGTAGCCGAACTCGGGGGGAAACTTTGCTCCGTGCGACGGTTTCTCGACAGCAGCAGATTGGTACGAGACGCCTGGGAGGATTCAGAGGGGACTGACGTGGGCTGAGGTCGGGTGAGGGCCGGGCGAACGTAGCGAGGAGCGGGCGAACCGAACCGGACCGAACCGAACCGGACCGAACCGCCCCCCCCCTCGTGAAACTAGCGTGGATGTGGAGGAATTCCAGCGCAGTGCAGCGGCGGAGTGTGGATTCATTAAAGGGCATAAAATGATTTCATTTGTCAGTAGCCCAACATTGTGTACGATGACACACACACACACACACACACACACACACTCATCGGAGTATCTGTAGGACAGTAAGCACGAGTTCTCCCTCCGGAGGGAACTACCGACCCCGTCGCGGGGGTTACTGCAGGTTACTGCAGGTTACTGCGGGTTCAAGAGCGTCGTCCTCCACGGGGCAGCAGCAGCAGCAGCAGCAGCAGCAGCCCCCGGAGCCCCCGGAGCCCCGAGTGGGAGCTCCTCCGGCGGGGAGGGGCGAAGACGTGGCAGTCCTCTTCCATCCACATCCTGTCATCCGACTCCTCCGCCGCCGCCAGGACAACCTGGAGCTTCTCTGTGGAAACACTTCGTGTGGAGAATAAAAGAACCAGAAAGTCAAGTTATTGCAAACCTAGAGTAGGAAGCCACCACACACTGATCATTTGGATATGATATGCATGGTTCTTTATGACTGGTCCTCCTGGGGGGTCACTTCCCCCGCTGATGTGGGGGAGTGGGGATGTGAATATTGGAGACATGGCAGCAATTTGGTCATTTTTCATATCTCCTCTGATCTGAAGAGCAGGGTCTCCTCAAGCACTGCGAGGTTATAATAATGATCATTCTTATAGAGTTCTCATGTCTTTATACAGTTGTTTCCAAATACATTGTATACCGTTATTTAAAATAACTGGATTAACACTCGGAGCAACTAATGGGAGCACTATGATATAACATCACATCATATCACATTTGAACACAGGGCTTCCTACTGTGCATGTAGTTTGAGACGCAGGGGGGAAACAACTTGCAGTCAAATTATACAAAAGAATTTCCTGTGTTCTGTCGAAACAAGTGTCTGGCAGGTTGAATGTTTTTCACATACGAGCATCATGTGTCCTCGCACAGACACTTTCACTGCCACTCGCTCTCATGTTTGGCACCAATCGTGGATCAAAATTACAACTGTCACAGCTTTATTCTTGACATTACACTTCTACAGCAAACCGGTCGTCACCCTGTCATTACAGTAATTACCTTCTACGGACTTTTCTCTCTCTTTAATCTGGTGGAAATCTAAGTGACAAAGGCATATTATTTATGGTTCCCCCTGGGCTGAGTGGCACCACTCAACAATGGTAAATGGAATTTTTACTCACTGTAAATATACCTGGGTTTGATTTTAACGCAATTTACTTGGACTTGAATCAGTCGTGTTCTGACAGATAGTTTTTCCTTCCCCTGCGCTGCATGCTGCTGACCTCAATACAAACCCACGTCAAACTCATTATTTTATTTCTTACTGAGGACTTGTAGTTGTGGCAAAGTCGGAACCTGCCTGAGCCTGTTGTCTGCTGCCAGTAGAAGACTTTACGTGTCCGCATAGATGCAGGGCTCATGCAGGACCTCTACAGGAGTCTCTACAGGGATATTTCAGTTACAGCCACAGGAGATTAAACCTGTATTAATACCATATTACTTTTTATTTTTAACAAAATCAGAGCTCCTAATAAATCTAGAAACTACAGAACTGACATGTGATGTCAGCAAAAAAACACCCTTAAGGTTACTGTCACTAAGTTAGAGTTTGGAAACAGGGATGTTTATGATGTTTGGTTTACCACTTACTTTCCTACACTCACAAACCAGTACATCTATATTTGTCCACAGTCACTCTGCCTCCTAGAATGTGTCTGTTAATGACTTCACACGTGCCCTTTGTCTTTGCTATGTTTCCTAGAAATAGTCCTGCCCAAGGTCCAACAACAGGGTTGTCTCTGGTACGGCAGAGTTTGGGAAGAGCTGCTACCTGCTTCTTATCTCACTTATGTTTTATATAAACTACATAATCCACGTAAACACCCAGAGGTCATCTCTGCTCGCTTGGTAACAAACCCAGACTCCCCACACGTGAAACATCTGGCTGAGAGGGAATGAATAGCTCTGTATACGAAGCTTCCGACTTGTGTTGGAGGAATTTTCGTAACGTTATCTATTTGTACATCAGCACAGATATCCTTGTCCTCCTCTGACTTCTGTGTATGGGCAGAGAGATCTGTGTCACTGCTCGGCGGCCAGAAGCACAGTGGTAGTTACGGCTGTGCCAACTCCAAAGCCAAACCGGACACAGTGACATTAACCACAGACTTATATTTGACTTTGTGTGGTGGGTAGTAGGCTGAACTTCTAAAAGGATTGCAGTGATTCTCAAAGTGTTTGAGTTCAAGACGTTGAGTCGTTTTGCTTTACAACCTTCTAACAGTTTTCTACCGAAGGAAAAGAAAAAGCTAAAATGGAGCTGACGACAACATTTTGAATGTGTGACTCTGTGCAATAATACGTTCAATAACAGTTGTCATTTCTGTGCTTATTTTTCAACATGCATGATTCAATTTTCAAGTGAATGCATTGAACAAACCCAGTCCTCTCTCTCTGTTCAGGATGGAGCTGCTGTGTTGGTGCTTACTGATGCTGAGCTGCCTGCCGTCGCTCGCAGCCCACAACGACTTCTTCACCTCCATAGGTAAAACACTCAGCAACACCCTGTGTAGTACTGGTGTCGTAAACAACTGCTCCCTTTTCTGTTTTACCAAACATATATATGTATTAAAACAAAGGTAAGATGATCATATTGGTGGTGAAATGTGTTCCCCTACTGATTACGGAGTGTTTGTGATTCCTCAGGCCAGATGACCGATCTGTTGTACACCGAGAAAGACCTGGTCACCTCTCTGAAGGACTACATCAAAGCAGAGGAGAACAAGCTTGAGCAGGTCAAACGGTGAGTGCATGGCTGAGATACGCACGGATTGACACACAGATACGCACGTGCTTACACAAGCGCACAATACGAACCCTAACACGATTTTTCATATCTATGATCAGAAATGTGTGATTGTTTGCAGATTCAGTAGTGAGCAATGCATCAAATTTCTTTGTTCGTTCTATGTGATAGGTGGGCTGATAAGTTGGATTCGTTGACAGCCACGGCCATGCAGGACCCCGAGGGCTTCCTGGGGCATCCGGTGAACGCCTTCAAATTGATGAAGAGACTGAACACAGAGTGGAGCAGCCTGGAGAGCCTCGTCCTCAGTGACACCACTGATGGTACGGACAAAGACAACCTGCTGCAAATAATAATTCTGTGTGCTGATACTGTGTCATACTCAGGTGTTTTGCCAGATGCCACATTAAGTGCCAAAATCAAAGGAATGTTTTGTGAGTGGAGGTAGTTTATACTTTTGCAACTTCCCTTTTTCCACGGAATCCAGAGATGTATTTCAGTCGGAGTTTCTTAGCTAAAATAGATCATTACTCATTAATTTTCTCCACATCTGGCTTAGACTCAAGATCACACCAAGCAGTCTCCCTGACCAGAGAGTATTTATTTTTCCCCATGCCTAATTTTTATGTATCCCATACAAAATCCCCCTGAACCTCCTCCGTCCTCTGTCCTCCGTCTCTCAGGGTTTATTTCCAACCTGACCATCCAGAGACAGCACTTCCCCACAGACGAGGACCAGACTGGGGCTGCCAAAGCGCTCCTCCGGTTACAAGATACGTACCGACTGGATGCCAACACCATCTCTGTAGGAGACCTACCTGGTAAGGCACTTAAAGGGCATAGCACTTCCATCTGTAATCATAAACCTTTTTAAATGATTAGAATTATCACACATATACAGAGTGAGTGACAGTGAAAGTCACAGTAAATAGCAAACCCTATAGCGACAGAAGGTCTTTTCCTGATTTTCTGTGTTCAGCATTCATCTGTTTTCTTCTCTGTCAATGTTTCCACCTTGTGTCCTCTGAATAACAGGCGTGAAACACAAGAGCCAAATGACAGTAGAGGACTGTTACGAGCTGGGGAAAATCGCCTACTCTGATGTTGATTACTACCACACGGAGCTGTGGATGGCCCAGGCCCTGAGGCAGCTCGACCAGGGAGAAGAGTCCACTTTAGATAAGGTGACGGTGCTCGACTACCTCAGCTACTCCATCTATCAGCAGGGGGAGATAGAGCGAGCCCTGGAGCTGACAATGAGACTGCTCGAACTGGGTGAGTCTCTCCACACTTCAGAGTCTTTCTCCAATTTACAGATGTATACCAGTAGCTACGTTTTGTGATGTGAAGTGATAAAAGTGAGGAAACATCAGGTAGATTAGAAAGTGGTGCACCTTTCTTATCAGGTCTTCTACCAGTAGCAGACTTAATCTTGTTTTAATAGATAAGACTGTAATAATCAGCACAAAGACAGGAAAGCACGTAATGATTGATTATCTAAATTGTTAAAATGACGTTAGTGAGTATGATGGATAAATTGAGCAAATGTACAACAGCAAGTGATACACTAACTTTGTTGTGGAGGTTAATTTGAGGCCAACGTTTCCAAGCCCTGCAGACAAACAGTACAGAGCATCACTGGCTGGGCCAAACCCTCCTTGTCATTACACGTCTGAAACTAGAATGGCACTCACAATCAGCACATACCTCAGCCAAGGCCCAGCAGTCCTCTTAAGAAACCACATTTAAATCTGCTTCGTCCATGCAGCATTCCCCGGGAAACCTGCGATAATGTAGAAAAACACAAAACGCACTACCTCACAATTTAAGGAATGAATGGAATAAAATCTAGTGTTATACTAGTAACTAGGGTATCCCTTTTTAGACCTGTTGGCAGGGCAGTGGTAAACTCCAACTATCCTTTATATAGTCATCACTATTTGTGATGACCAATAATATTGCTGTTGCTCTTGAATTTTCCTGTGTAGACCCAGAGCACCAGCGTGCCACAGGCAACCGGAAATACTTTGAGTTCCAGCTGGAGAAGCAGAAAAACGAAGCAGAGAAGGAAACTTATACGGAGAAAGAGCTAGGGAAAAGGGAAACGGGCGAGGAGAAGAAGAAGTCCAAAAAGAAGGTGTCCAATCACCTGATACCTGAGAGGAAGAAGTACGAGATGCTTTGTCGTGGGGAGGGCATCAGAATGGTGAGGAACACAATAATATACACACAAACACAATTCCCCACTTACTGTACAAAGTACGCCTCCATTTTAACTTTTTTTGTTTCCCGTTTTCTCTTTAGACGCCCCGGAGGCAGAGCAGACTGTTCTGTCGTTACTATGACAACAAACACAACCCCAAATATGTGCTGTCACCTGTCAAACAGCAAGATGAGTGGGATCGCCCTTACATTGTCCGCTACCTTGACATCATTTCAGACAAAGAGATGGAGAGGGTCAAGCAGCTGGCAAAGCCGAGAGTAAGTGATGCTCGCATGCTGCCACATGGAGCGTGAATACAGCCTGAATCATTTTCATCTAGTGAGCGTTGGGATTTTTTCAATTTCTGTTGTAGAGTTTAGCATGTTGTGGGGTGGGAGGTGAAAGCTGTGAGGCTGGTTCATGTGATGTACTAGTTAGACAGGCACACACGTCTCTGTGTGTGTGGGTAAACCATGTCCCTGGCTTCACAGCTGCGCAGGGCCACCATCTCCAACCCCATCACAGGAGTGCTGGAGACAGCTCCATACCGGATCAGCAAAAGGTAAGGCAGGGGGTGTAGGAGAGGGCGGAGGGGGAGAAAAGGGATGTTTTCTCCTTCTTTTCCCAGCAACAACTGATTCCATCTATGCTCTGTGCTCCTGTCCGTCCATAACACCACTCACTGCCCCTTCCACAGCTTCATGGCTCTTGAGCTGAAGCACAGGATCCAAATGAGTCATCAGAGCTTTGCACAGGATAGGAACATATTGGTATAATTGTAGAAGATGTTTTAAAGTATTCAAATACATGATCTCATGGTGCTATTATTAATGTAAGGGAAAAACTGAAAAGAATGCAGCTTGGAGCTGTGATTTGTGTTTCTGCTCAGGAGTCTGCTATAGAAAAGGTAACAAGGCGATAGAGGGGGCGGGATTGTGTTACTTCGTCTGCTAGTTGATATTAACATAGTTGCTCTGTGTGAGCCAGGAGTGTATCAGAGGCATTTGTTAATTCCTGGTAATTGATTACTGGTAAATGATCTTATTCAGAAAAGGACATTTGGTTTCAAGCATTGCCTCACTGAACATTCTCTTGGCCCTTTGAAGAATAACACTAGTGACCACATCTGCCTTTCTCTCTCTCTCTCTCTCTCTTTCCTCCGCTCTCTTCCACTCATCCTCCTGTGTGTATCACACACCATTGTCCTTTCTTTTCCTTCCTTTTGTTACCTTCTTTTCCTCAACCCTGCGTGTCCTCGTGCTGCGGGAACTACTGTAGTTAAGGCGAGCCACGGTGCATGACCCCCAAACTGGGAAACTCACTACAGCCCAATACAGAGTCTCCAAGAGGTAAGGGGCACAGGTCACCTGGAGGGCCACAACACCTCCCCCTCCTTCTCATTTAACTTCATCTTTATCTTTGCACCCTGGCTGAAACACTTGTTCAGCACCCGCACCAAGCAAAAGCATTGAAAATGTTAAGCTACACCCTGAAAACTAACAATAGCTGGAGTCTTAATTTGATTTAAGTGAAATCTTAATTTCTGCCAGCACACCAAACGCAGCATAAACATAATTTAAAATCGGCTGAACTGTCCACTTTTGTTGTTTTTGTGTGTTTAGCTGAAATCTCCATAGTCCAAGGAAGTGCGCAGTTGGGACAGGCTGTTTTCTCTTCCCAGGTTATTTAAGATCCAGAACGCTGAATCTCTAATCCCCACCTCACTTTCCAGGAATGAATCTGTATCACATTCTCACAAGAGCTCATCACAGCTGCTGTGGTTTTACTACTGTATGCTTCTTCAACGTCCATATCGGCAAGAAACGTGTAAACACTGCGTCTCAACTCGTGTATTCAAATACACAGACAGATGTTAACGGCTACTGTCCTTTAAATGAAGGTTTAACTTGCTCATTGTTAGTTGAACCTACACCCCTGACTAAAAATGGTCACGGTTTGGCCAAGTTTTTTTTGGTTTTACTGCTCTTGGTAATAGATGTGCATGTGTGTACTCCCCCATAAGTGCTGGGGAACCAGTTACTGTGTGCGCGTGGGTGCGCGTGTGTGTGTGGCTGAAGGGTGTGGTGTTCAGTTCATGTTTTCTGTGTACGTGCCGGCCAACATGTATCTCCGAATTCAGTGGACATCTAGTGATAGACGGGACAGATGGAGGAACTCTCTCAGTGAGATAGGAAATAATGTGTTGGCTCACATTTGGTCCAGTGTTCTCTCAAAAATATAAATCATTATCAACAAACTCACAATAATAAAAAAAGATGACTCATTGCACTATTTCTCTCATACACACACGCCTCCAAGTGGAACTGCAGAAATTATTTCTGTGGGAGTGAGTCGCTCAGATGCTTTGTGATGTCTTCAGTAATTTGAGAGAGTTGGAATGGATTTGGTTTTCGTCTCGTGGTAACTTAACAGTTAATATATGTGTCATAGTACTCTGTGTGGTTGGACTGTTTTTAAAAGTGGATAATGGATAAAAAAAAAGCCAATTTCAACACTAAATGTGCATCAGAGCGTTTTGGTTGCCTTGCTCAGTCAAGAGCTGATTGACATCTGTGACTCGAGTGCACACAGTGTGAAATCAACGACACTGTACCCTGAGCTGATTGGAGAATCTGAATCTTGGGCACTTTTCCTTATTTACATTTTCTCCTTCCCGTCCCCGTCTACCATCTCACTGCAATGCACAGCTTTGCTTTCTCTCTGCACTCCTCATTGAAGGATTCCTGCACGACCTCTCGCCTGCTTCAGAAGAAGTCTTTACTACCACCTAGTGGACAAATATGTGCCTCAGCTGTTCCGCGTCTTTCTCAACCGCTCTGCTTCCCTCCTGTATTCCAGTGCGTGGCTCACTGGCTACGAAGATCCCATGATTGATACGATCAACCAGAGAATTGAAGACCTCACCGGGCTGGAAATGGACACTGCAGAAGAGCTACAGGTAAAACAGGAATTCATGTGTAGAAGGTCATGGACATTTAAATGTCTTTTAAACATCTATTTTTTTACCAGGCTAAAACTGAATATAGACTCTCCTGAACCAATATAGTTCTTATTTTCATGTTTTTATGTATTTAGATATTTTATTTTTATTTCCCTGGTCCTTGTGAAAACTTGGTTAGTACTGTTAATGTCCTTCTGTTGAAAAATCTAATATCTACAGTTTTGAGACCTATATCATATTTTATTGATCTCTGTAGGTTGCAAATTATGGCGTTGGAGGTCAATACGAACCTCACTTTGACTTTGGAAGGGTAAGTTGACACAAGTTTATTTCTCTGAAAGTACAATAATGTTAGGATGGCAGGACATTAAACCCGATGTTGACTCTTCTCCGCAGAAAGATGAGCCGGATGCCTTTAAAGAGCTGGGCACTGGGAACCGCATAGCAACATGGCTTTTCTATGTGAGTTTACTCTTGTTAGAGAGCAGCTGTGTTACTTTACTGTAAAATTCAATGGATATTATATTGTGGCCAAATGCACTCAAGATCCTGGTGTTTCTAAAGGGCCTGAATGTCTCATGATAAAGCACTGTGTGAAATTTACTTTACAGATAATGCTCTTTAAATAGTTCACAACTTATAGGAGTCATGAAGCTGCAGTGAACTGTTGGAACAAGCAGAAACGGAGAATATCATATTGTCATAAGTGTGAAATGAATTATAAAAAAAAAAAATTGGGTCCATTGATCATAGTGCAAAACTGTTTCAGTAAAAATGCATCTGCCCTCAGTTTCATAGACTATTACTACACAAAGGTCCTGTCTCAGTATTGTAGAGGTAACAGCCAACATTCACTCATTATTTATATGAAAGTGCATTTTAAACCGTGTACATCATATACAGGAATACAAGAAAAAAGATGGTGCTATTATTAATCTGAAAGGCAACATCAGAGAGCATAAATAATAAATGATAACTAAACCAAGGGAACCTCATTAGGTTTAAACTCAACAATGTTATGGTTAGAGTTGATAAAACAGGCAGGACAGTGAACTTGATCACTACATGTGTCGTGAGTAAGATTCAGTTCCTGTGATCAGAGAAGCTGCGTAGATGAAATAGCAAAGCTTACTATTAATGTGTCTTCGGGTTGTTCCGGGTGACACCCTGGTATTATACATCAAGGGACCGTGTGTCAGCTGTGATTATGGGCTTTTCCAGTGTGTGAAGTCTTTGCGGTCACCAAAGCAACACCTCAGTTGAAGTAGGTCCTGCTGTGCTCATGCAACAAGGAGGAAATTGCATTTGCTGGGATGAGGAAATAGATGAGGTAAAACAATTTTCAGAATTCACTCTAGCCAGTCTCAATATCAAAGTGGATCATAACCATGCAGGGAGCAGTGTGTTTCACAACCTGGATTCAATATGAACATTACAGTGATCCTACGCAGTATGAATTTAGTGATTTCCAGTTCTGCATAGGTATGGGGGGAAAAAATTGTGTTTCCAAATTGAAGTCTAATCAGACGTGAATACTAACGATCCGTCTCAATCTCTCTAGTCTAGTGAATCATTTTCCCACCGGTCAGTGATAAATGTCGCCATAGCGACACACTCTCTGTACCTGCCACTGCCACTACTGTATCTACAGAGCCGTAGTTCACATGTGACTGTGGAAGGTGGCAGGATAAGTAGTTCCTATCAACTGGGCTTATTTGGATGATCCTGGTGATAACTTGTAACTTTGTACTGTTGTTGATGTTAAAATACATATTTACCTAAAATTACTGAATTTAAATATCAATCTTTTAATCTGATGATCACTCCTAGAACAGGTAACGTCAGAATTGAAAGTATCAATATTTCAATATCAATCAGCAGAAACGTGATGTTCTGTGTATGAAGTGCAACATATATCATGCAGTCGGAATGTGATAAGTTAATAGTTGGAGTTTAAAATGATTTATTTACATATTTATTTAATAATATTACATAGGATAACTTAAATATTCATTTATATAATAATATGAGCTTAATAAACATACCATTTTTTGTACTTGGATGTTTAATATGGTCTGAGAAATCAACCCAGAAGAAGGAAATTTGAGTCTGGAAAAAGTCAGATTAATGGCAGAATAATCTGATTTGACAGATGAACCCTGAACTCTGTGTTGTAGATGAGTGACGTGGCAGCAGGCGGAGCCACCGTGTTCCCAGATGTCGGTGCAGCAGTTTGGCCCCAAAAGGTAAAGAATCGCTCTTGTTACTGCATCGTTCATCCCTGACTCAACAGCTGTCCCACGTCTGAGACGGTTCCTGGACGGTTTTCATTGCTGCTAACCCTTCTGCATGTCGCTCATGTGTCTTGCAGGGTACGGCAGTGTTCTGGTACAACTTGTTTGCTAGCGGGGAGGGGGACTACAGCACCCGACATGCAGCTTGCCCCGTGTTGGTGGGCAACAAGTGGGGTAAGATCTTTATCTGGTCACCTGTAAAACCATCTCTCAGACCCGAGTCATTATCTCTCATGAGACCATAAGCCAAG
The DNA here is from genome assembly GCF_022379125.1 of Scophthalmus maximus. Classification (NCBI taxonomy): domain Eukaryota; kingdom Metazoa; phylum Chordata; class Actinopteri; order Pleuronectiformes; family Scophthalmidae; genus Scophthalmus; species Scophthalmus maximus. The sequence continues at coordinate 23,586,328 of NC_061524.1, read as the reverse complement.
ACTCGAATGTGCTCTTGAATTTATAAGAAGATTGAAGAAGTGTCTTAAAGTGGCACTAAGTGATTCTAAAGCAAAACATGTAAAAATCAGCGAATATTTCCTCATTGTACGTTAGCTGTCGGTTCTGTGTTCACGCCGAAAAAAAATCCTGGGTTTTCTGCTCAGTCCAGGCTCTGTAAATCAAAAACACTCAACACACACTCTGAGAGCACTTTGTAAACATCACCTCGGGCTGCAACTCCGTGGTTTTGGCCTGGTGGTCAGTGCGTCGGACTCCCACACCCGAGGTCCCGGGTTCGAGATCCGGCCAGAGCAACCGGCCTTCTCCAATATTGCTTACTGTCCCTTTAAGTAATCAACGGTCTGTATTAAGGTCATGATTATCATCTCTATTCTGTCTTCAGTATCGAACAAATGGATCCACGAACGAGGCCAGGAGTGGCGGCGACCCTGTGGCCTAAGTGAAGATGAATGATGGAAGAAGAAATGTCCTCATCACCTCCCTCTCCCCCATCTCCCCTTCATGGTGACCAAAGAACACTGCTGCAGATCACAGATGATACATGCGGATACACGGGGTCCCGGCGGGCCCCCTCCCTCTCGACACAACACTCCTGTTTTTCCCAGCTGTTACACTCCGAGCCTGAGATTGTTTGGGTTAGCGTGGAGCCCCTGGACAGTGTTTAGCATTACTGTGACAGACAACATGTCCTGTAGGTTGTCGGGTGGTTTTGAGAAACACTCCAGGTTCTTTCTTTGCACTCTGTGTGAACTCCAGCTCCGTGGTGAGGTAGCGGCTGTCAGCCCCCACCTCCTCCCTGACAGTTTGAACCTTAAAGGGACAGTTAGCATTTTTACACAGGCCAGTCTGATGTGTTGTATTCCTTTCATTTCATTAGCAGAGAATTTTGAACGTTTTTTTAAATTTTTTAATATTTTTTAAATAAATAATGAAAATCCACAGTGGATGTAAAACAATATCTCTGTGAAATTAGATGATCCACTTTCAAAAGTTTAAAATCTTTTTCTTGAATATAATTTTTACAAATAATTGACATACAGCAGGTTCACTAGTTTTCTCTCATATTTGCAAGTGGTGGCAAACACTTCCTCCTGTAACTTAGCATTCAACAGTACAGTGAGTGTTATGTAGGAATGAAAGGACATCTGATCACAGACTTCAGTATTATTTTTGGTTTTAAAAATATTTTCTCCTTGATGTTTTACAAACCAGAGCCGATTTATGTTGTATGGCCATACATTATCACATACATTATCACATACATTATCATGTCACCGGGCTGCCTCAAAGCTGTAGTGTTGTTGTTTGTTTTTGTTACTCATTTGAATGATCACACTATGACATATTGTTAGATTTGTTGTACTTGAACACACGGCGTATACTAATGCTTTGGCACACCAGACACACTCACACACATCCACTATGCTCCCCTTGAATTGAATATTATATTTTTGCAAATTTAAGTTTGTATTTGTTCATCCATGTGTTTTGTAAGGATCTGAAGACAACAGAGCGTGAACACCAGGGGAGCGGAGGAGCGGACTACATACACTAGCCAAATCCATGACATATCTAAAATACCTGTTTTGTTTTAATAGAGCGGTGGATTCTGTTTGGCTCGTAAGCATGTGACCTGTGCTCCTCAGTGTGAGAATATAATGGTCTTTCAAGGAAGAAGCATTTTATTTATATGTGCCACGTTAGTTTGTTTTTAAATGGAAGTCTGGACTTGTTTGTTTCCCCCAATAAAGACTGTTTTATTGATCTCAAGTGAATGGACCTCCCTCTGCAGTGGGTGTGGGCGAGGGGGTCGAGGGGGGCGAGGGGGAAGGCCTGGAGGCGTCACGTGACCGACCACTACTAATGAGGCTGTGGCTTGGTGGTCGGTGGCAACCAGGGCCAGGTCGACAGGACAGGACAGGACCGGACAGGACCGGAGAGGAGAGAGACCAGCAGCAGCAGCAGCAGCAGCTCGGAGAAGACGAACCCCCTCCTCATCACCCCAGTCAGAGGATAACCGCAGAGAGTACCATCACCATGATGACGATGACTCAGGTGGAGACCACGGTCCACTACGACAACGGCTACGAGGAGGAGTACATGCTGCAGGAGGATGAGTGGGACCGGGACATGCTGCTGGACCCCGCCTGGGAGCAGCAGCAGAGGAAAGTAAGTCAGGGGTTACAGCTTTAAAATAAAGTTCATTTGGTTTCTCAATCCCTGTTGCGATATTAAAATGTGGCAACAAGTTGCTTTCACTAACTCGCCAGACAGTCATTGCGGGCTGTGTCGGGACGGACGTCGAGCTACCGACAGCAGAGAGCTGCGAGATTTTCAAAATAAAGGACGAATGATTCAGGAGCGATACGACTAGAAGGTCGCAAAGTGATAAGAAAGGTCCCGTAGCTGTGTGCGTGTGTTAACAACCCTTGATATCTCATCCTGACGTCACTCTCCACGATGGAGACGACTCCGTGGACACGTCGTTCACAGCAGACCGTTGAACCAGACTCGTTCTTATCGTGGGCCTCAACGGCGCAGTTTTATTTTGACGGAGCGCGTCACCCAACTTCCGAGGGGATGCTGGTGACATGCCCGGGGAGGAGGGAGGGAGGAGGGAGGGATGCGGCGGGTACCAGCCTAACTATAGCCGCGCCCCCGGCGGCTCCCCGCTGATAGGCGCGGAATGCGAGCTGTCAACAGATGCTGCCACCACATGATGACGCGCTCGGGATCAGGACGGACGCTCCATCTAATTTTAACCTCGGGACCAGAAGGCATTAGGGTGGTGGTGGTGGTGGTGGGGGGGTTAATCCAGTGTCCTTGGTGCGGAATTCTTTTGTCTATAGAGACCACACCGGCCCCAGCTCAACTCAATATAGCCCCATGCCTCCCATCGTCAGTTGGTGCCAGGCTTTGACAATTGACCCATGGGCCTTCAGTTGCGGCTTTTTTGCACAACTGGAGGCCTGATAACCTCCTGTGGCCCCTGCAGGGAGGAACCGGACTGTGCACTTCTGGCCACACAAGGCAGCAACACGACAGTCAGGCCCCTGGTCCACACGCACGGCTATTTTTCCAGGGTTTTATCTTTTGACTGATTGTGATTCGGAGTTGACAAGTGCTCATTGGAGACAAGTGCTCAAAAGATCGGAACTGATCCAACATCACAAGATGCTCTGTGTCTGACCAGCTTGTTGTAGATCATATATTATTATATCATTATATACCCTCGCTCGACATTCACTGGGGGCAGGGGTGCTGCCACAAAGGATTTTGTTCGCTTCATCAGGAGCCACATTCAAAAATAATTTCTGTCCCGTCGCCTTAAATCTTTGGTCCAGCTCATGCCACGGTGAAGTGGGCTTATTTCAAATCCCACTAGCAGCTGGGGGGAGCGTTCCTCCAGTGGGTATTAATGTGACCGTGCTGATGGGGACTTTTTATGAATCTATTATCTGACTCTGGCAGTTTTCATCAAGGAGATTGATAAAGACTTCAGTGCTCATTCATGCTATGGAGACCAATACTCCGACTCAAGCTAAATCTTAAAGCAAGTCTACACTTACAGGGTGCTGCGTGTTACATCCAGTGACTGTACCTTCTTATGCACATGCAGGTGACAAGTCTTTTCAATGTGTTAAACATCCAGGGTTTTCTTCTTCACCCTCCTGGCCCAGCGGTCAGCCTCGGACCTCGTGAGGCCCCAGTCAGTGACGGGGTTGGTCCTCGCTGGATGTGATTCATGAATAATTTTAGCATCAGTTGTCACTGGTCAGTGGTGCTGCAGAGGGAGGCGGGGGGGCTTGGAATGTGGGCAGCATGGCTCCGCAATTGTGGCCCAATCAAATTTGGAGAACCGGCAGGCCACCTTTTTTTCTTTTTTCTTTTTGTATCAAGGAGGGCAGCAGTTCAATGTCACGTAGAGCCTGGGGACTCGCTCAGCGTGGAATATGATTTACTCTAAAGCTGGTAATATTCTGTTTCTGAACCAGCACCCAGAGGGGAAACCTGAGCGGCTGGATGACGCCCAGTCCAGTCCAGTCCAGTCCAGTCTAGTCCTACTGGGTTGGAAAAAGTGCTGAAATATATTCCTCGAAGGAATTTATATGTTACAACTACATATGTAAAAATACGCTTGTGTAAAAGTTTAACATTTACAACGTACTCTGGGTATAAATTACTCCACTACTTTACTGCTAACTGCTGATGAATCTGTAATAAATACTGACCTCATACCTTGAAAAAGTACTCACTTGATTTATTTGTTTCAGTGAAGGTGGAAAGTAAAAGACCTCAACGTCATCAGAATAGTCCAGCATCTGGTTGACGGGTGAGAAACGTATCATACAGGACAGAGGTTCGCTGTACTTCATTCCCCTGCTCGGTTCACCGTCTGTCTCTACTGTCACTGCAAAATAAAGCCCCAAAAATAATTAGAACAAAAATCCACTTATCTTTCATCACTATAGACTATTGGTCATTTCTTTTTCTTTTACCAAAATGTATATGCAATTCAGCATCTGTTGATCAAGTAACTGATTTAAGCACATATGAACATAAACCATTCAAAGTAGATTATTAAAATGTTTTTGTCATGTGTTAACATTTTTGACACTGTGGCAGAAATATTTAATCATCCTTGTGGCCTATCCTTATCAGATTATTAATGCAGATTTTCGGACTCTGCCCCCATTCTTTGTCCAGGCCTGTCCTCGACCCTCGACACGGTGCGACCAGGGAGAACATGTTCCGTGATAAAGCTGTCACCTTGCAACTGTAACCAATCATAGTGACCGAAGGCCTGCAATGCTTCCACGTGACATGTTTCACTCATGTTGACGTGGCGAGACGTTTTGACGTCCCCCCCTCCCGCCCTCTTATCGTGAGGCACAGCAGAGCGGGCTAAATTTAACACCTGATATCGGCCGGAATGTGCTCTGAGGCCGGCGCCCGGCTTTCATCCGTAAAGTGCTGAGCGCCTGTAAACTCTGCTGTAAAAATAGTGAGGAGAAAGACAATGAGCCTGTCTTAACTTGATTTACAGTATCCCAGGACGCCACATTGCGTCTGTTTCTTGTTAGTGATGGAACTACAGCAGGAAAAAAAAGTGGAAACCCGACTCTAACGGGTCACTGGAGGTTGATCTGAAAATGCAGCACGGGTCATAGAGGTTAAGATCAATTTGATATCTAGACTTGAAGTGCGGACTTGTGAAGCCGCGTCGGTTTGTTTGGGGTCCAGCTTCACAGGAAGTGCAGGAAGTAGCTGCAAATTTCACTGTGCTTTTGTCCCTTTTCTGTCAGACCTTCACAGCCTGGTGCAACTCTCACCTGAGGAAAGCTTCAACTCAAATTGAAAACATTGAGGAAGACTTCAGGAATGGCCTGAAACTCATGCTGCTTCTGGAAGTTATCTCAGGTTGGCTCACTCAAGGAAAAAATGTCTTTTATAGTTTTCTCTCAATGACTCATTCTTTGTGATGCTACACCGGTAGGATACTATGCACATTTTAGTCACTGTTCACCATAGCTAGCCGTATTAATGTGATGTAACATACTGTCACATAACATTCTGTTTGCAGGAGAGAGGTTACCCAAGCCAGACAGAGGGAAGATGCGGTTTCATAAGATTGCCAATGTCAACAAAGCTCTGGAATTCATCACGAGCAAAGGAGTGAAACTGGTCTCCATTGGAGCCGAAGGTACCTTAAGCCTCCCTGTGCATGTGAATATGCTGTGTTAATCAGATGATGTTTTTTTTCATCGCTCTTGTGCAAACTGATTACAAGGGCTTCTTCGCCTTTCAGAGATTGTGGACGGTAACGTAAAGATGACTCTTGGAATGATCTGGACTATCATCCTCCGCTTCGCCATTCAGGACATTTCTGTGGAAGGTGAGGTGGTAAAAATCCAAGGTTTATTTGATTTTCTGTGTGTTGACACTGTGTCAACTGACTGCAAACATGCACTATAACATGTCAAGTTTAAATATGTCAGGGTTGGAAGGTAGCGCAGGTGTATTGCACAGACACGCAGCACACTATAAACAACACTGTGCAACTAATCCCCGCAAATTCACTTCCTCCTCAGAAACATCGGCCAAGGAAGGTCTTCTCCTGTGGTGTCAGAGGAAGACTGCCCCCTACAGGAATGTCAACGTGCAAAACTTCCATGTCAGGTCAGTGTTTCACACAGTCAATACTGTCAATTGAGCCTTAAACCCAGCTCGGTCATAGTGTTAACTAATGTGATTGATAGTTAGTTAATGTTGTCCCCTTGTCCTCTACAATGTTGTCGTATTCCAAGGACGGCACATAAATGTCAGCACATATTCCAAAATGCTGTTTTTATTTCTCTTGGCCATGCAAGAGAGTTTATTAGGGAGCTGGATGTCACAGTAATATTAAGTCCATCTGAAAGTAGTGTGTCAGAACTAAGGTGTTCCTGAAGTTTTGACTTACAACCCGACCAAAGTGTGGCACCTCCACCTGGAGCTCATCTCTGCTGAGTCCAACTTTTAACTGACGTGTTGGTTCTCTCTGCTCATCGGCCGCTGAAGCTGGAAGGACGGCCTGGCCTTCTGCGCCCTGATTCATAGACACAGACCCGACCTCCTCGACTACTCTAAGCTCAACAAGGTGTCGTGTGGTTTTCGCCTGTAACCAGGATGCTGTGTTTTAGCCCTTCAACACTAACAGACTGGTTCCCCACGAGATTAACACCTCTGTCACCGTGTGAACTCAGAATAATGGCACTTTTCCTATGACATGATGTTGTGGAACACTGAGTGAAAACTAGACTATATACAGATATGCAATATTTCTCTCACCTATGTGGATTGAGTTATTTGTGCAGGTGCAAGTGTTTGATCCATGATGACAAACTTTGAAATCATTTCCTGGGACTGTTGGTATCACTTATGGTAATTTTGGATACGCTTAGGAATATGGGTCATTTCATAGAACCAGCTCTGTCGTTTACAGTAAATAAGTTGAAGTAATTGAATGTGAGGTAAGGTGTGCGCCCGTCATTGCAGAAAGAAGCACTGAGCGGTCATGTTTGCTGTGTGCGTTATTTGGCAGTTGGATGTAATGTTACTTTAATATTCTTCACAGCACAGTGCTTCTATAACAAGTGCAGTCATTTAGTGTCGCCTCGTTGCCTCATTGTTCGTAACTCAAGCAGTTTAATATCAGGATAATTACCATGAATGAAAACTGTTGTTTCAGTTTTAAGGTCCATTTTTGGACCACTGGGCTCATCACAACGTGGGGCTTAATGGTGGTGACTCGTGGCCTCTTGTGTCTGACACAGAGTGATAAATATGCAGGCGGAGGCTCGTCCACCTTCATAGGACAAATGAACGCAGGGTTTGACATTTTGTCGTGCATTGAAAAGCACACACAACGTGGAGCTTATCTCTGTGTGCACACCACGTGAGCTCGAGTGTCTTTCAGGGAAACAAACAGCGGCTCATTTTAATGCTCCGGACTTAATGGATGCCCAGGTCTTCTCGGTGTTTGTGTGTAAACAGGCGAGGGGCTCATTGAGCTGTTCTGCTCATTTGCAGAGCCAGGGAGCACGGCTGACAGCCCCTCCGCTGTCTGTCGGGGGAACACAACTATGCACAAGGTAACGAGCGCTTCCCCCCCTGGAAGGAGGCTCTGTCTTTAGCCAGACGGGAAGGCCGAGGCTGCCCTGGGAATATCTGAGGCTTGACTCTGCCATTGCACGGCTGGTTAGGGAGAGTGACATTTTCATCTGTTTTGGAAACAGAAGCCCTCGCTCTCAGCCACAGCTCGCCGGCCTGACTTGCATCTGACCTAGAATAGTCACAGAAACATGAGCCCAGTCCCCGCAGAGCTCCGGCTTAGCTCTTCCTCTGCTATTGTCCGCAGTGTCACATAGTCTCCCCCAGTCAGAGGCTGCCGGTCGGGGAAGTCAGGAAGATGTCGGTGAAATGGTTACCGTGGTGTTTCTTGAATTCTGTGTCACAATAAGGACGGTGTCTATTTCCATAATTAGGAAAGACTTCTGGGGATATATATGAGTGATGGGGCACTGGCACAGTCTGTTTTCTTCCTCTGTCCATCTTCTTACATACATATTCACTCACTGAGTCACACCAGGATGGGGCTGCTCCAGGCAGCTGTTGAGTCTGGCTCCAGGTGAGAAACACAGGGGCCTTAGTGTATTCCTCTATCCATCCCTCTGTCCCATTACTACCAATACTATCCATCCATCCATCCACCCATCCGTCCGTCCATCTGTCTGTCCTGCACTGGATCTGCGAGCAGCTGGCCCTGTCATGTAGTGTGCCAATCCTCACCCCCCTTACCTTCAGTGTAGCAGAGACAGGGACAATAGCAGCAGCATGAAAGCATGATCCCTTTACCCCAGTGCACTCTCACTTTCTGTTCTGTTTGCAGGGAGGGGTTCACTGTCAGCTGTTAGCTGCCCCCCCCCACACACACACACACACACTCTCTTATAACTCTTGGTTCTTCTTGTCAGAGTCAAACATCTTTGATTAAATTCATCATCCCAACAAATGTATGACGCATACTGTCATGATGAAATAATATATTAGTTGATTGATTTTTCTAGCTGATTACTTCATGACGATTGATCACAGATAAATAAAAGGTAATATCATTATTTGTATTTATAATGAGTGGCTCAAGTCATTTCTAAGGTTAAGATGACGAACATCTCCTGGCAGCAGATTCATGAATGTGAAGGTGCAGACTAAAAGATCAGCACTTAGTCCGTATGGGGTTTTGTGCAGGGCCATATCAAATATACATTTTAAAAAACAAGTGCTGTTAAATGAATGTACAGTAGGTGGTCAGGGAGAATAATGTGTCCACCATAGCACGGCGGTCAGTGCACTGGCATTTTAAGTCCAACATTGCTGTTCGGTGATGCAGAATTGTGTCGCTTTATTTAGGATGATCCTCTGGGGAACCTGAACCTGGCTTTCGACATAGCCGAGAAACACCTGGACATTCCCAAAATGCTGGACGCAGAAGGTAATGTAATGTGGAATAGAAATGGCCAAATATGAATTATTTTTTAAATTAAAAATCGTTCTTTGAAATATGCTTTTACAATATGATTGTTTGTGTGTGTGTGTGTGTGAAGATATGTTCTTTACTGGAGGTTTACTTTTGAACTTGCCTCCTTCACAGACATGTAACCATCAAGCGTTTCAGTCTTGATGTTGTACTTATGGTCATTTTCATACATGGTTACATTTCTAAATCATAGTTATATATCTGTACAGAACAGAATTAGTAAGTACATTTTTCCTCCTTCTGCAACCTCCCTCTCAATGCCATAGATATCATCAACACCCCCAAGCCAGATGAGAGAGCGATCATGACCTATGTGTCCTGCTTTTACCACGCCTTCGCCGGAGCTGAGCAGGTATTGAGGTTGAACGGACCCTATTTCCATTTTTAGACGAGTTAGCAATCCTCTTCCCTTCTGTCGCGTTCATAGTTAGTTAGAGAACAGAGTCGGGTGCAGAGCTCTATTGTCAGTTTCACTTTGACATTCCATTGTGAGGATAATATATTTGAAGGATGAATGGGAGCATGGCCCGCTGTGTTGCTTTGCTGATGCAATTATATTCTTGTGCCCTGTGCTCGCAGGCAGAGACGGCTGCCAACAGGATCTCCAAGGTGCTCGGTGTGAACCAGGAGAATGAGAAAATGATGGAGGAATACGAGAGACTGGCCAGTGAGGTAATGTATTTGAAATTTCATTAAAAAAATCCTTTTGCAGAGAGGAATACACTTTGTGAAATTAAACCAATGACTTTTCAATTAAAACTAAAGTTTGGCAGGATAACGGCATACACAGTTACTACTACTCTTCAAAGTAAAAGTACAGATTTCAGTTTAGATTAAAATACGCCTTTCTTTCCCTCACTTATGAGACCCCTCTGCTGAACAATGATCCATAATTCATCAGTCTTCCTGACACACTCCTGTGTGAACTCGGGGCTCTCCCGCCGCTCAGCGTTTCCCATGTTGTCCCTGTGTTTCCCAGCTGCTGGAGTGGATCCGCCGCACCACTCCCTGGCTGGAGAACCGGGCGCCCGAGAAGACCATGGCCGAGATGCAGCGGAAGCTGGAGGATTTCAGGGACTACCGGCGCCAGCACAAGCCCCCTAAAGTGCAGGAGAAGTGCCAGCTGGAAATTAACTTCAACACCCTGCAGACCAAGTTGCGCATCAGCAATCGCCCTGCCTTCATGCCCTCTGAGGGGAAGATGGTATCTGTAAGTCACGACTCCAAATTCCTCCTCTGCTTATGATTCAACAGTCGGAGAAGTTGTTCATGATTGAGTGCACCGCTGCTAATGTGTCTTATTTAACATGATGTCCCATCCTGTCCAGGTTCAGTCTCGTACCAGCAGAGGGAGATTTGTTTTGAACTGTCATCATTTTCTTCTAAATTGCCAGGGTGGGATCAATTCTATTTCTATTCCATTTTGCTTTACAGGACATAGCCAGTGCATGGCAGGGCCTCGAGCAGGCGGAGAAAGGCTTCGAGGAGTGGCTCCTCACTGAGATCCGCCGGCTCGAGAGACTGGATCACCTGGCGGAAAAGTTCCGCCAAAAAGCCAACAATCATGAGAACTGGGCCAGTGGTCAGTGGTGCTTGTATATTCTGCTTTGGCTGGATGGTTTGGCTTTACTTACTAGCTCCTTGTTTATCTACAGGAATCTGTACTCCTGCTTCTCTGCATGTGTTTCAATGTTTCACACATTTTTATGCAACCTCTGGGTTCTTTAGACGCGTTCCAAAGGACATTTGATTAAAGATGTTAGTCTGTCCGAAGCTATCAGCCTGTAGTGGACTGCAACAGGTCCTTTTCTGCATCTGTTACACATCTAGTCCACTAATTATCTTGTTGTTCCTTTCTCTCACCTCTTTGCCCATTTCTAATATTCAGGTAAGGAGCTGATCCTCTCCCAGAAGGACTATGAAACCGCCACGCTGACAGAAATCAGAGCACTGCTTCGGAAACACGAGGCCTTTGAGAGCGACTTGGCAGCCCACCAGGATCGAGTGGAGCAGATTGCCGCCATTGCACAGGAACTTAAGTACGCTCTCGCTACAGCAGATGTTTCCCATCATGTCGTGGAAGCTGAGGGCGGGCGGGCGGCTGGGTGGTCTGGGGTGGGGGGTTGTAAGGGAAAAAACATTCTGTAAATATTATTCTAATACCATTAGCACTGCACTCGTGTTGAAATGCAGTAGTTCAGTGCAGCATCTATTCTATATGTCCACCATTGAGACAGGTGAAGACAGCTGTTGGAACAATGTGGACTTATTGTCTCTAAACTGTGTGCGTGTGTGTGTGTGTGTGTGTTCGGGTGTGAGAGATAGAGATGAGATGAGATGAGAGGTTTTGAACCACTTTGGAAAGAGTGCTGATGAGAACACCTTCAATCTCTGTTCCTCTGAGCCTAGTGCACGGTCAAGGTGAGTAGCTCGGTACAAGGGGAAGGTGTGTCGCTTCACCGGCCCGCTGACATGTTCAATCGGCAGTCAACGATTTGCACCTGTCCATCATTACCTTGTCAGCCCGTGATTGGCCGCAGGGTACTTCCTGTTCCTGTATTTAACCGGCGCTCTGAGAGGAGGAGGATATCATTTCAGCTGATGAGCAGAATGGCCGCTCGGGTTCCTGCAAGGTTTGTGACGCTTAAATGTTTTACTTGTTCACTCTCTGTTCACGGCTCGTTTTACTTTTGCTCATGATTTTGACTGTGCCGTTTTCTTTTACAGTCTGTTGCTCCTCATTTCACTGTTGAGTTGGGATGTCCATTGCTATCCTGCTAAAAAAGGTAAACCCTTAAATCAGTTGCTCAAGATCTTTGGGACTGAGATGTTATCACACTTCCTCAGCTTGTTATCTAGTGATGTGAATCTAATGCGAATGTTAACGTTAATGTTCCAGGCCGAGGCCAGCATAATGCTCATGAGGGCGGTTTCTCAAACCTGGAGACGCCTCCTGGCCTCCATTATAGCCCGTCCAACGCTGCTCCTGCTCAGCCTGCCAATGTGAATGCTCCTGCTGTCTCATTCTACCATGAACCAGGGGATGAGATGGTGTATTCAAGTCCTAACTACTATCCAGCAGCGGCTCCTGGTTGGGACCCTGTGGAAGAGTCTACGACTGCCCTCAGTGTGTCCAGAACATCTCAGCCCAGACCTGATATTGGTCCCCCTCCCCCTCTCCCCATGTTTCAGGCAGGTGATCTTGAGAACTATGAAGGGAGCTTTGAACGAGGTAACTCTGGAATGGAGACTGAAGAGCTCAACTTGTTGCCTCCTCCATATCCTCGCCCTGACTTCCAGGCTGGTGAGTTGCGCAATTATGAATTCTTCTTTGACCACGGAAACGATGAGCGGGAAACTGAAGAGCAAGGTTTCGTGCCACCACCTCCCCCCTTTGAGCTGTCGGCTGCCTCCTCGTCTGATGGCTACTTGCAGCCAGTTCCCCCAGCATGGGGACCTGTTGGACCGAGCCAGTACTACCTCTTCTTGACTGGTCAACTTCCTCCTGGCACACAATCTCACTTTCAGTCCGAGTATGAAACTGGAAGAGACCACTGGGACGACGTCCACTATGAGAGATACCACTTTCCTACTGTTCTGAGTCCCGCCGCACCCCCCCAGGCCCAGGATGGTCAGTGGACTCGCAGCCAGAAGTACATCAAATCTTAGAGGACAAGAGCAGGAGACGGGCAGCTTTAGAGTTCCTGAACATGTATTGACATCCCTGTTCAAAGTTGTGAAATAAAATTCTAAGCTAACACTTTGTTGTCTTTGGTCTTACTTGCCTTTAAAATTTGACTGTTTCCAGCATGCAACCTCAGGTTTTCTTTTTTATCTTAACTCGACTCAGCTTACCTCACAGTAGCGAACCCTTAGTAGACCGTATTTGTCTTGGCTGTTCGAGAACATCCTTCAAGGGTCATTCAGATGTACCTGACCTAATGTCAGAGTGGCCATGGACAGAAATCCGAATGCTGATCAAACTAAACTGTTTATAAAAGCGTTCATGAGGTAGCTTCTCGTCCTGTTTAAAGGCAAAGATTGCTGTAAACATCTTTGTGCTCATGCTACAGTACATTAAGGACAATTTTAACTGTCACATTTTAATTTTAGGTGATCATGAGTCAAACTGACTTAACCTCCCTGTGCCTTATTTTAAGCTGAGAGCTACTTCCCACATGGTTACATTTGGACATGTTTAGTTTTAGTCAGACCTGCTAATGGGAACACATGAGAATTTGGATGCACAATGGCAGACCTGCCCCCCCTTTAGCTATCCAGTTGCCTTTCCTGGAAAACATTCTAAAATAAGACTTCATACAATGATGACTTTAAAGCTCTTTTCCACAAATGAAACAAAGCTTTGTTTTTTCCCCCAGTGAGCTGGACTACCATGACGTGGCTGCTGTGAACCAGCGTTGCCAGAGCATCTGTGACTTGTGGGACAAGCTGGGAACCCTGACTCAGAAGAGGAGAGAGGCTCTGGAGGTGAGGCCAACATATAAGTTTATGACCAAAGGTTGTTTTTTTTCATTTAAATTACAGCCAGTAAGTTCCCATAATTGAAAGGATTTGTTTCTTTTCATGTTATGATGGCTGTTAGTCCCCACAAGAGTGCGCTGATGTTCCACATTGTCAACAATGGAGGCCAGTTGAATCAAAATGTTAGCATATTTAGATGTCTGTCATTGACATGTGAAGACAGCTGATTGATGAGGAGAGATAATTGGATCCCCTCTGAAATCCCTGACCTGGGCTGGAGGGGGATGAAGGAGAAATAGATGTAGGAGTCCCGTCCAGGGAAGTGACTTGGCTCAAAGCCCACTAGCCACTTCCTCTTATCCATGCTGACCATTCCAGCCCTGCGAATGTGTGGGGGCCCGGGAAAAGGGCCAAGGATTATGTCTGAATGACAGGGACAGGGGTCTGTTTTCTGTCTGTCTCCTGCTCCCCACCGTCCTCTGCTGAGGGGAGGGTCTCTGTCAGCGGGTTAACACGGCCATACCAGTGATATGATTTGTCATCAGGAATATTTGTTTTTGGAATTTAATGGGAGATATGAAGATGATGGCGAGTGTCTAATGCTGAGCCATAAGTTGGATATTGTAATTTTTTTTAAAATATAAAAATGTACAAACCCCCCCGAATGTTACTGTATATAATTTCAGCGGACAGAGAAGCTGCTGGAGACCATTGATCAGTTGTTCCTGGAGTTTGCCAAGAGGTCGGCTCCTTTCAACAACTGGATGGAAGGTGCCATGGAAGATCTGCAGGACATGTTCATCGTGCATACTATTGAAGAAGTCCAGGTGGGTGTACCTTACCTCAGACATGGATATATATAGAGATGCATTTTATAGGACTGTGCTCACACATTTTCCCATGACTAAATTTCATGTTTGCTTTTTTTTTTTATTATTGGAAGATGTTATTTTTTCATTTCAAATATCTGAGGTGTTTATATAGTGTGTAATGCTGGTACACACACACACACACACACAGACACACACACACACACACACACACACATCATTACTCTTGACATATTTCAAATGGTAATCAAAATTGGGGACTCCCCTCTTTCCCTGCCAGAGTCTAATCGCAGCTCACGAGCAGTTCAAGGCGACTCTACCGGAGGCTGACGCAGAGAGACAGGCCATCTTGGGAATCCACAACGAGGTGCAGAAAATTTCCCAGAGCTACGGGATCAAGGCCGACATCATGAACCCCTACAGCACCATAACGACGGAGGAGCTTCTGAACAAGTGGGAGAAGGTAGCTACAGCTTTAAAACTCGGACTTGACGAGCAAAGTCATTATTTCGACAGTGGCCGCCTGGCTGTACAAAGTCATTACAAGAAAGGAGCAAGGAGAGCCGTGTCTGTATCCTACTGATAAAGTAAAGAAGTACTTCTCTAATGTTTTATCACTGAGTTGAATGAGTGAGGACCTAGTGTGGCTCTAAAGCATATAATCCAAATATACCATAATAATTCTCTTTATGTTAGTGGCTCTTCTCTTTTCATGTCTTCTAGGTGAAGAAGCTGGTTCCTCAGAGAGATGGTTCCCTCCAGGAGGAGATGGCACGCCAGCATGCCCACGAAAGGCTGAGGCGGCAGTTTGCCGCTCAGGCTAATCTCATTGGACCCTGGATACAGACCAGGATGGAGGTCCGACACACCGGCTTCATAAGCAATTAGAGTTTTCTCCATCTAATCAAATAAAAAGGAAGATGACTATGATCAAATGTCAAACTGTACATAAGAAAAGCACAAAAATGGTGACTTACCTGAACAAGATGACAATGATAATTACATAATACCAAGTAAAATGCCTGAATATCATAATTTTTTCTTTGTCAAAAACCGATTGTGCTCTACAGGTTAATGACTCCCTGCCGATCTGTTCCCAAATGAAGGTGACCTTGTTGCATGTGTTCTCCGCACAGGAAATTGCACGCTGCTCCCTGGATATAAGAGGCGCGCTGGAGGACCAGATGACTCAGCTGAAGCAATGTGAGCACGTCATCGTCGCCTACAAGCCCAACATCGACAAGTTGGAGGGAGACCACCAGCTAATCCAAGAGTCCCTGGTGTTCGATAACAAACACACCAACTACACTATGGAGGTACAGGGCCGTCGCAGACAGTCTTTTAATGCACACGTGGTAGACCTGAACAGTGTTTGCTCATTGCAGCTCTGCATAAACACATTTGTACGCATACATTTACTGTAGATATACACTTTTTAACATTCATGACTCATTGAAGTGGTCATGGTTTGTCTTTTCTGTTTGCACGTCAACAGCACATCCGTGTCGGGTGGGAGCTGCTCCTTACCACCATCGCCCGAACCATCAATGAGATCGAGACCCAGATCCTGACCCGGGACGCCAAGGGCATCAGCCAGCAGCAGATGAACGAGTTCCGATCCTCTTTCAGTCACTTTGACCGGGTACCGTTTCACATCGCTCTTCATTTGAGTGACTGAGTCAAAGCAATCTGGTCCATTGGGTAGTCAAGGGTTTAGAGATGGTCTTATGGGAATGTGAAGCCATGTTAAGTTATATTTAACACTTTGTTCCCCCTTTTTTTGAGTAAGAGCATATGAACAACGGATGACTTATTCAAGCAAGCCGTTTTATTTATTTAGGCTTCATCTGTAGGCATTACACAGACTGTCTCACCACACTAACTTGGATATTACAACCGACAAACACAAGCACAAAATTGGCAAATTATGGCATGCAAGCGTATGCACGATAATACAATTACCTCTTGATTTGATGTTGTCAAACCTCATTTATCATGAAATTTAGCCTTATCACAAAAGTGAAAAGATTATGTGCCTAGAGTTGAAACAGACAGTGATGTTTTATCTAACAGTCACTGTCAGAAAATTTTGACTAATGCACACAACCTCAACATTTAATCTTACAATAATTCTGTCCTGTTTAATGCTGTTGTATTCGCTTATCTTACTGTAATCTCTCTGACTGTATTTCCTGTGTCGTGAACCTGGAATCCCACCTCCAACTGCAGAAAAAGAACGGAGCGATGGAAACTGATGACTTCAGAGCTTGCCTCATCTCTATGGGATACGACTTGGTATGGTATTTCAAATGTGGTTGGGTTGATGGGGCCATGTTTACAATTGCTTCGCTGTTTTCTGTTTGCGGTATTCTACCCACGAACTGTACAAATCTCATCCCTCTCTGTCCACGCCTTTCTCAGGGAGAGGTGGAGTTTGCCCGTATAATGATGCTGGTGGACTCCAGTGGTACTGGAGTCGTCTCCTTCCAGTCTTTCATTGACTTTATGACCAGAGAGACGGCTGATACTGACACTGCGGAGCAGGTCGTGGCCTCCTTCCGGATCCTGGCAACTGATAAGGTACGAGCGTGGCTTACTGGCACATTCTGACACTAATCTATTCAAGTCATTATTTCCAACAAGTGACCATGATTTATGAGCTACAATTTTGTTCATAACCTTAAGAAGGAAAAGGGTGATATTAGCATTATACTTCCTGCAAAACATGCCTGAAACACATGTTCCTTCCACTACCACAGCCCTACATACTAGTGGAGGAGCTGAGGAGAGAGCTTCCCCCGGAACAAGCAGAGTACTGCATCATGAGGATGCCGCCGTACACCGGCCACGGGGCACCACCAGGGGCGCTGGACTACACTGCCTTTTCCACCGCCCTCTATGGAGAGAGCGACCTTTAACCCCAACTAGAAAACATGTACACCCACTGACCATTTGCCTAACTACCCCCTCCCCTCCATCTCTTGATGAATTTAAGGAATCTATAAGAAAGATGGATCAAATATGTTGAATGAGCTGTTTGTGACAATACTGAGTTTGTGTTTTAATCATTTTTCGGACACATTCAGATTGTGTAGAATCACGCTGAGCACTCGCGTGTCTTGTAGTCATCTTTCATCCTCTAGGATGAAAAGAAACTCCTGTTTAAAATATATTGTGAGAAACAATCCTGTTGCCAGCGCAGATGCATAAAAATGCAGATCATAGTATTGGTAATAATCAAGTAGCAGGATCCTGGTGTTTCCGTGCGTTATCATTTGAAGAAATCCGACATTAAAGTCCCGTTTCATCCAGCACTGTCACGTATTGTTGTCGTCTTTCCTCGCAGTGCCTTCGCTTTGGAAATGCAATCACCTGACAAAGCATTTTGAGATGCGTAAAGTGAATTGTAGTTTGCAAAAGCAATTTCAGGGCTACTGCCATCCAACAATAAACAATAGAAAATTGACTCTCATGAGGCTAAAATATACAGCACTAACTGAGAAGTGGGGATATCCCATGAATGCCAGAGTAAGTGTTTGACTATAGCTCGCTGCTTTAAAGGCAAAGGACACAGGAGACTTGATGTGTACCAACGAGCGACGTGTGGAACATAAAACGTCTCTGGCTGCAGCAAACCGGTCAATGCCTGCATGGTCATAGAATTAAATATAATCAGAAGGATATACAAATAAAAGGTGAAATGATTTCCCAATGTCGACAAATTGTGATTAGAATTGATTTATCCACATTTGTCCGCATTTAACATATTTGTAGCTAAATGTTTCCTTTCAATGAACCCATGTTATATTCCGTTTGAAGATATCAAATAGTATTTAAAGAATTTCCATACTATGTCATACATGCAGTTAATTGAATATTTAAATACACAATAGTAGCAATGATTTAACCAACATGTGCTGGCGTTGTACGTAGTCATAGCACTTGGTACTAACTCTATGCAAATGACCTTCTGCTTCAACAATCTATGTATGGCTCTCAATGAAAAATAATGACGAATCAAATATTTTGTGTTTATGATTTCACACCCATCACACGAGAGTTGAAATGTCCAAATAATGGAATTTTTCTGCGAAGAGGATCTTTGGCCATTTCACACAAATTTGAACCCAAGGCACTGGAGCTCACTGATAATTTCATACTCTATTTGTATGCAAACAATCGCCTTTAAAGGAAGTTTATTTTTACTCTGACTTGCGTCAGACACCACTGAGCTCCATGGGTCCAAGAGGGCTTTGGTTTGTCGTATTCCCAGCAGGAAATAAAGTTACTCGGGCAGTTTGTATATCCTCAAAGAATCTGTTGACTCAACAGCAAGTTGGAACTTTGTACTTTGTCTAGTTCAAACATTTATATCAACAACAAAAAAACTCAATTCAAGCCTTTATTTCCCCCTGATGAATCCATGATTCGATTTCTTTCATGTGCAGTTTGTCGCCATTTGAGTGTGTTTACATAAGGAGTAGTTATGAAATTATCCAGTAGTTTCCATCATCCATCATCTACTGCTTCATCCATTTAAGGGTCGCGGAGTTGCTGGAGCTAATCGCAGCTGACATTGGGCAATTTAGAGTCTCCAATGAACCTAACCCCATTCTGCATGTCTTTGGACTGTGGGAGGAAGCCGGAGAACCCGGAGAGAACCTACGCGTACACGGGGAGAACATGCAAACTCCACACAGAAAGGCCCTGGTTGGTTTGAACTGGGACTCGAACCCAGATCCTACTTGCTGTGAGGCGACAGTGCTAACCACAACACCACCGTGCAGCCCCAGCTGTAGTTTCATTTATGATCAAATTTCACCAGGTCAAATCCGTTATACCTGTATGGCATTATACAATAACATTTACGTGGTAAACACGTATCAGTTCCATAAAACAGTACGTCCTCTGACTGCGAGTAGTGCTGGTGAAGTTGAATTTGTGCTGCAATGGGCAATATACAATTTTACATAATAAAAAGCACCTCAGTATTCTGGGCCAGAGCACAAAAGCTAAACTAATGAAAAATGTTGATTGATGTTTGGTAAAGCAGACGAGTGATTTCTGCAATGTTCATTCCGAGGCTGCCATTGTTCCTTCATTCTGTCATTTGCAATCGTAGGATGGAAAGAGCAGCGTGTAAATGATTCAGCTTTTCACAGAGCATTTGCCTTTCAGGACTCAAATATTCCAACCTAGGATGGAAAGTGTTCTTTCTTTGAGGAGAATGGATGTGGTCAGCAAATGTCAGGGCAATCAACCTGCTTCATTGGGTGTTACACAGGAAAAGGTCGTCACCTCAAAATGGACAGGGTGCTCGGAGGAGAATTAAGGTACTGTAGACTTAGCTCATTGGATTTCAATATATTTTGTGTACAAGTGGAACATTTTGGTGAATGACAGAATTCTGTAAATTTTCAAAAATAATTTCGAGGAAGTCTTCCAGTCTTCCAGTCTTCCAGTAAGTCTTCTTATATGTATATAAGAACTGAAAAGAAAGAAAATGATAAATTAAAAAATATACATGTATAAAACAGATTATAGAAATGGGGCAGAGTATAATAATTTTCATTGAAGAGATGTGTGTATAATTAGATAGTTTTGTCACTTTTGTTGTTATCTATCAGTTGTGACTTCCGATAGGCCGATAGTCTTTCTTGTTCTGTGCTGTAGGATCTCTGTCTTTCCTCATTCAGCCTGGTCGAGGGTGGAGCAGGGGCGGGGGGCGACAGGGGGTGTTGGCTGCAGACTCCTCCCTCCTGCCCCGGGCCTCCCTCCTGCCCCGGGCCTCCCTCCCGCCTCCTCAGCGCTGATGACACTGTGCACCAGCGTCGCCAAAGTTCTGCTAATGTGGCTGGTTCAGTTTTAAATGATGACGGACACCAGAGAGGGCGACGACGAATTCCAGTTCATCCGCACGGTGAGTGCACCACTTATCAAACTAGAATGAAATGGTCAGATGGGTCAACATTTACCATCAGGTGTCAGCGGTGGAAGAAGAGAAATTATTAATGCCACCCTATAAAAATATTCCATTATATGCAGAAGTCCTGTATTAGAAAAAGCCATTTTTGTGACAGTATAGCAATATGTACTTACAGTGATGTGAAGGCAGAACAATTGGCCCCTGTGATTACTGTAGCCCACATTCATGTTTGTGTCTGCAGCATTTTTACTTTTGCACGTTGAGGTGAAGCAAAATAATGATCTGCTTTATGAATTCATCTCCTGACTCTTTTCTTTCATTAATGGATTGATGATTTGATAGGTACAAAAATAAAGGTAGTAGTTAGAAATGCTCATCAGAATTAGCCACAGCCCAAAGAGAAACCTCGTCCAAACCTCCAAACTGTTGAGTGTTAAAATGAAAAGCAGCAAACATCACATTCCAAAAGCTGGAACTGTGAAAAATGACTTGGGTCAATTTTCCGTCAGTCAACCGCTCGGCTCTAACTGTGTCTGTATATAAAGCAACACGTGTTCTGAGCTTCCCATGTGTGCTGCATGTGAAATCTGAATTAATAAAGTAACTATTAATCTGTCCATTTGAACTGTAGTGGAGAAGAATTATGTAGTGTCATGTAGTGTAAGTTCTTGAGTAAATTTACTCAGTAACAATCGACCACTGGTCTTTATCATTATTATTTTAACTCTAAAGCAGCTTAAATCTTAAGCTGTAACTTCTGAGTGTAGAGTCCACTGGTGGAAGAAGTATCTGGATACTTTACTTGAGTAAGAGTAGCGGTACTACTTTGTCAATATAAAACAGACTTGGTAAAGTAACAGTAACTGTACCTGTAAAATAAATGCTTTGGAGTAAAAAGTACAATATTTCCCAAGTAGAAAAAAGCATAAAATGAAAAATATTCAAATAAAATGTGCACATAAATGATTCAGTTGAGCAAATGCAGACTGTTACTTTCAACTGGTCGGGACTCAGGATTTGAAAAGTAGGAGCTCATTAAAGTTTCCTGCTCAATGTTTCTCTGACAACTGTTTTTTTTTTCACATTCACGGATCAGCTCAGTTTAAACGTTGCCTGTGTTTTAGTGACTTATTGTATTGTCTTCAGATTCACATAGCTAGGTTCATATCAGTAAGTACGGCTCCATTCAAGTGATATGATTCGATACATGTCCAAGGCTGTCGGTTAAAAATTGATCATTTGTATTTCTTTTGGTTTAGAAAAGTGTATAGATATAAGTGACATACAATGCACCAAGTAATTATAGTAAAATTTAATTTATAAATCTGCTTTCAGTGCACAACTCTCAGCAGAAGTTTGTTGCTGTCTTAATCACATAGGGTTTTTTTTAGTCACTGAGAGTGAAGGAAAAAGCACAAATGGCTTTTGTAATCTTCACTGCAGGACGATATCATTGTTCTGTGGATGCAAGTCGTCCCCTCACAGCTTGTTATCTCTGCCCTCTGACAAGGGCATGTCACGGTAGGGAAGTGTCTGCTGTGGATACGAGACACACGTACACACTCACACCCACCCAGTACCCAGGGCTAAGTCATTCTGCAAGATCGATCCACAATCTAAAATTACACTGTAGATATTTGTGTCATACATTATTGCAGGATATTCCACCAGGAATATTTTTCAGTTGAGGCGGGACGTCGCCCAGATCCTGATGGATCGTGTCCATGATCATTTTAGTTAGTAGATGACAGGGGAACACAATAGCCTGTGTTTTACATCATGAGAGTGAGAGTCGTCTTTGTTTGAGGCAAGGTGGTCCCCCTCCACTTTAAAAACACAATAGGAAACTCCAGAATGGAATATACAGTTTCAAATTCATCGCACGCTTTTCGAAAGACCGTTGCAGCTGAGTGCACATGCATTTCCATTCTGTGTGGGCATTGTACATTTGGATTAAGTCTCGTGGTGTGGAGTATTCTCACTTGCTAAACGTTCCTTGAAGAGGAGCCGGGTCCCGCGGCAACACCCCAGTGCTCCAGGGTGCCTCTGCGTTGGCCACCGTCCTCCACCGACGGCAGAGCGCTGCTGATATGAAGAGTGGAAAGAAGGGGTGAATCAGGGGGCAGGCAGTGCTGTATCTTCCCAATATGGAGGCATGTAGCCTGGGTAGAGCGAGGTGTCGGTAGTCCTGGCTGGGATCTGGAGACCAGTTGTCTGTTGTCCCTCTCTACAGCTCCTTAAATAGATGTGAAAAGCCTAATTCCGTTGTTGTGTTCTTTTGGCATTTAAATGAAGATAAGATAAAATGTCCGGGGACGGAGACTTACGGTACACTGAGCTTTTACAGCAGAGATAGACCCCTCGCTGATATGCAAGTCATGCCAGTGTTTCTTGTGGTAACCCTAACAACGTGTACATCCATCTATGTTAATGCTTCGTCAGAAACGTGAGGAGGAGCGGCTGCCCTCGCTTGCCATAGCTCAGCTCAGGGTAAAAAAGTGTGGAGAAATGGCCACGGGCAGAAGTGTCGCAAAAATTGACTGTAAGACGACAGCCAATTGCGAGGCCCGCTTGAGTATTTCACGCACTTTGAGCAAACCACTTAGCCTTTCAGCCTTAATATCTATACACATTTACACAGATTCATCAACATATTCACAGATCTGTACATGCATTTGCAAATTTGTACAAATCCTCAATACACCTACAAGTTTCATTACACAGGTATAGATTTTTTTACATGTTGACAAATTATGACTACACACACACACACATGCACATCCTGAACACACATTTGTAGATTCCTGTCTGCATTTGCAATCTGAGTAAGCATTTGGTTGTAGACACAAATCTGATTATGCACACAGGAATTGAGATATAGCTATGCAATTCTATACACACACACGCACGCAAACACACACACACACTCACACACACACACACACACTATTGCCACTTAGCTTTTTGGGCTACAGGTCTTCTACAGGCCTGCAGTAAATGGGTATATTGCATCACCGTGCCTGAAAATGCAAATTTAATATTGCAGTGCACCTCGGGCTAAATGCTGACAAGAGGTCATGTCACAGGGAGGACCAAGATTTTTTCTTCTATTTTGCCATTGTGGAGGTTTATTACTGATTCATATCAGCTTAGCTCTTCATTTGCTCTTTTTTCATATACACATGGGAAACTGTAACTCGGGGGGAAAGTTGGTCCTTACTGTTGTCCTGTGTGCGTGTGTGTGTGTGTGTGTGTGTGTGTGTGTGTGCGCGTGTGTTTCCCTCAGGGAGATGAGGTGGTTCTGCAGAGCACCTTCACCTCCCAGGAGGAGCACGTGAAGCTCTGTCTTGCTGCGGAGGGATTTGGCAGCAGACTTTGCAGACTTGAGTCCACATCCAACTGCAAGGTAAAGGGCTCCACCTCCATGACGGTGCACCTTTTACCCCCTCGTCATTCATTGTAAAACTTGATCAATCTTTTAAAGTGTGAAATAATGCAAATAATAAATAATAAATGATCTACTAGAAATATCTTCTATATGTTTTATACTAAGATATAAGATAAGAAACTTACAAACGAAATGTTGGTTAACTGTGCCTGTAATTTGTCATTATTTGTTATTCATAGATTATTGTCTTAACACTTCCTACCACTAATTCACCTCTAAACTATTCTTATCACTTTTAATATTTCATATTTCATCCATGTTTAATATTCTTGGTCTTTGCGTGATCCTGCTCGCTGCACTCGCGGCCTGTGAGGGAGTAGCCGGAGAAGAAGCTGCCTCAATGACACAAACTCTGCTGTCCTTTTATTTCTCCCAGAATGTTCCACCAGACTTGTCCGTGTGTGGCTTCGTCCTGGCCCAGTGTCTGTCTGTCCGGGCCCTGCAGGAGATGCTGGCCCACAGTGCGCACATGGCCGCAGAGGTGAGTCTCTTCTCCCCATCTCTCTCCTAATGCATCCGATTATTCCCTGAATCATGGATTGATTTTCCCCTTTTTTATCAGTGTCATGCTGTTGTTCAGGTCTCTGTTTGTACCGAATAATTTACCGGAGGAAAAGACTGCCAGCCCAGATACGCATGCGAGTTAAGCGGCGTGAAAATGAGCGTCAAATAGATAAATAGAGGGTAAAATTATTCTTACCTTTAATGTTTTGTCGCAATAAGTTGTGTTTTGATCCATAAATTTGCTTGCGTTAGCTAGCACAAAGACTACCCGTCACTTTGAGATGATACCCTACTGACATCATTATGCAGCACTACAAAGAGTGTTTGTAGAGATAAACACCCGTCTTTGCTAAAACTGTTGTATTTAGATGGAATAAATACTTAACGTGAGTGAAATTAAATGAGTTTTTACAGTGAGAGACCTGAAATGTACGGAAGCTGAGAATGTCCCAACTTACAATATTTCGCCACATTTGATGATATTAATGTGGTATTTGATCTGGTTTCCAGAGGAGTCGTTCAGGTTGGGGATAAGTTTCTGCAGAACTCCGGAGAACGCGGATACTATAACTTTACATTCAGTCATTACATTGGTCCAGTTTAACCCACAGGAGCAAAGCTGCAGAAGAGGAATTAAAAATTGTGGACGAGTAAAAACGAGCTCTGGATGTCTCTCGACGTCTTTACTGCAGAAATGAACCAGAGAGAAGAAGTACAGTAGTCCAGACTGTAGATGACTGTGCTTCAGTAAATCATAAGGACACAGGTTAGACTATACGATCACTACAGTCACTGTGGAAGCTTCAGTGTTGTGCTGGTGGTGCTGTTGTCTTTTAAATACATTTCATTTTCATCTGTCATTTTCTGACATTAGACGCTCTCTCGTTTTGTTTGGATAGATGATAAGACAACCCTTTGATTTCTCGTTATGAGTTATTATTTCGTTATCAGGAGAAAACAAGAGATCTGTTATCTCCAGATAACGAGATAATAACTTATTATATAAAACAAGAATTTGTTATCTCGAGATAATGGCATAAAAGAAAGTCGCAAACGCTAAAGCCTGTAACTTTGCTCTGCTTCATTTAATCAGCATGAAATCTGGAGGAGATAATGGATTGTGTATGGAAGTTTTTCATTTTTTTAAAATTTAATCTGCATTATTACATAGAGAATATTCACCCTAAATATGTTTTTCTCTTTTGGGTGAAAATTAAATCTTATTTATATTGTGTTACATCTAAATTTACTCTGACTCATACATCTTATTCATATATATACATATATTATTTATTGGTAAGTTAACCAAATGATGAATCCACTAAAAAGAAAATAATCGTTAGATTAATCGAAAAAGTTTATCCTGACTTCATATAATCTACTTGAAATAATACAGCCTGCCTAATACATGCTGTAGTGAGCTCTTTTCTACACTATCGTCTATAATAGAGAATATGATACTAACTGAGACTTTATTTGAGAGTTAATATTAATCTGGAGCAGAGCCTGTATATAAAGATGGACGACATGAAAGCTCCCAAAAATTGAAACCAAAGTGTCTGGATTGCTCCGTGGTGGCTGCTGCAGTAAAAGTCATACTCCTCCTCCATGTTCGCCGATGGGCCATGGAAAGACAAAGTACCCGTTGAATACCTTTTCCTCAAAGATGGTTTCTGTCAATTAAGGGAGTTCTTACACACACAGAATGTGTATATGATCACTACTATGTCTCTGGCTCCAAATGACGTCACTCTTCGTCGACAAATGATCCATCATAACACTGGATCAGCTTGTATTAACATAAAGTGAAAATCCAACCTGATTGTACTTTACAGGTGGGAGCTGAAGGAAGCCACCGCACCCTTCTTTATGGCCAGGCAGTGTTGTTCCTGCACTCATTCAGCGGCATGGTGGGTCATCCAGACAGTGCAGTTATTAATCAGGGTTTCTTAACTTTTCCCAAGTATTTCTTAACATGTGCACTGAAAAGTTGTGTGTCGTTTCACTCCTAGTATCTCTGCTGCTTGTCTTCATCTCAGTCTTCAACTGACAAGTTGGCTTTTGATGTGGGTCTGCAAGAGGATAGAGCAGGTATTTTGTTTTGGATAACTCATTTTTAGATACTCACATTTGTAATCACACTATATAGTGTTTACGTAACTATAGAACATTCATTTTACATTCATTCTGTGGATCAGGCGAGGCGTGTTGGTGGACAGTCCACCCAGCATCCAGACAGAGGTCCGAGGGGGAGAAAGTGCGTGTTGGAGATGACCTTATCCTGGTCAACGTGTCCTCAGAGAGATATCTGGTGAGTCGGGAAAGGAGTGAGTTATTATCTTTTAATTGTTAGATGACAAGAAATCTGATTAATATATCTCAGACAATCTGCTTAAAGAAATGATGAAAGATCACTAAAACATTTGAAGCTGGTAAATTGAATGTGTGTTCTTTCCACCGCATATCTTCATCCATCTGTCTTCTGAGAGGGGACTTCACTCAGTCCCACACTTCTCTGATGGGTTGATTAGCATAAGTGTTCGTGGTGGAAAAATCCTGCTGTATTTAATTTTTACCCATCTCCATTTTGTTTCCTCGCAGCACATGTCCTTTGGCACTGTATTTGACAACAGGAGCTTGAGTGACAGTCTGATTGTCAATGCAGCCTTCCAGCAGACTCTCTGGAGTGTGGCTCCCATCTGCTCTGGAGGTGGAGTTGCTCAAGGCAAGTCACTCTGAACACTCTTTTCTTTTTCTTCTCTGAAGTATACTGACAAACAAACGGTCAATGTCGGAAATTATGAAATCCAGCTTATTGCCCAAGAAATATGATGTGGGATTCCAGCTACAGCTATGTCCCTCTGTATTTCAAACTGATGTTGTGAGGTTCACTGTAAGAACTGTACCTGCAGGGAAAGTGCTACTGGAATATTTAGCTCTGTTTAGATTCTAGTTATAGCCCACACAGATGCAGTAAAGTTTGTGTTCCAGTTGAGAACCCTTCTGGTGTCTGTTATGCTAATTCTAGGATACCTGAAGGGAGGCGACACACTGCGGCTACTGCACAGCCACAGTGATGCATGTCTGACAGTTCCCTCCGCAGAGCTGGGAGAGGAGCTACAAAGGTTAGTTATGAGAAACGACCCATCACCTCCTGTGCCAGCCGCACAAAAACACCCCTTTGTTCCCATGTCATGTCTGTTTCCTCCGTGTAGGATGATGCAGTATGAGATCGGATCCGTCTGCAGCCACGCCCGCTCCCTGTGGAGGCTGGAGGTTCTGCATGTTGTGTAAGTTTTAATGATGCGCTCAGAGTTCCATGTCATTTTTAGCCTCACGCCAAAGGTATACAAACAAAATCTGATTCTTTTAAAAGAACTTTTATAATATCATTTGCAGAAACATCTGCAGAGTGAGAGAACATAATGCACACGCATACACACAGTAGTTTATTGTTGTTAGGAACATTGAGAGAGTCAGTATCTTTTTATTTTTACATAAGCTGCTGCGGGTTCTGTTTCTCCAGATTTGTCAGAACCGTGTTTGTCTGGCCCAGAACAGAATTAGGGGTCGTGTGTCCCCTGCCCGCTCCGCTGCCATGTCAACAGTATGGGAAGCGCTAAACGTAGCAGACAATTCCATTCGGCAAACAGTGTAATCGTAGCAGACAGTCCAATTTCCTTCCAAGGAATAATACGACAACAAGAAAACACACAATGTTCTTGGTATTCCTCAGTTGGAGCGGAAGGCACACGTGCTGGGGGCAGCCTTTCAGACTGAGCCATGTGACCACTGGGAGGTACCTGGGCCTGACGGAGGAGCAGGGCCTGCATCTGGTTGATCGGGACAAGGCTGACATCGACACGACCTCCTTCTGCTTCCGATCGTCGAAGGTCAGGAGCCATGAGGGGCTGTTATGATCAATTCATAATCTCGAAGTTTCTACAGACTACAGACGCTTGTAGCTCATTACATTACTACAGTTTTCCATTTTATTTCACAGAAAGAAAATCTGTTTTGGATGCATGACCTAACAGATTTCTGCCTGTAGGAGAAGCTCGACGCTGGCACAAAGACGAATGTCGATGGCATGGGGACCCCAGAGGTCAAGTACGGAGATTCCATTTGTTATGTTCAGCATGTGGACTCTGGCCTGTGGCTCACCTACCAAGCCACTGAGGCCAAGTCTGCTCACGTGGGAGGAACTCAGCGAAAGGTTAACTAGAATTTATTGATTAACAAAAGGGACGAGGCTTATTTCATATACTGATTGTCTCACACTTTTTAACATGTGGGAAAGTGAAAGAATCAATTGGCAAATGATTGTGAAATGTTGTTTCCAGGCCATTTTGCACAGCGAGGGTCACATGGACGACGGTCTGACGCTGTCTCGTTCTCAGAGGGAAGAATCTCACACTGCCAGACTCATCCGCAGTGCCACTCTCCTCCTCACTCGCTTCATCAGGTACTGGAGCACTGATTCATCAGCCAGACCAATATTGGCTTATTACAGATATCCGGATATGGTTGATGTGTGTGAGCTGTATAGGCTGATGTCTAATAAGAAATGTCTGCACCTCAGATACCGCACACACACACACACACACACACACACACACACACACACACACACTCACACACACACACGTAGACTTCAGCCGTCTTGGATTGCCTAAAGGATTTTCCTGCGGTATACTGTACCATAGCAATAAAAGAAGAAACTTTTAAAAGTGGCTGCTGCATAATCAACTGAGCGCAACGCTCAACAATATGGAATCACTTTGAAGCTTTCTCAAGCTTCCTGTTTTCCCTTTGTGAAACATAAAAATACCTTTTTACTTAGTTCCACTTGGTCAGAATCATAAATTTGTGTCAAAGGGCTGAACAGTGTGTTCAACATGCATCACGCTCGGCCCTTGATTCACATGGGTCATAGCAGTAAGTTTCAAATCTTTACCACTAGAAGATTTAAAGGTCTGGTAGTTTGAGTCCAGGCTAGAAACCAATTCCGCTGCCGCGGCAGAGGACCGAGGGTGAGCGGCCCTTTTCTCTCGGGACCCCCACTCTTTGGAACAATCTCCCTGACGATATGCGACAGGCAAACTCCTTATCCTCTTTTAAATCTCTTGTAAAGACACTTTTTTATAAGTGTGCTTTGCTTTCTCAGTGCAAACCTTTTAACTTTTCTCTGTTCATATTTTTGTCCTGACTATTTTAATGCTTTTAAAATGTTTTTAATTTAGTTTTTACTCTAACACTGTATTTCTGCCCTAATGTTATTTAATGTTGTGTTTTAATACTTTCTTATTGTTGACCTTCAGTTCTTTATTTTCAGCTTCTAAAGCACCGTATAACCATGTTATGAAAGTTATTGTATACATAAAGTGAATTATTATTATTATTATTATTATACAAACATATATATATATATATATATATATATATATATATATATATATATATATATATATATATATATATATATATATATATATTACACATTTTCTGTAGGAACCTGGAGGGTTGTAATCAACGAGGACACCCACCGTCTGTCAGCCTGCCGACGGGGAGGGTGACGAGCAGCCTGCAGGATCTAATAAAGTATTTCCAGCCTCCACTGGACGGACTCGGCCATGAGGCTAAACAGAACGGCCTGACCGCTCTGAAGAATCGACAAAACATGTTTCAAGAAGAGGTGATTCTACCTGTGTGAATGCGTAATCTCCTACATCCGATATGTGTGTCCATGTTTCATAAGTTGAGCCTTTTTCCTTCTCAGGGAGTGACCGCGTTGGTCCTAGATTGTATTGACCGTCTACACCAGTATGCTGCTGCCCAGAGTGAGACGGGAGAAGAGTGGGAGACCATCCTCCACCGGTTCTATGAGCTTCTAGGTGAGAATGAACACACGTCTAGTATAGATGGCTCAATAGCACATTTTCATTTTCAATACTGACACCACAACATGAATTATCTAGTGACAGATACCAAACAGATCCATATTTCTCCCTTTTTAATATCTCTGACTGTTAAGGACCCATTACGACGTATTTTGCTTAAAAATACCCATTTTAAATTATTTGTAAATAGCCACACACTGGTTAAAACTAGGGATGGCCCAATCTGATATTCCATATCAGTCTCGGGGCAATATTGGCCAAAATATCTTGATATCGGATATCGGATGAAATAAGAAGTCAAATCCGTTCGATGCATTACAGTAAACATACCAAATAAATGTCTATTTACATATCTCCTAAGCCTTGAACGACATTCCGTCATCATATTTTTTGTTCATTTATTATTTCTTTAATTAACAGTTTACAGCTTCATTGTTTTTTTGCTTGTTTGAACGGTGATGACCATAAAACATTCTGCCGAAAGTTCTGTGAGGAATTTAACAGCGGTATTCCATAACTCAGTCATGTTGCTGGCCGAGTATGTGTGTCCTCTTTTAGGGGAGTTGATTATTTGTCTTACAGATGAGTATGAGGTTTTAGACGATTAGGTCAAGCAAAGTGCATCCTGAACAATGCATTATTCATATTTT
The DNA here is from genome assembly GCF_022379125.1 of Scophthalmus maximus. Lineage (NCBI taxonomy): Eukaryota > Metazoa > Chordata > Actinopteri > Pleuronectiformes > Scophthalmidae > Scophthalmus > Scophthalmus maximus. The sequence continues at coordinate 23,555,487 of NC_061524.1, read as the reverse complement.
ATTTTATGAGTGGGGAAAAGATTGTATGAGATTTGTATCAGATCGGTATCGCCCCTCATGGTTGCAGGATCAGTATCGGAACGGACATGAAAAAGTGGTATCGTCCCATCCCTGGTTAAAACTCTGGAATAAATGGATTGCCTGAGTATTGTGACTACTGAGCACTCTCCTAACACTTGCTTCTTTCTCCCCCCAGCTGCTTTGATCCGGGGAAACCGTGTGAACTGTGCACATTTCTCAGGTTCTCTAGACTGGCTGATCAGCAGACTAGACCAGCTGGAGGCCTCCTCTGGTCGGTTGAACTTCTGTCATGCTCAAGAACGATCTCAGTGTGTGTTGTTGTGGTACATCGGGGACTAGGTTGTGAAATAACCCGGGTGTCAGGGCTGTGCAGGGCAACATGTGTCCCACGTGCTACGAACTAAAATGTCGATATCGAAGCGACGAATGAATTTACCGCTTTAGCACCTGTGTGATGAGTTAATTATTACTTCTATCATTAGTTATCTTATCTCATCTCCGCATCATAGCAAAATCTGATAATATGTACAGTTATACAGGGTATCTTCTCTATAACAATGAGCGATTGCATACTGTCATGTACAGGAGTCTTGGAGGTCCTGCACTGTATCCTAGTGGACAGTCCCGAAGCCCTCAACGTCGTCAAAGAAGCACACATTCATTCCATCATAACGTTTCTTGACAAGCATGGATGCAACCAAAAGGTAGTGTGTGCAGGATTTTTAGGGTTAGGGTTAGTGTGAAATAAAAATTGTGAGAATACTTGGAGCTAATTGACCAAATATTGTCTTCATGGTCACGTTACAGCTGTATGTATTGGATGAAACGCTGTAGCTCATCAAAATTGAGTTTTAATGGGGACAATTTAAATGTTTTATTATCAGTGTCAATGTCATCTCAGAACTGACCATTTGGAAATGGACTGAAGGACTCTAAAAGCACAGAAACAAGTATTGAATCTACAGTAGCGTTTGTTGCTCTGGTCCCTAATGTGCGATCATTTCCCCGAGTTTATCGAGCCGTTGCGTGACGAGGTGTTGACAGGTTGTGTTCCAGGTCCTGGAGGTGCTGTGTTCCCTGTGTGTGTGCGACGGTGTGGCAGTGCGGTCCAATCAGAACCACATCTGCGACAACCTGCTGCCAGACAGAGACCTGCTGCTGCAAACCCGTCTGGTGAATCAGGTCACCAGGTACAATCAAGCATGTTTTGTCTCCGGGTCTTTCTTCTCTCCTCCAGTCTGTTTCATTCTTTTCATTTTCAGTGTTTTCCTGGATTCCTCTGCATTTAGATCTGTCTCTGATTTCGCATTCCCTTTCACACAAAAATCAAACGCGCAAAAGTTACACCAACTACGTGCAAAATTGAATTCCATTGAAGCATACTGCGATATAATAAAAGAGCACATTTGAAGATCCTGCAATGAATCACACGTTCTGTCTTTAATTATATTTACTCTTGGAGAACGTTCTCTTCTGCGTAGTTGAGCTAACTGTAGAGATCCCTCAGCTGCAGGCCTCGGTGTCCCTGGTGCTGAACACGTCCTTGATAAAAGATACACTTTAGCTGTCACAGTGGAGCACTCGTCCTTTCCTCTGCCGGACTTGAGTGAATTGGAGAATTACTCGTCTCCTTCAGTGCCGTCGCTTAATTAGCTGCACTGATTCTTTTATATCAGACCAATAATGTTGATGTCGGAGCGCATGCGTCTGGAGAAGTTACTCGCTACCTGAGGTGATATGGCTTATCTTTGGACTTTAAGTCAGTTTTATCATATTTTATTTTACTCTTCTGTGCCTCAATATTTTGGCCCACTGTGCCAGTCTGATCTTGCAGGCAGTTTCCATTTTCCTTTTCCTTTGAGCTTGTTGTTTTTTTGGACTCAATCTGCCCTGTCTTCCACAGCAGCTGCCTTCTTTTATCATGCTTTCCTCTATCAACAGCCCATTTTGTTCCTCGGGCCTTACAGCTTATTTGGTTTGATATTCTTCACAGCTGCTCAGTCCATTCCCCAGCTCTCTCTCTTCCTCCTCTAGCCATTACTCATTCTATCACTTTTACTTCTTCTTCTGCTAAGCGACTCATTAGTACGCCTGCTTTAATTCATCTCACCAGTTTTCTTTCTCGTTTCCATCTTTTCCTCCGTACCCGGCCCATTTTGCCAGTTCTTCCAGATGCTCTTTCACGTTTTGTTGGTCTGAATCCATTCTTAACTTATCTAATCTATTATTATCCAAACTCTTGCATCATCTTAACAAGGTTGTCCTTTTCCGTTTCTCTCAATTCCCTCTTTCTTTCCTCAGTTCTTCCCTGTCATGAGAGCTATGTTCAGACAAGGTTAAAATCACCACACGAACTAGCATTTATCCTCCGGATGCTGTTTCAATCCTGTCTTAATTCAAACATACCTCTCCATGTTATTGTTTCCCATGCTCTGATTACAAATCTTCTCTGGTAATTGAGTTTCAGCACCGGTAGTGGAAGGTCAAAAGGATAACCTCTGCAAGAGCATGTCTCTGTTTGTTCATCAGTTTTTATCCAGTATTCATAAAATCTCCGAGATGGATATTATAAAAAAATATCTACCAAATCAAGAATAACTTCATCTCACTAAAGAAAGAGCCCTCTTCTGCCTCCTGTGTCCCCCTCACTACCACAGCATGAGACCAAACATCTTCCTGGCGATGGGGGATGATTCAGCCCAGCACCGGAGGTGGTACTATGAGCTGGTTGTGGATCGTGTTGACCCCTTCCTCACAGCTGAGCCCACTCAACTGCGTGTTGGCTGGGCTTGCACTAAGGGCTACCAGCCAAGGCCCACAGGAGGAGGAGGCTGGGGGGGCAACGGGGTAGGAGACGACCTCTGCTCCTATGGCTTTGACGGGCTTCACCTCTGGTCAGGTGAGGATGAGATACAGGATTCAGTTTAGTACGATGAAGAACCACTGGGGAGTGCGCGCACTAAAATATATCTGCATAAATGGGATATTGCCATGTTTGATCAAACGAAACAAGGACATTCATTTAAAATGGATGCTTCTTAATAGCCCTGTATGAAAAGCTAAGCAGCCATTAAAAGAAGTCAGTGACCCCCATTGTTCAGCAGCACTTAATTCTTCAGAGAGCCAGTGACATGTTACTGTTTGTTCCTTGAGCCTGCACAGAGAGATCAGGAGGGATGATCACAAATCATCATCAGCAGCAGTGTACTGCGGTAGCCATACATTTGTTTGTTCCACATTGATATTGAATTTCGGATAATTTGAATACTTGTGAAAACTAGAATGGCACCCAACAGTCCCCTCAACCAGGTTGGACACACTCATTGACATCAGTCCCCCTAAATGTGCCAGATTTTTTATTTATTTGCTTTCATCAAGACCCATGAATTATTCCCCTGGAAATCAGTGAACATTTCAAATGTCAAATTGTTACTGTTTCCCACACAGTGGGGAAAACAACCACCACCCTGAGTCTGCACCTTTGTCCGGATCAATGCCAAAGTTCTATGAGTTCTTTCTTGGCCCATGTCCCGTCCTTCCACCAAGTCTCTGTCACCATCATGTTGGCCTCAACTGTTACAATATTGTATATGGTTGCATACATGCATTATGCGCATATTCTTGCATTGTATTCTTAATGTATCGGGTGTTCCATTTCATTACTTAAATGCTGTGTCATTTTGAGGTGAAGAGAAACAAAAAAACAAACGACAACAATATAAATCTACACGGATGACTTAAAGTGTGTTTGCGTTCTGAATCTCAGGCGGTGTGGGCCGCAGAGTGAGCTCCCCCTTCCCCCACATGCTGAGAAATGATGATGTGGTCAGCTGCTGTCTGGACCTCAGTGCTCCCTGCATCTCTTTCCGAGTCAATGGTCTACCTGTGCAGGGCATGTTGGAGAACTTCAGCGCCGATGACCTCCTGTATCCTGTGGTCAGCTTCTCTGCTGGGGTCAGGTCAGTAGAGGACGTGTGCTCACTTTTCTTGGTATCTCTGAAGTTATTTTTGACTGGACATTCTGTATTCACTCATCTGGTTTTAGGAGGCTGTATGCATTTTTGTCTGAGGTTAAGACCTCATCACAGACAGTAATTCCCTTGTCCCCTTTTTGGACACCAGGGTTCGTTTTCTGTTTGGGGGAAGACATGGAGAGTTTCGCTTCTTACCGCCGCCAGGCTTTGCTCCGTGCTCCGAAGCGTTACTTCCCAGAGTCCGGCTGAAGGTGGAGCCGTGTCAGAAATACATCTTGGGTGTCGGAGAAGGGAAACACGAGCTCATCGGGCCGTCAGTACCGGACACTCCAGTTACCTTCACTCCCACACCAGTAGACATTAGCAAGGTAAAAAACATCAGTCAAGTCAAACTGATTTTATTTGAGGTTTGAGATATAGAAAATCAACAAACTTATTTTCAATTTGACGCATTGGAGCATTGAAAATGAACTCATATTACCCTTACAGGTGGTACTGCCTTCACAGCTCGAGGACATCCGAGAAAAGATGGCTGAGAATGTCCATGAACTCTGGGTAATGGACAAGGTCGATCTTGGATGGACACATGGACCTGTGAGAAAAGAGAAGCACATAGTTTACCATTTTTTAAAAAAATTGCATGTATCAAATAATGAATTGTTACTCCAGTGTTGCTTGCAGTGTGAAAGCGTTGAGCTCTTGTCAAACAGGTGAGGGATGAGAGTAAGAAGCACGATCCCTGTCTGGTGGAGTTCTCCGAGCTGCCAGAGCAGGAGAGGAACCAGAACCTCCAGGTGGCCCTGGACACCCTCAGGTGTGCTCTATTACCTGTATCATACACCAGAACAAACCCTGCAGTCTACGTGATGATTTTGACTCCTTTGTTGAACAGAGTCTTCACTTCAAACTGACGAGTAATCAGTGTCTGTTTCTTTTTGCGCTGGAGGACTCTGCTCGCTCTTGGATTCCACGTGGGTTTAACTGACCACGCTGCGGAGAGAGTCAAACACGTGAGAGTAGCCACCAAGTATGTCAATCTTATTTTGTATAATTTCTTTTTTATTTTGGAGCCCTTATTCACAAATACTGTTAAAGGACAACGACATCAAAGCCACTCATTTGATGAACTCGACACGCTCACGCTCCCCGTTCTTTTGCTCAGGTATGAACAGCCCAGCGGCTACAGACCTGCCCCAGTTGACTTGAGCCAGGTTTCTCTGAGCCCAGCCCACGAGGAGCTGGTTAACCTGCTGGCAGAGAATGATCACAATCTATGGGCCAGAGAGCGGATCAGACAGGGGTGGACCCATGGAGCCACGCAGGTCGGTGTTCTGTGCTGTGCTCCTGCTTTGATCACACACTGCCGAGGAGGAGCAGTGTGTGTGTGTTTTTCAGATGGACTGAAGAATGTAGTTGTGTGGAAAAGTTTCCAAAGTCCCTCAGTCACACGGCTGAAATGTACGTTGACGTCCGTATTACTAGGATGTGAAAGCGAAGCGGAGCCCGTACCTTGTGCCTCACAGCCTGCTTGATGAAAGGAACAGGAGCGTGGGCAGGGAGAGGGTCAGAGAGGCGGTGTGCACCCTGCTGGCCTACGGTTACAGCCTGGAGCCCCTCCACGAACGCAGTATGTCGCCAAGTCCTCTTATGTATTTCAACTTTATTTATCAAAACCAGCATGAGATGATACACATTTTGTCATCAAGTAAAGCAAATGTATCTGTTGCAGGATTTTCACATAATGATTTAAAGGGGTCATATTATGCTCCAGGCACCTTTTCAGCCTGCTTCCACGTATATATCTGGTTATCTGTGGTGTCTGCCAGCCCACGGAGAATGAAAAGAGAACAATGAGTCGTTGATTCGTGGTTTGGGTTGATGGTGCAGACGGTCTGTAAACGAGCAATTCACAGCCCGGGCGTCAAGTGACGTAAGTTGACTCCTGCTACTGGGGCGACCACGCCCCCAACCTGAGCAGCACCTCCCCCCTTGAAGTGTGGAAAAACAGATCGCGGCTCCCAGCTTGCGGCGGAGGTCGCGGCTGCCGGCGGTCGGTCCCGGCTCCCGGCGAGAACGTGTTCTGGGCCTCCCGGGTCTCTACGCCGTGTATGTGCCTTGTCACGTGCGAGTGTTGTCATGGCAGCAGACCCGGGGCGGAGCGAGATGGAGCGAGGCGGAGCGAGGCGGAGCTTTGCAGAACACGAAGGGAGGGGGGCGAGGAGTGAGCAGGAAAGCGCTGGAATCAACCAGTCACACAGGGCTGTTTATACAGAAAGAGGAGGGTGCCGTGTGGCTTGATCCTTGAGGTGTTTTGACATGGAATGGCAAAGACATGTAGTGCACACACCTGAAAACCAATGTAACTTGTGTAAAAGGGGGCATAATATGGGCCCTTTAAATGGTTTTGTGAACATTGTCTGTAAAGGTATGTTCTGTTTGATGGGACTCAGCTATTATTTTGCACCATATTTTCTGTTTCTTCTGTTCACAGCCGCGCTATCAAATGCTTGTCACTTCTCTGCTGAGAAGTGCACAGTGTTCAGACCAGATAAATCATCTGCTGTGACCCGGGGGAAGTGGTATTTTGAATTTGAAACGCTGACGGCAGGGAGTATGAGAGTGGGCTGGGCACGACCGGGCTGCAGCGCCGACAGAGAGCTCGGCTCAGATGACCAGGCGTATGTGTTCGATGGATATGAAGTGAGATATTCTGAGTTTACAGTTCATCGTGTTGTTGTTGAAACAGCAGTGAGCGTAAATCACAATGAGACTCTGTTTCACATTAAAATGTGTGGGGTTTTTTGGCATGATAAAACAAGTGTGATCGTAAAACAATTCTTCTTCTTCTTTTCTTGATTTACTTTTGCTGTCTACTCAAATAAAGTATTACTGGATCTAATGCAGTAAAAATGAGAAACAATGGGTGTGAAAGTTATATTTGCTATTTTGTAACATGGGGGGTATAGAAGTAAGGGAGGTGGAGAACAACTCACTGTAATCTGCTGAGCTGAATCCCATGATTTACTTGCTTCTCTCTTTAGCTCATTCAGAACTCCGATGTTTCCTATTCGAGACCAAATTCTCTTCCCGTTGTGTTCAGGCTCAGTGGTACCACCGGGGCGGTGAACCCCTGGGACGCCCGTGGCAGAGAGGCGATGTGCTGGGTTGCCTGGTGGACATGGCTGAACGCACCATGGTGGTCACGCTCAACGGAGAGGTGCTGTTTAACGACAGAGGATCCGAGCTGGCTGCCAAGGACTTTGATATCAGAGACGGTGTGGAGGAGTTTTTGACTTTGACACAGAGTCTAAACTGTCTATTGAACTGAAAGATAACGCATCACAACATGGATTTTTATTTTGGCAGTTCTGTTCCTTTCTTGGAAAAAGTCCAACTGACAGTGTATGAAAGAATTCCTGAATATACTGTATTTCATATGATTATCAGACTGAACTTTTGTCTTCTTGTCCATTTTCCCTAGGCCTGTTGCCTGTGGTCAGTGTTGGGGTGAACCAGGTGGGGAGGCTGAACTTGGGCCGCCAGGCCGCCTCTCTGCAGTACTTTGCCGTGTGTGGTCTACAGGAAGGTTATGAGCCGTTTGCTGTCAATATGGCCAGAGATCCAGCTCTGTGGATGAGCTGGAAACAGCCTCAGTTCACCTCCATACTACCTGGTGATCACAATTTACAGGTTGGTTTAAATATTCCAATAAAAGGCCTTTATTGGAACCCAGGCTTGCACTGATCCCTGATCCTGAATATCCTGTTCCATTCTTACTCGAGGTCACTAAGATCAGTGGCTCAGCCGAGTGCTCGTCCAGCCTGAGGGTCTCTCAGCGGTTGTTTGCTCACCACGGTGGGGGCAGCGAGATGGGCTTTTACCGGCTCAGCATGTCTGTTGAATGTGCTGCCGTCCTCACGAGCCCGGCAGCGGGGCTGCTTCCAGCGGCCTCCAACACTCTTTCTTCAGGTGCAGATTATATTATGTCATATAATATACGACGATGCTCAAGTTAGCCGCAGATAACTCGACAAGACTCCGCAAAGGACGTGCTTGGTTTGCCACAACACACTACCGATGACATGATCACTGCTGCAGCATGTACAAATTATGGACCTATAACTAGATGGAAATTGAACAAAGTAATTAGTGTGTGAGATTGTGATAGCTGTTGTTTCCATTTATCCAGATTACTGAGATTCTGCCATTACGACCTTGATGAGTTGTTCTGCTTAAGCAAAGCCGTGCTCCCCTGGGCCTCGGTGCAATTAATTCCCATTGTCCTTTGTAGGAAGGAAAGAGCATGAGGAAATGGACTCTGACTTTGAAGTGCTGATGAAGTCGGCTCACAGCTTCGCTGGCTCAAGAGATGAGCTCAACCACAAGGATCATAGCCAAGACAAAACAGCAAGACTGAAACAACGGTAGGTTGTCGGGAACTAAAATCAAGAAATTATGAAATGAAATGTGTATAATTTGGAATATAGAAAATAAGGATTGACAAAAACATTTTTTTGAGTAGAGTTAAGATAGCAATCTGAGTTATTAGGAAATAAAAATATGTACTGTTGATCAAAATGACAAGTGTGGTTATGAGAGAAGTTTTTCCTCAATGAAATGAATATTGTCAAATGAAAAGAAGTAGCAAACAGGCGTTCCATCTATGTGTGAAGTGTCTGTTACTCAGTCCTGTGTGTTTCTGTTGTGTAAGGTTCATGCTGAAGAGGAGTAAACCAGGCCTCGTCTGCAGCAACTCATCTCCACGGCTTCTCGAAGATGTCGTAGTTGACAAAGATAACTACGATCACCTCATCCATAGCTCCAGAGTAGGGCTTTGTTTTTTCTCATTGTTTCATCTCATCATAGCAGCATGTCCCAAAAAAAGCACTAATAAAAAGCTCTATTAAGAAAACCAAATGTTTTAAACTCTGATATCTAAATTACTTAAAATGACCTGGAAATAACAGTAAAGACAAAATGTATCTGCCTTTGAATGCAGTAAAGTTATACAAATTATGCTGCAGGGTGTGTACAGATGTATAATGCTTCACCTCTTTGCAGTTGTGCAGTAATTATCAGCTACGATAATAATGTAGTATGCAATATCCAAATACCAACCAATGACACAAACAACTGACCTCTGTGTTTCCAGTATTATTACTCAGTGAGGGTTCTCCCCGGCCAGGAGCCATTTAATGTGTGGGTCGGCTGGGTGACCTCTGACTTCCATCACTTTGACACGACATTTGACCCTGACTATGTCCACACCGTGACCGTCACCCTCGGAGACGACAGCGGCAAAGTCCAGGAAAGGTCAGTGTGAAGCACGACAGTTAAATCTTTCGTATAGGCGGCTTCACCAAGAATTTAAAGAGATGTTGCTGATTATTGTCATGTTGTATTTCTTCAATGTATTCCACTGTGCTGTAAGTCAGCAACAAACTGTGGATGGAATGTCTCTTTGCACAGTGTGAAGCGGTGTGACTGTTACATGGTTTGTGCCGGAGAAGCAACAGGCTTGTCTCTGAGTCGAAGAAGCGCAGGGTTAGAGATTGGCTGTTTGATTGACACTGCGACTGGGCTGCTCACCTTTACCTCCAGCGGAGTGGAGATGACCACCTTCTACCAAGTAGGTCACACTCTGATTGGTTCAGATGGTTCAAAAAAGATAAAAAATGTTGTATGATGTAATATTGATCTAGACTTAAAGAACCCACATTTACTGTATGTCACAGTAATTCTAATAGTTAATATTTTTATTCGCTGATGTACTAACGTTGTACACTCATTAGGTGGAAGCCAGTACAAAGCTGTTTCCTGCTGTGTTTGTCAAACCGACCACGAGCAACATGTTCCAGCTTGAGCTGGGATGCGTCAAGGTGAACGACGTATTCATTATCAATCATGTCAATCTTGTTGGAAGAGTGTTGTGTTTTTGTCCATGTCTGCTTGTTATCATGACATAAAAAAGGAGCATATTTTTGTGGACAGACTGGATCTGTCATGACTTAGGTTGCAGCCTGGTAAGTCAGTGAACAGTTACATTTTGAGAGGTTTCTACTCTGGAGAACACTTTTCAGTCAGTTTCACTCTTTATAAATGTTTGACGGTCTTTCACGCCTTTGAATTGTATTTCTCTTTCCCTCGATCCAGAATGTGATGCCACTGTCGGCTGGTTTGCTTCGCAGCCAAAGAAGTAATACCACTCCCCAGTGTCTTCCAAGGTTTCAGGCCCAGCATCTCAGCCCAGTTTCATGGACCAGGGTACCGGACCACGCGTTACACGTGTCGGTAGAGAGGCCAGATGAGCAACATGGCTGGACAGTCCAGTGCTCGGAGCCCCTGCGAGTCCTGACCCTTCAGATCCCTGATGAAAACAGGTTACAGAGCAGGAATAAATACGTGTGTGTTGGAAATTTAGCTTGTAGATGTAAGTGGGGCATGTTGTCTATAAGTGTGCTGTCTTTTTTACAAGTACCAGGATGTACACACTTCAGTGTGTAACACCATCCAAAGTTGCAAATTCGGACCTCGATTAACTGGAGTTTTAATTTGTTCTCGACGAGGCAACCAAAATGGCATCAACAATATCTTGAATTTGAATTCATCTAGGTGTGTCGACATTTTGGAGTTGTCCGAACTTGATGACCTCTTGACCTTTCACCGCCACACCCTCCTCCTCTACTGTTCACTTTGCGCCCTTGGCAACACCAGAGTTTGCCATGCCCTCTGCAGTCATGTGGACCAGTCCCAGGTCCTCCATGCCATTCAGAACGCCCACCTACCTGGCCCCCTCCGATCTGCATTTTACCAGCTCCTCATTCAGGTGATTACTTGTTTTCCTTTTTAATTTATTGCATTTATTGACTACAGGATAAGTTGATGAATATTCTATTGGTTGACCTTTAGGTTCACCTCAGCAGCCACGCCACAGCACGTCTCACGATGAACCATGAATACATCGTGCCCATGACAGACCAGACGAGACGTATCACCCTTCACCATGACCACGGTGTTAGCAGGCGTGGTGGGCAACCTCCACAAGGAATCCCCAGCACTAGTCTTAGCACATCCCTTAAACCACAGATGCACTCCTCAACTCCTTGTTTCGTGAGGAGTGATGGGATAGGAGCAGATGATGCAGTGAAAATAATCTGCACTGACAGCCCAGGAATCCCTCTGGACATATTAAAGAGTGTGACCGTGGAGATGCTGACGGCGGGGGTATGGGCAGTGGGTCAGGGTGTGAGGGATCCTGTAGGAGGCAGCGTTGAGCTTCTGCTGGTTCCCCTCATTAGACTCTTCTACAACCTGCTGGTAATGGATGTGTTTGGGGATGAGGATCTGTGCGAAGTTCTGAGACTGATAGAGCCGGCGGTCTTCTCCTCAGATGGTAAAACCTCTGAGGAGACAGATGAAGAAGAGGTCAGTGATGGTACTGAAACTGAATGGAAAGGGGGCAACAAGAAGGATAGTGACACTCCTACACAAGGACTTCTTCAGATGAGGCTTCCAGAAGCTGTCAAACTTGAGGTGAACAGACACGCAGACTTAGATGTCGTGTTATCACATCCCTTGAAGTGGTTTCAAATGAATCACAGAAGGTTTTGTACATGTCTTTCTCCAGCTCTGCCGTTTGCTGTCCTACCTGTGTGACAGCCAGGCGCGCCACAGGGTCGAAGCTGTGGTCGCCTTCTCTGACAACTTTGCGGGACAGCTGCAGGAGAATCAACGCTTTCGCTATAACCAGGTCATGCAGGCACTCAACATGTCTGCCGCCCTCACTGCACGCAAGACCAAGGAGTTCCGCTCGCCTCCACAGGAGCAGGTTGAAAACGCTGAAATCAAATTGTTAGGAGAGGATAAAGGTGTAAATACTAAGTGCTGGCTATGCTGTTGTCCCCGACATGTTTGAATGATGCGTCTTTCTGTCTTTAGATCAATATGCTGCTGAGCTTCAGAGAGGATGAGCTGCAGGAGAATTGTCCATGTCCAATGGAAATCCAACAGCTCCTGCAAGACTTCCACCACCTGCTGAACGCACACTGTGGTTGGAACACTGTTTATCTTTGAGTGTTTTATTATTTCAAATGTTTAAAGTTTGGCCTGATTTATAAAATATTAAATGGCTCCTCTCTCTGACTCTATGTACGCTCGCTCAGTAAATTCTCACTCTACATCTTCCAGAATATCTTCTTTAGGAGATGGTACCGTACCATTTCACCGCACTTCCTTTGGGCAATCAATCAAATCAGATGAAATAGCCTGTCTGACGATGTGAGCGGCTGCAGCTCCACAGCACTTTCAAAACCAACTGAAAGCTGCTCAGCTCTGCACTCCCTGAATTTAATATTCTTTTTTGTGGCCTTGAAGACGACTTGATGGCTTGTAGCTATAATCCGGTTCAGCAGTTGAGCTGCACAATGTCCCTTGAAAGATGATTGATAAAGAAAATAAATAAAATGAATCTTTATTGAGCCAGGAAACTATATGGGAAAGCTGTGAGGGGGTACTCACCACAATTGCCACTGAAGAAATTGCATCTTATTTTGCTGTTATTATGCAGGCGTTGAATTGGTCAGTGACTCGGAGGACGAAAAGGACGCCGAGATGTCCGTCAAAGATCGACTTCTCAGTCTGGTGGCCAGAGGCTTTGCAGTGAGGAAGTCACCTGCAGACGTAGAGAAGTGTAAACCACCGATTGGCAGTAAGTGTATCTATGTTTTTAAAGCCCTCTATATGTCTCACTGTGAACACTTTTATACTGTGCCTTGCAAAACAATTGCATTTTGTCTACAAGCCCTACTAACCCACCTGTAGAGGGAGGGAATCATTTTGTAGTACATGGAAACATACTGTAGCTGGGTTGTAATGAGAGAAGAGTTTGGTGAAGGTGGAAATAGGAATTTAACCAGTGGCATATCTACTGTATCAGACCCAATACAATCTTTCTGTTGGATTTCTACCTAAAAATGTAAAAATTATTATAACAAGAGGGCCTGCGCCAGCCTCCTGCTGGTCGGCGCTCGGGCCCTGATAATAGTATGAGGTATCCAGTCTTAACTCATACAGCACAGTTGACCCTGCTTCTTTGAAACAAGGGTTGTAGGATTCTTCTCCTACACCTTGATCACACCTTCACCTGCTGGTACTTCTTCAGAGTCCCTCAAAAAGCTGATCTCTGAGACGATGGTGCGCTGGAGCCAAGAGAGCGAGATGGAGGACCCTGAGCTGGTCAGGGCTGTCTTCTCGCTGCTGCACCGCCAGTACCAGGGCCTTGGGGGTCAAATGGCAGGACCACTCTGCAGAGCCTACTCGATCAGCCAGGCCTCGGTGGAGGACACGATGACTCTTCTGTCCTCCCTGGGTCAAATCCGCTCCCTCCTCAGCGTCCGCATGGGGAAAGAAGAGGAGAAGCTGATGATCAGGAGGCTGGGGTAGGGCCAGATTCACACTGCTCCTTTTTCCACTTCTTGATTATTGTTATCCTGTGTGATTATTAGCACTGATTAATGTCTAACACACTGGCATCATCATGGTGTGGAAAGTGTTCTCACTGTTTTTGTATTTTTATGCACAGAGACATCATGAATAATAAAGTTTTCTACCAACACCCCAACCTAATGAGGGCACTGGGGATGCATGAGACTGTGATGGAGGTGATGGTCAATGTTCTCGGAGAAGGGGAATCAAAGGTGAGAGATCTATAATAATAATTACATCTAAATCTATGTAAACCAGCCACAGCTCACACAGTGGGTTCTGGTCGATGCTCCAATCAGTGCACTTCCTTTTTTGCCATCTCACTTTTTGCTTTTTCTTTATACCCGTCAATTTTCCTTTTTCAGGAGATTACCTTTCCCAAGATGGTTGCCAGCTGCTGTCGATTCCTGTGCTACTTTTGCCGCATCAGCTGTCACAATCAGGGAGCCCTGTTTGACCATCTCAGTTACCTGCTGGAAAACAGCAGCGTTGGACTCGGTAAATCTTGTCTGTGTCTGTGTGTAAAGGGGTGTGCAGAGTGACAGAAGCTCCTGTAGAATCTACGGTTGTACATTACAATACAATAGACCTTCATTACACGTCACAACTTGGATTAGTTACGCCTGTAATTCAACTCTTCTTATTTAGAGATGTTTTTTTAGGATGGCCTCAAATTGAATCGTCTAAATTAGAAAGTTTCTCGAGACACGTTTGCACAGTAAAAATTTAATGAGGGACTGTTGCATTGTGACCCTTTGTCCTTTTTGCCAGGAGTTACATTTTTTGAGACTGTAATAACCTTTTGCAGGTGTTAGGGCCTTGTCCCTACGATAAGAAACCCCAACGCTCATAAACATATATAGTTTATGAGCTGGTGTTCTGATTTCCTTGTGCCTTTGTCACCAGCTTCTCCGTCCATGCGTGGAGCCACTCCTCTAGACGCGGCAGCGGCCTCTGTAATGGATAATAACGAACTGGCCTTAGCGCTGAAGGAACCTGACCTAGAGAAGGTGAATTCAGATTTTGTCCCATTCCTCGATGGTACTGCTCTTAACATTATGCATACATCGATAAGTAATTCACTCTATATTGACCATGGGCTGCCCTTGCTGCCCACTGTCATTTCAGTTATCTGTTATTTATATCTGAGTATTTATGTTGCTCTATAGTACGTACAGTAGCTGTATTTGCATAATAAGTATCACCACTTGAATATTTACAGAGGCAAAACAACACAGATGACTTTCTTTTTGTTGTAGCTGCAGATATCAGTGTTTAATCTAATCTAATCTAATCTAATAAAGGTGGTGCAGTATCTCGCTGGCTGTGGCCGGCAGAGCTGTCCCATGCTGGTGGAGAAAGGCTACCCTGATGTTGGGTGGAACCCTGTGGAGGGCGAGCGCTACCTGGATTTTCTACGTTTTGCAGTCTTCTGCAATGGTAAGCTGTTTGTTCACTTTATCTCCTTCAGAAGTCTGAAGTCTGTGTTATTTGTCTTTCCTGTTACACAAATATGGTTAGCTTGGTTATTCTATACAACAGATTGTCTTTAAGCAGGTCTTCATTTTCTGCCAGTTTGCAATGTGAATATTCGTGACTATATACAAAGTAAAAGTATAAGAGGCTGCATGATTAATCTATTTCTAAATTTGAAATATTGGTATTTTTCTACTATCGATCTTCTTTACTCTGAAGCAGCGCCCAGGAGGCATCAGTTCAAATAGTCCTTGAGGGTATTGACAGTTCAGCCAGAGGGCATTGCCTACCACATCTCATATCCATCAATCATTTCAGCTTTACCTCTTATTTATTCAGTCCATTTAGCTGTCTATATATTAACTTTGGCATCTTTTATTTCTTCCTGTTTCTTCAGTGAGGAGTCTTTGCCATTTGATTTCTTCTGTTGGCAAATTTGGGATAAATATGTTAAAAAGACAACCAGAGTCAACCGGTGGTTTGTCTTGATTTTCTGTTCATTCCTTGTCGATAGGTGAGAGCGTTGAGGAAAATGCTTACGTGGTGTTGAGGTTGCTCATTCGTCGGCCGGAGTGTTTTGGCCCCGCCCTGCAAGGTGATGGGGGAAACGGTCTCCTGGCAGCCATGGAGGAAGCCATCAGGATCTCTGAGGACCCCTCTATGGATGGACCCTGCACCACAAACCAGTCCAACAGAACACTGTGAGTTTTAGATGTGTGAGCAAAAATGACTGTAGACTACAGGTAGTTCCTGTGCAGCGTTTCTAGAATTTCCCTTTTCTTCTCCATTTCTACTTAATCGTTTTTTAAAGCCTGACCGATTTATTGGTTGGCTGATAATATTGGCTGATTTGAGACTTTTAAACATATCCATATGCAGCAATATGAAAACTTTTATTTTACAAACAAAGATTGCCAAAAAGATGTGCATCGTGTTTAATTAATATTAACGGTCTTTGTCAAAAGGGATGGATAACGACAGCTTTGGAACCATTGCCATTTCTTAAATATATTGGCTAATATAAGGGTATTGTGAAGTTTGTACTCCTTTTCGTATGCGGCAAAGGATTTGATATACATCTTATGGTTTTCTGTAACAAATATTTATTAAGTTTACAATCAAAATGTTAGTTTTAAAGATAGAAACTGGGAAGTCATCAAAATCTAATCAAACACTGTATTAGGTGTGAGCCTGTTCACCACTGTTCTTATCAAATGAACTCCCTTTAGTCATTTTCTCTCAAGCCTTCTGGAGGATTTCAACCTGCCCATGGTTAATACACGTTCAATAATGAATCTATGCACAAACTTTCAAGTTAAACTAGAAAAGGCAACTCCTGAAGATATTGTGGTGTGAATGCCGTCTGCTGACATTAAACCATGACGCTGAACTGGATTGCTGACTTGAATTTGGATGAAGAAGTTAAAGGAGCTTGAAGAGTAGGACAAGTGGGAAGTGGGTAGTTAATGTGTAATTACTAGTACGACCATGAGAACGTTTAATATGTCGGGAAATATGAAAGTCATGAAAAATTTGAATACAGTTTGGAATGTCCCAACTGAACTGAGCCTTTTGATGTTTGAATGAAGATTCTAGGTTGAAAATGTTACAGGCTGAACATTTTGTATAGAATAACATATGTTGTTATTAACACTGATCATTTTTTTAGAATACATATGAGGTTGGAGCTGGGATCCCCTGCCTTGTTTGTCAGATGTGTATATTAAATGTCAGATCATTAGCAGCTCTACTTTATGCAGTGACTCTCCATTATTTGATTGTTCATCATTCTTATTGCCATCTTTTGTCATTATGTTTATTTCTTGTAACAGAGATGTTGTCCCGGACAGTGAAGATGACCTCGTACACATGGGGCACGCCATCATGAGCTTCTACTCAGCCCTTATTGACTTGCTGGGACGCTGCGCCCCGGAGATGCATGTAAATGTTTTCCCAGCAGTCATTGCTCATCAATAGCCACTGATGTCAGACACAATGAAGCCCTAATGGAGAAAGTCTGCAAACTGCTCTTCAAAGAATGAGTCACAATGACACAAAGAAAAACAACAGCAACCCTCCGTTTATTGCTTTTATAGATTTACCTTTCCACATAATGGCTCGGTCCACATAGAGGATGTTTAGACGGGGACTAAAAAATGGGAACTTACTCAACATTGGCATTTACTGTCAGACTCATCAGGAAATCCTTGAAGACGAGCCGACTCGAGGATTGAGCACGTGAACCTGCCTTTTGAGAGGATTCATTTCTTTTTGCTTATTATAGTGGGATTGAAGGGCAAAGGCAAGACAAGACAATTTTTGTGTTCCATCTTTCAAACACAAAGGCAGTTTGACATGCTTTACGGGAGTCATAGAAAAAAATCATTAAAACCTTGAAAATGAAAATGAAAACCAAATTAAACTAAATTTTTAATATTTCTTTCAAAAGACGAATGAACTAAACTACAATACTTTCAGGTAAGATGTCAGCAAGAGTTGATACACAATGATATTTGATAAAACAAAACAGTCTCAACCCCAATTCTGAACTTTGAGACAAATTGGATTTGGACTTTAAAATGGGCTGCAGGTCAACATTAGGGAGATGTCCCTAATGTTTTATGGAATCAATGTACATCCGATCACCGAAGGTACAATGTCATACAATATATGCACATAATGAAATATCTTTGCTGTCATTATGTGCCGTATTGTGTCCATCAACTGACAGCTGTAAATAATATGCCAATGCCCATGTGTTGTCCTGAACTCTTGTGTAGTTGATTCTAGGGGGCAAAGGAGAAGCCATCCGCATCCGGGCCATTCTGAGGTCGCTCATCCCCATTCAGGACCTTGAGGGAGTCATCAGCATCTCCTTTCAAATTCCTTCAGTGTCTAAAGGTTAAAAGAACCCACCACCACAGTACTTTCAACTCACCACCACCACCGCCCCCGCACAGAAACCTGGCCTGCTGTCTCATTCTGTAGTTACTCTGAATACTACTTTGTTCCTCCAGATGGTGTGATGGCCGAGCCCGACCTGTCTACAGTGTTCTGCCCCGACCACAAGGCATCTATGGTTCTGTTCCTCGACCGGGTTTATGGCATCGAGAACCAGAGCTTTTTCCTCCGCCTCCTAGAAGTCAGTTTCCTGCCTGACCTTCAGACAGCCGTCTCGCTTGACACCGTGAGCAGTGAAAACTAATTCCTTCACCATTCACTTGTACCATTGTAGGAGTGACCTCTGACTTTGTATCGATCGGAGCTGTAACGTGTCACCAATGAAAAATATCTGCCGCTCTGCCCTCCCGGTCCTCTGGCATCGCCACTCATATGAAGAGGACTCTATGAAACAGAGTTGAAAAGTCTTTTCACACACGTCCCCCTGCACTGCACTGACTTACAGGAGAATCGGTCGGCTCAATTTGATTAAAATGTATATGTGCAACTTAAGATATACAAATGAATTATTGTATTGTTTTCCTGAAACGGTACCCCTCCAAATAAAAGTGCATTTTTGTGTTTCTGCACATACATTTAAGAATACTTTTGATTTTCATAATTTCCTTTATATATGTATTATATTTTCCGGTCCTGATGTTCAATCGGAGGAAATACTGTCGGCCAGATTGTTCATCTGCCTCCTCACTCCGTCTGGTTTAGTTCCACTCAGGTAATCAGTCTCTTTGTTCCACTGCAGGCTGCCTCAGGATCGACTGACATGGCCCTGGCCCTCAACAGATACTTGTGTACAGCTGTGCTCCCCCTGCTCATCAAATGTTCCCCTCTCCTCTGTGGATTAGAGGACCACACCTCGTCGGTCGATTCCCTCATCCAGGCCGTCTACAGCCTTTCCAGAGCTCTCAGCTTGACCAAAGCTCAGGGAGACACGATGGAGGATTGTTTGCTGGCTGTGTGCAGGTTCGAGGTTTTTATGGTTTCTGTCTCCACAAGGTTATGGTTGTAGAGAGTGGTGGATTTTACCGTCTGCAGGTAGGGTATTGATTTTCCACCAAGTTGTTGATGGATTATATGGCAAATAGACTATATTTATATAGCACTTTTCTAGTTTCATTGACCACTCAAAGAGCTTTACAAGTCACACACATTGATTCAGCGCTGCTCTATGTGATACAATGTTATATTTAGTAGCAACAACCTTAGTAGTCTGTTTTTAAAAAAAAGTTTTTATTACTATTATGTTTTAATTATTTTGTTATTGCACTATTGGTGTCCTATAGCCATTATATTATACATATTTATTTTGCTATTTGGCCAAATCATGTGTTGAGAAGAGAAATGAGAAAATGGCAACAAATGATTGTTAAGTGATGCAGACATGTTATTGCACTCTCATTATATTTAATGGCTCACTCGATATCCCGTTTTTTCCTCAATCCAGATCTAATTTACCTAATTCAATCGGCATGTTGGTTCTGACTCATTCTTTGGTGCGCGTTTGTGTACGTGACTAATTCGTCACTCGTCCTCAGTCAACTGCAACCGTCCATGATGCAGCCTCTTCTCCGTCGTCTCGTCTTCGATGTTCCCCATCTAACAGACCACAGCAAGATGCCACTGAAGGTATTTACACAAACTGCAGTTTGGTGCAATATAAAATATAGTAGGAAATAAACTTTGAATTCTGCGTTTTATCTGCTAGCTCTTGACCAGCCACTATGAACAGAGGTGGAAGTACTACTTGCAAAGTGGCGGGCAGGGTGACCAGAATTCGGCCTCTGCAGAGGAGCTGCACCTTTCTGCAACATTGTTCTGGGGAGTGTTTAAGGCCTTAGCAAAGAAGGTAGGCTATAGGAAATCAAAGTGTGAATCTGGAGATCATGTTGAAATTATTTAAAATTACAATAATAGTTTCCTGCAGCACCACTGAGTTGAAGTGAATGATAAATGATTTTTTTGACTAACTTGAATTACTTCTTTTCTTTAGTTTCCCTCATTCTCCTCAAAGACCATTTCAGGAGAAACAGCACACTTGAGATTGAGAGTTTGTTTTTCAAGTGCTGTTAATCCAACTTTAAACAGACTATTTGGACATGTGAGAGATGTGATCAATAACTGAACCTTCCCACAGTTCACTGTGAGCGTGCACCAAGATATTTCTGCCTAACGTTTACTTGGCTGATTCAGAAAATGACAAACAAACAACCAAAGAAGTCAAAGAAACCAGCACCTGTATCTTACGTGTTCAGCATTGAACTAATGTCGTTGGATACACGACATGTAACAGTCTGAATCATACGCTGTGTTTAAATCCATTTAATTAAACCTGTTCCTGTTTGCCATTTTCCCCGTGAACGAATTTATTTAAAATCACTCAACTTAAGAAATTGGAAATCAAATTTCTTGGCCACCAATTCAGACATTCTTACAGGGATTAACGACGCATGAGATGGAGTTAATTCAGGAAGAAGTATTGCTGTAGTAAAAGTACAGTGACTAGTGGCGCAACACTTTTGGACCCCACTGTTTTGTCTTTGTATCCAAAATAATTAAATGCGGTGTGTGATTAAATTTGAATTAAATGAGCTGGTTTCCTCGGGTGTTCTTTTTGTAAAATGACAAAAACAAAAAAATATGCCCGCAGAAAGAAAAACCAAGGACACACATTGTTACTGTGGCAAAGAACCCAAAACCAGGCTTAACATCATCTCTCTTACCATATCCTCTGCTCTCTCTTGCTCCCCACACGTTCCTCGTCCAACTCCACAGCCCTATGAGCCACAGTTATTCAGGCTTTGTGTCCAATGTCTGGCTGCAGTGGCCAAGGCCCTGCCTCCCGACCACATGGACTCAAGCTGTGTGTCTCCGATGGAGAAAGAAACCTCCACGGAAACAGATGGACACTTTGACCCCCAGCCTGTAGACACCTCCAAGTAAGATATTACCCGTGATATTTACTTAGAATTGACCCCGAAAATTGCAATTTGATTCCAGTTATCATGACGATCATCTGTTCCAGTAGACAGAATTTAGATATTATAGTCAAATTTAAAAGACTTAAATGATGTTTTTTGCTCTCTCTGCATTAGCATGTCAGTGCCGGAGAGACTGGAGTTTGTAGTGAACAAGTACGCGGAGCATACTCACGAGAAGTGGTCTCTGGACAAGGTAATATCACCTGCGTGTGAGTTAATGTGTGATGCATGGTCACGACTGAACCACTTACAAAACACCTTCGTAACATAATCGTTCTGCTTGACAAGGTGAAAACACCTCTCTGTGCTGCGTGTTGGAGATAATATGTGCATCATTTCTATTGTTTGATTTTGACTCAGTTGCGTGTCGTTCTCTTGTCAGTTTGCAAACGGCTGGGTTCATGGGGAGCAGCTATGTGAGAACAGCAAGGTCCATCCTCTCCTCAAGCCATACAGGGCTTTGGCTGAGAAGGTAGACTGAAAAATCTGTGTGTGTGTGTGTGTGCGTGTGTGTGTGTGTGCGTGTGTGTACTTGTTTTTCTAGTTGTGAGGGACAATTTTGGTTCAAAACCATGGTTGTGAGGACATTCTGGCCGGTCCTTACAGTTTCAAAGTGCTGTTAAAGTTAAAATTAGGTTTAGGTTAGGTTTGGCGTTTATGCAATTAGTCGTGATGGTTAATGATAGGGTAAGAGGTGTCCTCACAACTACAGAGAGACACGTGTGTGTGTGTGTCAGTGTACTTCAGTAAAGAAAGCGGCAAGCTGACAAATCCCAGAGGCACTTGCATACCAAATGTGTTGTATGTAATATAAAAGATTGAAACGCCTCGGTTCGTGGTCTTTGAATAATTACCCCCGTTGCCTCCTTGACAAATTCAGTGTGGAGTCAGTGGACGACACGTGTCTTCTCAAGCTCTTGAAATATCCAAATATTTCAAGCATGTTTTGCTCTCTGCTGTCCTGTGACGACCCCAAGACTCAGTTTTTACATGAGGGTTTATTTATGTTCCCGAGCCGTCCAGGAGAAGGAGGCATACCGCTGGGCCAGTAAAGAGACGATGAAGAGCATGCTGGCCTTTGGATGGAGCATAGAGAGGACTAAAGAAGGAGATGCATCTGGCAGACTTCCCTGTGCGCACAGAGTCTCGCAAGCTGGACAGGTACTGTATGTGTACTACACAGGCCACATTCCCTTGGCCCCTGGCACCAAACATGTCTCAACTCCTCCACTTCTGGATTAGCTGCTGTGTTTTGAGTAATCCGCCGTCTGTTGTCTCTTCCAGCTGTCTTTTGAGGGAGCGTCAACCTTCAGCCCCAAGCCAGTGGACATGAGCTGCATCACCTTATCGTGGGAGCAGTGTGTCAGTATTTTTCTGTTCCGCTTCATACACCATTAATGTTAGTTTGGTTCTACTTAGAGCCTGCCTCCGATCTGCAGAGGTGGTGGCAGTGGCGGTTTTTGAAAAGAAGCACTCACCTTGTAGTATAACTACATAAATAATCTGAATAATATTTATTTGCTTTAAACATGATTTTTGCTGGAAGTTGACGGATTACACGGTCATGCAAGTGGCTTCTGCTAGTACAGTTGTTGCTGAACTGCAAATTCAAAATTGTGACGTACAATACATCAGCGCGTGTCCTAAAATGCTACGTCGAGGATGATGGTATCACTTATTATTGTTAATTGTGTGATTGCACCTCATATTGATATCAAAGTGTTGAGAAAATCCATAAACAAGTCAGCCAAACCCATCTGCCAGACAGTGGGAAAATGGATTTGACCCTTTTCTTTTGTTTTCTGTAGGCTATGGCGGAACAGTTGGCTGAAAACTATCACAGTGCCTGGGCTAAGAGGAAGAAGTCAGAACGTGAGAGTAAAGGTACCACTCTCCTCTTACCTCCTCTACCCTTCCTCTCCTCTTCCCTCCCCTCCTCTCTTCTTCTCTCCTCTTCCTTCCTCTCCTCTCCTCTCCTCTCCTCTCCTCTCCTCTCCTCTCCTCTCCTCCTCCCTCCTCTCCTCTCCTCTCCTCTCCTCTCCTCTCCTCCTCCTCTCCTCTCCTCTCCTCTCCTCTCCTCCTCCCTCCTCTCCTCTCCTCTCCTCTCCTCTCCTCCCCTCTTCCCTCCTCTTCCCTCCTCTCCTCTCCTCTCCTCTCCTCTCCTCTCCTCTCCTCTCCTCCCCTCTTCCCTCCTCTTCCCTCCTTTCCTCTCCTCTCCTCTTCCTTCCTTACCTCCTCTTACCTCCTCTTCCCTCCTCTCCTCTCCTCTCCTCTTCCCTCCCCTTCCCTCCTCTCCTCTTCCTTCCTTACCTCCTCTTACCTCCTCTTCCCTCCTCTCCTCTCCTCTCCTCTTCCCTCCCCTTCCCTCCTCTCCTCTTCCTTCCTTACCTCCTCTCCCCTTCCCTCCTCTTCCTTCCTCTTCCCTCCTCTCCTCTTCCTTCCTTACCTCCTCTCCCCTTCCCTCCTCTCCTCTCCTCTTCCCTCCTCTCCTCTTCCTTCCTTACCTCCTCTCCCCTTCCCTCCTCTCCTCTCCTCTCCTCTCCTCTCCTCTTCCCTCCTCTCCCCAGCTGAAACAGTTGTAATATGCTTGACTCGTTGCTGTTCTCAGGAGGGGGTGGACACTCAATGCTTGTACCCTATGATACCCTGACTGCCAAGGAGAAGACTACATTTAGAGAAAGAGCCCAGGATGTCCTTAAGTTCCTTCATCTCAATGGGTTCACTGTGTGGAGGTGAGGACAGAGTGAGCTTATGATTGTAAAAGGGCACTGTGATGTATGAAGTATGTATGAAGTGGGGAGCGATGAGGTGTATTTCATGTCCCAGTGGATGTCATGAAATAGAACTGAAAAATACAGCACAAATGGTAAATAGCATCATTGCCTCTTTGTCTTCCCACTGCACTAAATTGTCTTGAAATACTTGCGATACAATTCTGGAACTGCCGGGTCCACATTTGAAAGCAATGGAGGTTAGAGCTGCGTTAGTGTTTTATTAGCTCTGTTTGATTTCCCTCCCGTCTGCAGGGATCGGAAGACGGTGGAGATGGACTTTCCAGCCGCCGCCAACTGCTTTAGCTTCACTCTCCTTCAGCAGCTCATGTCTCATACTGAGGAGGCCCAGGAGCGCCTGCTGGAGCTGGGTAACCTTTTACTGCTCTATTTCATTACATAAGACACTTGAATGAACTTTTGCAAAATACATTCCAAAGGTATACCATCTACCTGACACTATAATCTTTTACATAACACTGGCCTGAAACTTCACTGTTCATTCTGGTGAACAACGAGTGACAGTCTTCTTCGACGTCTTCATCACAAAATCGCTCAGACCGGGCCACGACATGTGGATGTTATTAACGTTGTTCTTCTTTGCCCATAGTTTTGATTGTTTCAGTCTGCGGAAGCAAAGGATTCAGTGGTTCATTGTTTCTTTCTTTCTTTTCAGAGGTGATGCAAGCCAGAGGACAGATGTCTAAAGGGGAGAGAGTTCCACCGCAGCAACAAATGCATTTCTTCCCCAAGGTTTGACTGAAATCACATGCATCTCCAAATCCACTGTTTGATAAGGAGCCTCTTACAATGATCTTGAGTTCGCCTCGCTCATTTTTCCAACGCCATTCTTTTCATTCATTTGCATAATCTAATTTAATGGTTGCCATGAGCTACCCCTCTAAGCAAAACCCTCCGTGGCTGTGTAATTTATTTAACCATTTTGGAAATCCATGTGGGTGTGTCAATTGCCATCAGGACATTGATTAAAGCTTCCCACACAGTTCTGTCTGAAGGCGGCAGCGAATGAAAAAGGGTTTATTTTTCATTGATGGGACCCCTGAGCCAGACCCGGTCAGCCACGACCGTGAACAGTCATGCCTCAGAGCTCCACACCTCCCACTCGACCACATCTGTGTCCGGCAGTTTGTCAATCTGTCTGCAGTGCGTCAGAAGAACTAATGGAGTGCAAAATGTTTCACCCCTTTCCCAACAGGTCTTAGTTGGGTCCATCATTGTGAGCTCATGTTAAACTGGCAGGCACTCCTGAGGACTTTTTTTAAATTGTGTATTCATGAATTCAAGTCTGTGATACGGACAATAGGGACACACAAGCACAGAAACTGTGTGATGTTAAAAAATCAGCTTTTGATGTAAATTTAGAAGCTAGTCAGATGGAATTGAAGGCTCGTGTTGACATTCAACAGGTCATCCTTCCTCTTTTGGAGCAATATGTGAAAAGCCACCGTCTGTATTTCGTGTCCACCGCTCTCTGCTCCGGTGTTAACCAGAGCCACGCCTCTAAAAAAGAAAAGGAGATGATCGCGTGGTATGTGTTGAACTTTTCTCAAGCTCTTGCACATTTTATTAGTATGAGAATTTCTCAGACACATGTTTCGCACAATAATTGAAGAGTTTTATTGTCGCAGAATAAGTTACATTTTTTCTGTGCTCTCTGTTTTTTTGATTTTCTTTCCCCTGTAATTACTATGGCGTCCCTCTCATTACGTCTCTTGTTTTTTCTTGTCACTTCCAGCCTCTTTTGCAAGCTTGCAGCCCTGGTGAGACACAGATTATCACTCTTTGGTGAGGATGGTGCGGCAATAAAGAATAAGCAGGCACTTAATCGTAACTGTTCCCTTGTTTGTGTCCTGCTGGGTTTGCCCTTTAGTTGATCATGACTTGTGCATGTTCTGTAATTGCATATATTTTGTCTGTGCACTTATGATAACAGTGTTCGTGTTCTCAGGAAACGAAGCCTCGTCAGTTGCAAGCTGCCTCCATGTCTTGGCTCAGGCTCTGGATGCCAGGTAGCTAGACAACACTACTCTGCCCGAATCTATTTCCTCACTCTGCTGACTGTCAAGTGGGTGTCACTCCACCGTGTCTGAACATGACATGACTGCTGTCATTGAGGCATTGCTACCCTGATGTTATCTAACTGTGGGACAGTGTCTGTCACAAACATGTATTTTTTTCACCCTCTCTTCCTAGGACATTGATGAAGTTGGCCCCAGAGTCAATCCAAGCATCTCTGCGCTCATTCTTTGATGCAGCTGCAGCGGATCTGGAGATGACCGTGGAAAACCTCTCCGTCACACTGGTCTCTCTTCCTCAGAGTAGGAGCCAACAAGCTAGAGGAGTGGCAAAGGTTCTCAGCTACACGACCTCTGTACTTCTCCCCACCCTCACTTCCCTCTTCCTGCATCTCGGCAACCAGAACTATGGAGTGGATCTCCTGGGTAAGCATGCCATCTCCTTGTAGGCCTCTGTGAAGGAAGAGCATTATTGTACATTAGGTTTACAAACATAGTCTAAGACGTGGCATGTTGCATCATCTCACAATCATAAACAGACAACCACGGTATGCTAATGAGCTGGACCAACAGCCGGCTTCCACCTCCCTGACATCACTCGGGACTTCCCTCCCCTCCCCTCCACTTCTTACCTTCCACGTCTTTGAAACCAGCTCTCATTAAATATCTCGGTCACGGCCGCAGAGCAGCAGCAGCAGCATATCGTCTCATTCACTGATATTTTGATCTGACAGGAATTATTCATTACCTGAATCAGCAGCCGTTCAGCGAGTCCATCGCACTGTGATTGTGTGCAGTCAGCTGTCTTACTCATCGCCCTTTGTTCTTCCTGAAAGAAACTTTACATAGCTCTCAGCCTTACGCATCCTCGTGTCTTCCAGTGGGAGAGGTCCAGGGGTCCTGTTACAGGATCATCAACAGCCTCTACTCTCTTGGCAACAGTGGCAGCATCTACATGGAAGGGTACTGCCTAATTGATAGAGTTTGTGTGATGATGAACATGTCTACCTTTTTAAAACTGTTCTTCCCATTTAATGTCTATACGGTAATCTTCCACTGCTTACTTGGATGTAATTTCATTGTTTTTATCTAAACGTAAAATATTTGGAAATAATGAAAAGCATGATGTTGTTCTTGATTTTACATTAACAAGTAGTTGTTTGGCTAAAAAGGTTGGCTAGAAAGAAATGATTCAACCAAAGGGAAAACGTTTGTCGATGCAATACTCAGCAAACCTTTAGTACTCTGAGAAGCTGGAGGCAATGTGGAGATGAGTCGGTGCCATGTTAACTGTGCATCTCTTCAGGCAGCGGCCAGCAGCAGGTGCTTGTCTGGCAGCTCTGACTGCTGCGTTTCCTGTCTGTGTTCTGGAGCCAGCCCTCAATCGAACCAACCCGCACTCTATTTACAACACCCTGGGTGCTACTGAGAGAGAAGGTCCTGATAAATAAGCACGCAGCACCCCCACATCTCAGCGCTCCTCTTTTCTCAGTCTTGTCTTTTCCATATCTGTTTCCGTCAGACCTGGGGCTGCCAGATCGGGTGGTGGACACGTGTCCCCTCCTGCCTTCTCTGGAACAGGCTCTCAGGGAAGTGGAGGAGCTGGCGGCTGCTGGTGCTGGAGCTCGCCAGGCCCATTACATCCACGTCACTGAGGTCACCTTGCCCATGCTGTGCAGCTATATGTCCCGTTGGTGGCGCGGGGGCCCTGAGGGCCCGCCGGGCAGCCCACTGTGCACCTCCGTCACTCCTCAGCATATGAGCGACCTCCTTGGCCACATCCTCCATGTCATCCACAACCATGTGGGCTCCAGCCAGGGTGACTGGATGAAACAGCTGGCAGGTATTGTGGTCATACCATTTAAATCTTGTTGTGTTGATACACATATTTATACCACATCAGTAATGACTTTTATTCTGCTCATATCTTTCAGTTTTTTCTCAGCCAATCATACTTAAAGCCCGCTCTGAGCTTCTGAAGAGCCACTTCCTGCCCCTGATGGAGAAGCTAAGGAAGAAGGCGGAATGTGTCCTGCTGGAGGAGGAGCAGATGAAAGCAGAGGGGTGTTGCACCTCTGAAGCGGAGCTGCAGATACAGGAGAAGTTCACGGTGCTGGTGCGAGACCTCTATGCCTTCTATCCCCTCCTCATCCCGTTTGTGGATTCTAATCGGTAAGGCCAGAAACCAAAAGCTCCAGGAGTAATCTCAAGTATTTATAGACCCAATAAGACTGGCACATATTTTACTGCATTTCATATTGACCAGTACATCTCATCTGTCCTTTGGAGTCCTTCAGAAACTTTTGGAACAACAAATAAATAAATAAAAAAAGTTGAATAATGTTTGTCCAAATGGTAAAACATTGATGAAAATCATTATATCTTGGAGAGTGAATTCAACAACTGTTGTTATACTGGGAATAGAATGTGTTTTTTTGAAGATACAAAGGGCATGTTGGCTGGTTATTTCAGTTATTGTTTCAGGCGTATGTATAGTTGAACGGGAATGAAGTCAGAGGTGATAATGTGATGTGTTCTTCCCCGTCTTGTCTCAGAGCCAGCTGGTTGAAGGAGTCAAACCCCGAGGCCGAGCAGCTGTTCAGCATGGTGGCAGAGCTCTTCATATTTTGGGCCAAATCTCATGTGAGGATGACATGATGGTTTTATCTTTCTGTCATGAATACTGAACCCTATTTATCATGTAACTCTCACTACCTGTGTTTGCTACCACAGAATTTCAAATGGGAGGAACAGAACTATGTGGTCCAAAATGAGATCAACAACTTGGCTTTCTTGGTCAACGATGACAAAATGTCCAAGGTATTTTTTAAATTGACCTTATCATGTTAATCATACACTGATGTGCAGCAACTGCATTTTGTAGTCTGGTAATCTCAAAAAAGTCATTTTATCCTCATGGCTTTTAAAAATTCAGTTTGACCACGAAAAGAGGAGGGTGAAGAGGAAGGGGGATCGGTATTCCACGCAAACTTCTCTCATCGTGGCTTCCATGAAGAGACTGCTCCCGGTGGGACTGAGGGTTTGTTTTCCAAATGACCAGAGCCTTCTCACGTTGGCCAAGAACAGCTTCACTCAGGTCAGTTGGAAATGTGAACAGTATTAGTAATAATGTAGTACCCATGATGCTTTTGAATTATCACACCTCACTGCGCAGTGCAGTGTGGTAGGATGGTAAAAACCAGTGTGGTATACAGTGTATATTAAATGTCGGGCCCATGATTTCTCTCCGTAGAGGAAAACTGAAGATGAGATTCGAGAGCATGTTTTGCACGGCCTTCTACGTCTTCAGAGTCAGGTAAAACCTCTCCCTTATTTTTGTGTTATAGACCTTTTGTACAGTATTTGACTGAGCATGTTTTTGTTTTTTTTGTCTTTGAGAGTATAATTTAACAAAATCCTAAAGGGTATGTTGACTGATATATTAGTGATGATTAGTGACATGCTGATACCGGTCTAGCCTTAGTTGAGCACAAACTGAGTGCAAATAACAAGAAAAATCGGATATATTCATATATGTAGATCCAGACGATTTATCGGTTGGCAAATAATATCGGCCCATATGAGCCCAAACATATCTACATCAGCGTTTATGTTTGCTGAAATTTGCCAATATGACAACTGTAATCATATAAAATAAACAATGCAGAAAAGATGTGTAATCATGTCCATTTATGTCCATTTTGCATATCTTTTTCATAATAGTGGGATAACAATGATATCGGTACCCCAAATATCCACAACGGCCGGGCTCTAGTTGTAGGTATACCTATTTGAACTATCCTTAGAGATTAAGTGAAGTGCATATATTTGCATATTGCATATTCATTGACATGCCTGAGTGCATGTGACTTTTAATTTGTGGAAGGCAACACGTGTGTGGTAAATTAGATTGAAAAACGCTCTCGTGGCCTGAAAAATCCAAAGCTGCTTTTTTAATGATCTTAATCACTGACTCATTGTTCACCAGAGACATCAATGTGACTTACTTACCATACTGTGCAAAATATGCATGCAGTGTTTGTTTATTCATCAGTGAGTGATTAATATGTTTATTCATAAGTCAGGGATGAAAACAGCATAAATTCTGCTTCGTCGTTAGCATGGAGAAACTTTTAAAACAGAAATGTGATCATATTTTTGGACAGCCCCTGAACTCATCCTTTGTCAGTTGTGACACTTTGTGGTTATTGATCATACGTATGTGTTCCACATGAGGAAAGAACGATTCAGGATTTAATTCTTAATGATGATTGTCAGCCTGCCCATTTCCAACCAAACTCCTTCATTCACTCCTTCATGTGTTTTGTCCTGGTTCTCTCTGAACTGCTGACTCGCTTTTCCCATTGCTGCAAACCTAAAATGTTTTTAACTGAATATAATGTAAATATTATAAATGTTATGCTATTTTCTTTACAGGCTTCAAACGGCTCGAAGCAGGAGACACATGATGCCGAACACATGAGCGAGCCAAGGCCCATCGCTGACGTCCAGAGGAATGTAGACAGGATTGTGGGAATAGCTCGTGTCCTCTATTACCTGGACCAGGTGAGCTTTTAAAGCAGTATATGAAGGTTATTAGTCATTCAAAAAAAAATTCCAATTTCAAATCTACCAAAAGTGTTTACTGATACTTCTAATGAGAGTTTATTGTTACCAAATGACAAAGGACTAGATGACACTTTTTGGTGGCCAAACATTAAGTAAAGCTTCTCTCTTTTGTAATTTTTCTTTTTTATGTGTCACAGTAGGAACAGCACAAGTGTAAATAATAAAATTAAAGATGGCTAACTTGTGTTTGGCTCCCCCAGTTTCAGGGTCCTGGTATTACTGGTTTACTGGGACAGAACGGAACCATTGCTAATGATTTAGTTAAAGCTTTCTCTAAAGGTCATCTATAAAAAAGGCTGGTCTGTGAAAGGGAGGGGATGATAATAATTTCTCAAGGAAAAAGGTTTCTTCCGATTTATGTGTGAAGCTTACATCCAGTCAGCAAAAATCAGGAATTTGGCAGAAACTGGGTTTTAATTTATTATAAATATTTTTAATATTTAATGCATATGCTTCCCTAATTTTTCACTTACTATTTCATCAGTTTATGTACTTTCACATACAGTTTGTTTATGTTATTGTGGACGTTTTGACAATTGAACTCATTTGCATTTTCTTTTCTGTTCTGTTCTATAAAAATCCATGATAAAAACTGACAGAAATGTGTTTATTGAAAAAAAGGCAAGATTTTTCTGGTACAGTAGTAGTTAGTGTTGCTCACTTGTATTTCTCATTGAAGCCCCAAGATTAATTTATTGCTTAGAAAATGTTTTAAGTAATTACAAATAAAACTTAGAAGCCCCATGTTAACTGTACTACAGTGCTGGATTCATTACCAAGAACTATTGTTTATTAACACGATATGGAATTTGTTTTCATATTACACGCTTTTTTCATTATAAGTTTTAGTTATTAGTTTTTTAATTAGTTATTATTCCTACGCTCATTTTTTAAAACTATATTATGTTTAAAAGAAAGTAATGCCTGTGGTGTGAATGTATGATAAATACAAGATGGATTCATGAAGGTGACATTTTGGTTTTGGGTTGAGGTGGAACACCCGGAGCGAAGTAAAAAACCGGCGTGGCACAAGATCTTATCCAAACAGAGGAAGAGAGCAGTGGTGGCCTGTCTGAGGATGGCTCCTCTCTACAACCTACCCAGGTACACACACACATCATGTTCTCTGTGTACTGGGTGTGTGTGTGTGTGTGTGTGTGTGTGTGTGTGTGTGTGTGTGTGTGTGTGTGTGTGTAGTTTGCTCCCACAAAGTTGTGATAGTGATTACAAGTCAACTTTCAAATGAGACAGGAAAAGTAATCATATGATGGATCATTTTTAAACTAGCCTTCACGTTATATTGTAGTGAGGGCTTTACTTTGACCAGCCAGGAGGTGCGGGGCCATGCCCCCACGGAGAAAATAATGTGTTTCCTCTGGCACATTCTTCCAGACGAATGCCACTTTTCCTTCATATACACTGATCTTAATTATTGCATATTTTTTTCACTTGATCGTAAACATGATGAATTTTTGTGTAGTTGGATTCAGAAATAGAAAATTAAGAATGAAGATTTACCTTTAACTAAAAATGTCGACCATGGATAAAATGTGTGTTATGGAGAAACATAATGATCATGTTTTGTATATGTTACTGCAGGAAGTTCAGGAAGATATGGTTTGGAGAATCTGATATTAGAACTAAATACTGTTCACAACAGCAAAGTCGCTATGGACTCCATAATGTGTCACTGGAAACCGATGGAGCACTCTGCGCTGCATAAAAACCGACGAGCGTGCTTGTTATCAACTGGAGTTAACGTCACTTCACCTCGTTCACTGTGTCGCAGCATCTCAGCTCTCAGCGGTGTGTGTGTGTGTGTGTGTGTGTGTGTGTGTGTGTGTGAACTTGTGTCAGGGCGAACAGCAGATCAGAACAAGGCCGTATTAAAATATGGCCAATTTTCACATATCGAACAGAATTAGAATTTAGGGCCACAGCGAGCCTGCACCAAATAAAGCTCTGTCACCTTCTGCAGGTAAATGAAGGCCTTGGTCACCATTTGAGCCTAATAAAGTAACTTTATAAAACTTAATACTTTAACTTCAATAAAGTAGTGGACTTGGATGAGTGGTCGGCTATTTTGCTGACAGCCTGCACTTGTGGAAACCACTGTAAACCACATTTTGTTGAATTGGTGTCTTTTTTTTTTTAATTGTTCTGACCAAGAGACTGAGGACGATGTGTCACATTATTCAGAAGCTCCATATAGGACCACAAACCTATTAAGCTGTATGACAGCTCTACATGTTCAGGAGACACTTCCGTGATGGAGAGGTGATGTAAAACTTAATTAGGGCATCAGTCACAGTTATTGGAGATCCAAAGGGAACAAACCATTAGCATATTCAAACTCTGAGGTACTTTGTAGATTGCATTTGATGTATGAATATTATTAAGGCATTTTTGTGT
The DNA here is from genome assembly GCF_022379125.1 of Scophthalmus maximus. Taxonomy (NCBI): domain Eukaryota; kingdom Metazoa; phylum Chordata; class Actinopteri; order Pleuronectiformes; family Scophthalmidae; genus Scophthalmus; species Scophthalmus maximus. The sequence goes on along the minus strand of NC_061524.1, from coordinate 23,522,749 downwards.
GTGTTGTGAATTATTGCTATGGCCCTATCATATTCTCAACTCAACTTGATGTAACTATCATCCTCTCGGACAAGCAAGTCCTTGATGAATGAGCAATAATGAGCAATTTAATCAGAGCATTTTAATTCTTTATTGTTTCCCTCTTTAATCTTTTATTTGCTTTTTTTTTCTGATGCAAATGGTGTCCTCGTCCTCTTCTCCTCTCCAGACACAGAGCCGTCAACCTGTTCCTCCAAGGCTACAATAAATCCTGGATATCAGCTGAAGACCGCAGCCTTGAGGAGAAGCTTGTGGAGGATTTAGCTGTGAGTGGAAAAAGGAGGCTAAATTGACCTCAGTAGACGTCTACCTATTCTGAGTTTTAACCATGAAATTTACCACAGATATGGTCTGAAATTGGTCTGTATTCACAGTTGATTGTGCCTCTCTGCGATCCAACCAGCAGCTGCGGTTTCTGTCCCTCAGTCGGCAGCATTATCCTCGAGACTGAATCGCAAGTTCGCGGTTTATACTTTCACTTCAGGGCACTGTTTTTGCAGTCACTATGTAAATTGGTACAGGATGCTCTCAAACAGGCATCAGTCAAACCTTTGTGAACAATACAGTTGTCTCATTTGGAAACTTGAGAATAGAAGAAGCATCTCATTGCCAGATACACTTTGTTAAGAATCACGGCCATGGACATACAAAATGCAAACTCCTCGAGTATACATATGTCTGTTGTGTTTTGTTTCTGTTGTGTGGAAATACTACTTTCTCAATTTGTGGTTAATATTAGGGTACTAGTATAGTAAAACTAGAGTGCTTAGTTTAGCAGTGGTATAGTAGTATTGCACAGAATTTGGAAGGGAATGTCCGAATGTCATGCCTGTAAAACATGGAGTCAGGGATACCTGCAGGACAATCTTCCTGGTATGAAATTGCCTTACGTTTAACTTTGTTCATATGGAAACTTTTGAAATCTATTGAAAAAGTTCACTACCCACTAGGGGTTGTGGACGGTCAGTGTGTGGCTTTATTTAAGAGCACACATTAGCAGCTTTAATCTCTCTGGACTGCAGACAGGAGGAGTGATGGAGCAGTGTGGAGGCGACAGAGGGGATGAAAAGGATGTCAAACCAATCGATCCCCTGCTACAACTCATTACACTCTTCAGTCGAAGCGCCCTGACAGAGAGGAGGTGTGTGTGTGTGTGTTCATTATGAAAGACCACGAGTAGTAAATACCCTATTCTACTTTTATTACTGGTCATCACCCGTAAAATCAATATTTAATAGTCCGAATTGTTTCTGTTGCTATTGTTCTGTGGCCTGAAATCTGCAATATGTTTCCATTCGTTCAAACTTCATCCTGAAAACCATGTTTACTGGTATGTATACTGTGTACATTTTCTCATAAAACTGCAATAATGTTCCAGTTGTGTTTTTTGTGGGGCAGGTTATGCATCTACACCACAGATGATGCAGTTGTCAGTGATGTCATGTTTTCATCTCATGTTGCGTGTCAAACAAACATGTAATTTAGTATTCATAGAGCGTACCTGTGTTCTTTTTATTAATGCAAGATTTGATCCACCAAACCCAGTGAGACATGAGATACCATACCAGATACACTCGTATATCCACAGCATTGAATCAACTCCTCCATTTCACTTTAAAGACATTAGGGGTGGGGGAGCTCTCCCACTAGTGCAGCGTCCACAGAAATCAGCCACATTCCAGTTGAACGCAGGGTGATCAATAAAAATGTTCAATGCCGCTGGGCAGTGTTCACACTGCAGATCCACACACCGCTTACAGATGCTGGTACATTCAGTTTTGCAATCAAGAGGATGACGTGTGGGCACTGTGAATGGATCTGTCGACGGTCAGATACACATCGATGTGGACCCTGTCGCTGGCGAGCCGTGTTTACAATGCTGCATGCATCTGCCCACACGTTGACGTGCACTGACATTTCCTCACCTGTTTCTCTTGTTCACAGCAAACTTGGAAGTGACAGTCTGTATATGTCCTACGCTGCCATTATGGCCAAGGTAATGGAACAGGATATGAATGTTTGCTGATGTTTTGAAATCATGTTCAAAATCATGGGTTAACTGCCCGGAAAATGTTAACGCCAATATTGTATTTAGGAAAAGTGGTGGTTCTGTGGGCCACAGAAATGCTCCGTACAGGAGGTTCTGACAAGATTCATAATGAAAATGAACTTAGATTTTACAGCCACTGTGGCTTGATGATTATATCGGGTCAAAGGCCAGTTACCAGCACATGCAGCACAGTGACGGTAAATAAGTCTAAAGAGACACAAACTATATATATATCTATATATCTATATAGATATATATATCTATATATATAGAGAGAGATATAGATATATAGAGATATATATATATATATATCTCTCTATATATATAGAGATATATATAGATATATATAGTGATATAAAAAATACTTAGTTTTAGCTGCATGTCACAAGCATTATATAACAAAAAAATGCATGTTATCAATGGGTCCGGTGACTTTGTGAGTGTTGCATGTCATCAATGTGGATTTATTGTATTTTGTTCATAACAACCCTGCGTTGTACGTCCTCTGCAGAGTTGCCACAGAGAGGAGGACGACAGTGAAAAAGTGGAGGTGGAAAGTTTTGAAGTGAGCGAATGGGCTCTCAGTGATAAAACCTGTTGGATGTTTCTTACTTTCGGCATTTAATTATGATTCGCTGGAATGTTTTGGTGTTAATTTTTTCTGTCAATGTTTAGTTATAGTCATTTAATAATCCACTCAAAACAATGTGAACATTCTATTGGATGAACACACGTAGTAAACCGTGAACGTGACCGTTCTGTGGCTCAGGAGAAGGAGATGGAGAAGCAGCAGCTGCTGTACCAGCAGGCCCGGCTGCATCTCCGTGGTGCTTCTGAGATGCTCCTGCAAACTATCAGCGCCAGCAAAGGTAGGAGCTTAGCAGCCGGAGGACATGACTCGCGTTAAGGTCAGGCAGTTGCTTAGTTCAGGGGCTGCCTCTTTCATTTCAACTGGTTTCTCTAGATGAGCTCCTTCTTTCAAATGTGCAACACGATCTGTGCATTATTCTTTTGGTCACTACTTTACATCCTATGATTGTGATTTATTTCTAATCCCATCAGGCGCCATGGGCTCCATGATTGCTCCCACACTGAAGCTGGGTATTGCTGTTCTCAACGGAGGGAATGTCACCGTTCAACAGGTACAATGCTGATTCTGTCCACCTAAAACTGTGTTTTTTCTACACTGACATTGACCATTTCTCCATTTCAGGCAGGGACATACAGTCAGGTTTTCATATCACGAAACAGAAGATAATTAGAACCAACCTAAATGAGAAAAGATAGAAAATTAGATCAGGTGACACTTAGAAATAAGGTTAGTGCAGCAGCTAGATTAGACAATGTCAATTGCATGTTAAAGGAAAAATCTGAAATGTAGGCCCAATAATTCTGTATGATAGGAATTATTTTACTGAGTAAAAACAGATGTGGAAGATGTGGGTGTTAAATAAATATTTAATGATATAATTAAGTAATTTAATGAGGTGAATAGATCGTTACAGAGCAGAATATTCCTGAAATAATATTTTTGTCTAAAGTCTCTTTCCGCAACAGGTTTGTTCATTTTTCAGAAAGAATCCATCACTTTCATCACTCTTTCAAATCGTCATTTTATGAACACAGTGCCTGATAATGCAGCAAAGCTTGATATAATAAGGATAAAAAGATCATTTAAAGATAATCTTGCCTTCAGATGAGATCTGTGTCCTTTTGTCAGACGCTGTATTTGATGCTTTTGTTTGGCAGAAAATGCTGGATTATCTCCGAGAGAAGCGAGACGTCGGCTTCTTTCAGAGTACGGCCGGACTCATGCGCTCATGTAGGTGAGTGACTGACAAGTTCTGTCCAACGTCATAGAGGCTGTCAGGCTACAGATACTGATTGATCAAAATGGTAAGAGTGCAAAAGCCTTGCTTATCCTTTATGTGTGTGTGTGCGTTGTGTGTGTTTTTATTCTGCTATCCAGTGTTCTGGATCTAAATGCATTTGAGAGGCAGAACAAAGCAGAAGGATTAGGTATGGCCATGGACGAGAGCTCAGGTACTGTATTCATATGGACATTTTTAAAAAGAAATCCATTTCTGTGCAGCCATGTCACAGTAGAGGAGCCAGCTGTGAGATCCCTGGCCTTGAACATTCTCTAAATCACACTCTAAATTCCTATTCTTTATTCTCGGCCTTTCACAGTGTTGAATATTATCAACAGCTGTCTCGCTTCACTCCAATGTGACCCAATCCCCCCCCCCCCTCTCTCTCATTCATCCTGTCTTTCCTTTTCCTCCAGTATTCCATTCCTTGCACTTCATCCTTTTATTTCTTGCCCTTTTATGCAAATCTTTTTCCCAGGAGAGGAAGTAATGCCTGACAAAGAGCTAACCTGTGACCTGTTCCGGTTTCTACAGCTGCTCTGCGAAGGACACAACTCAGGTCATTTGCCCTATGCGGTTTCCATTTGCACACTGTCACAAAGTTCAAGTGTAATATATTAATCCGTGCGGACTAAAGGACAAATGTTGTAACAGATTCTTCAAGGGGAAAAAGGAGGTTGTTCACATCAGTTGCACTTCATAAAGATGCTAATAAGAGCTTAGCACTGATTTACAATTACTGCGCAACACGTTGGCTTTGCACTATTGTCTAATTACATCGGATAGACAGGATGAAATACATTGTAATGTTGTTATCACACTGTTATCAGCATGTTCGTAATTTCTCCCAATGTTAGATTTCCAGAATTACTTGAGAACACAATCAGTCAACAACACCACGGTCAACATCATTATATCCACGGTGGACTATTTACTAAGAGTACAGGTGAGCCTGCAGCGACAGTTATTGTCCAGAAGGATTTCTAGCTCCAGAATGGTTTGGTGATCACTGAGAGCCTTTACTTGGCTACTGTGTGAGTCACAAATAAACATATTTCTTTCCCACACTAGGAATCGATCAGTGATTTCTACTGGTTCTACTCGGGGAAAGATGTGATTGATATGCACGGTCAACAAAACTTCTCAAAGGCCATTGAAGTGTCCAAACAGGTCTTCAACACACTCACTGAGTACATACAGGTCCGTTCTCATTACATATTACAGTGCTGTTGTGTATGAGCTAAAGCATGATTACTATTTTGTCTGACAACATATACATACTTTATGAATACATATTTATATTTTGTTTTTCTACCAGTTAAATAGTTTTCTTAAACGAAGCAGCTCACATTGTCAGTGTGTTCCTCCAGGGCCCATGCACTGGGAACCAACAGAGTCTGGCTCACAGTCGTCTGTGGGACGCTGTGGTGGGATTCCTCCATGTCTTTGCCAACATGCAGATGAAGCTCTCTCAGGTATAGCAACTTCCTCTACTGACATTCAATTTGCTTATTTATACAGTAGCATCTTCACTATGTCAAACGTAAGCTCTGAAATAGTACAATAAGCTAAAGATGTAAATTTCACTATGTTTAATTTCATTCAGGATTCAAGGCAAATCGAGCTTCTGAAAGAGCTGATGGACTTACAGAAGGACATGGTTGTGTTTTTGCTTTCCATGTTAGAAGGTAGGATTTTCAAATATTCTGCCTTTTGCTATTTTGGTTAGTATTTTTATTAGTATTTTGATTCAGATTTGTGTTTCATTCCCTGCAGGCAATGTAGTCAATGGAACTATTGGAAAGCAGATGGTGGATATGTTGGTGGAGTCATCGGGCAATGTGGAGATGATCCTCAGGTTTTTTGACATGTTCCTCAAACTCAAAGACCTCACCTCCTCAGATGCCTTCAGAGAGTACGACCCTGATCGTCAGGGCTGCATATCCAGGAAGGAATTTCAGAAAGCCATGGAAAATTGCAAGCGTTTCTCCCAAGCTGAGACTAATTTCCTCCTCTCCTGCACAGACACTGACAAAAGTGAAATAGTGGATTATGAGGCCTTTGTGGATCGCTTCCATGAGCCAGCCAAAGACATCGGCTTCAGCATCGCTGTTCTCCTCACCAATTTGTCCGAGCACATGCCCAACGATTCAAGACTCAGGTCATTCTTGGAACTAGCCGAGTGCTTTCTGACGTACTTTCAGCCGTATCTCGGACGCATTGAGATTCTTGGCGGCGGGAAGCGAATTGAACGTGTCTACTTTGAGATCAGTGAATCAAGTCGCACACAGTGGGAGAAGCCACAGGTCAAAGAGTCCAAGAGGCAGTTCATTTTTGAGGTGATCAATGAGGGTGGAGAGAAGGAGAAAATGGAGATGTTTGTCAATTTCTGTGAGGACACTATCTTTGAGATGCAGCTCGCAGCCCAGATATCTGACTCTGACACCGCTGAGAGGTGTGCCGGGAAAGAAGTGGACGAAAAGAGTGAAGAAGAAGGCCCGCACAAAAAAGGAATGTTTTTCATGCATCATTGGTGGCTACTGCTGATGTGTCTGCTTTCTTTGAAAAACCTAAAGACCTTGATGAAGATGAGTCTGAAGGATATCCTCATGTCAGCTGTTTCCTTCCTGAGATTCCTTTTTATGGCTCAGGCCTGGTGCATTTATGTTGTAATCCGCTGCATCGTGTATGTGCTGTACATAGCCTTTGTCAGTGGTGGGCTCATAGAGGGAGCCAAAAGGATGAAAGTATCCGACTTGTTCAGTGGTATCCCTGAGCCAACACTTGATGAGGTCATGGAGGTGCCAAGTGGTGTGAACGGGCTGAGGAAGTGCTCTGCCAGTGTCTCCTCCCCGAGAGAATTGAGGGAGATTGGGCATGTGGCAGCAGTGACCTCCCCCAGGGAGGTGGACGTAATGTCCGACATATTTGGCCTCAAGGTGAAGAAGGATGGTGGCGAATACAGACTCATGACGCAAGATCTGAGTGCCAGTCTGACGGACCCGTTCAACACAATCAGCAGGACAACTGCCGATGTTTCTGAAAAGCATCAGAGTTCGGTATGGATTCATTTAAATTAGATGAAATGCTTATGTTTTTTGTATGTTTGTTTTTGATGCTCAATGTGGTTTTTTTTTGCTTTTGTTGTTTAGTTCAGCCTCATTTTCTTAATATTACTGCTTTGATACTGTACTGATTCATATTAACTCTTGATTTCACATATTAACTTAGGCCCACACGGCCACAGAGGATACAGCAGAAGATGAGAAAATGCCTGAATTAGAGCACGCAAAGTGAGTCTGTTGCTCTCCCATCTAAAAAGAGTTTGACTTACACTTGATGATAGTACATGGTTGGTCTAAAACCAATAAGACCCATGTTGTCAAATGAAGTGTACTCTCCAATATTACCTTGTTTCAATAAAATCGACCTGTTTGCAGAGCGAAGCCCTCTGAGAAGGTAACTGCGAATGAGAGAGTGGAGGTGGGATGGAGAGACAACAGCTGCTCTTACAAGTCAGAGGAGCCGGCGAGCCAACACTCTGCCCTGTGGGAGATGATGAGCACTTGTAACAAGAGCCTGCTGGTAAAAGACAAATACACTCGTACATGCTTGTGACCTGTGCACACACATACTGTACCAACACAGATGAAGATGCACACGTGCGTCCTCTTCAATCTGCATGCACAGGCACAAAGGAAAAAAATACATTTTTCTGTATATGAATATGTTCTGTATGTAAAAAATATTTGTTTCCTTTTTTCCCCTCAGAACTACTTTGCAAGGAATTTTTATAATATGCGTTTACTTGCTCTCTTTGTGGCCTTTGCTATCAACTTCATCCTCCTCTTCTACAAGGTGAGAGTGTGTGCTTGTGATTCCAAATCAAATCCAATCTACAGTGGGGTCAAATTGCGAAAGTAAGAAAATGCATCTATTGAAGTGATGTAGTTGATTATACAGTGCGCACCAAAAGTGTTAATCAATCAAACTTTATTCATATAGCGCCTTTCGTGCAAAATTGCAATTACAAGGTGCTTAGAAAACAGGGCAATATAAAATGGGATATGATACGAATGCATAGTACATAGTTAGCCTACATAGATTACATAAGTTAAGCACATTCATACATACATGGAAATAAAATATAAATCAATGCATAAGCGTAACATAAAAACATGTCATATGTTAAATATAAGTAAGAAAAATAAATAAGAATAGGGTCTGTGCATCTTTTGGACATTACATTTTCCTTTTAGAAACAGGTGTATACATAGATATAACATAAGACAAGTGATTATTTGATTTTGATTATAAAATACATAGTTAAAATTGAAATATACATTTTTCATGGTAAGTAAGGGATGGGTGAAGTTTATTTCGCATAACAAATATATAGTAACCTGAAAAATGAAAGGGAAACTATATGTTTTTCCTCTCCCCTCTATTGATGTTTGTTTTATGCCAGCATATTTCAGAGGGAAGTACTGCCTATAAAACAGGTCATCATCCCAAACAGTAAAAAGCTGATACAAGAATGCATCAGTACAGATAATCCAATAATGTAATGTATAATACATGCATAACAGATCATTTTTCTTTTGACTGTCTTCTCAGGTAGCATCCCTGCCTGCATCACCAGAAGAGGAAGGAGTGACCACACTTGTTCACAGCGACGGAGTGGACAATAAAGAGGGAGGGGTTTATTTTGTGCTGGAGGAGAGCAGTGGATACATGGAGCCGTCTCTCTGCCTCCTGGCCCTAGCACACACAATCATCTCCTTCTGTTGTATTATTGGTTATTACTGCCTCAAGGTAAGCCGGCTTGAGCACAATATTTTTCATATTGATAAAGAATGCATTTCACGGCTTTGAACCATTTTTTCCCCATCATATTGAGTGATGTAGATTTATTTTAATAGGCTTTAATGAGGTTTAACCGATGCAGCTAGTCTGAGAGATTCTTTTTATGTCAATGGTTTTGAATGGCAGTTACCATTGGTGATCTTCAAACGTGAGAAGGAAGTGGCACGGAGGATGGAGTTTGATGGACTGTACGTGACAGAACAGCCCCCCGAGGAGGACATCAAAGGGCAATGGGACCGACTGGTTATTAACACAACGTATGTTCACAGTCACATGATCAACTGGGCTGTTGTCATAGCAACATCAAAGTCTTGCAGACTTGATGCTGACACCTGTTTATTGTCATGTTGCAGGTTGAACAATACAGAAATAGATTTTGATATTATTTATTTTTTCATCTTTTCAGCTCATTTCCAAGTAATTACTGGGATAAATTTGTAAAAAGAAAGGTAAGATCTAACCAGAGCACATATACATCCTATCCTAAATGTGCATATGCATGTACTGAATGTAGTTGTTGTGCAATATTTCACTCAGTGACACTACATTAAGACACTAACCGAAATTTAATGAAGCGTTTAATGGCAGGGGTAATTGTTCCTCTGTCAGGTGACAGAATGATTTTATTGTCTCCAGAGACAGTGCAACACTTTTAGCCTCCTCAGTCAGATTGTCTCTCTCGTGTTAGGAAGTGAGAGGAAATCGGGCTGTTTTGTTTTGTCAGAACATTTTAATAGACTTGGAGGATTTCAAACAAAATGTAATTTGAAGTGTAGCATGACACACATTCCTTCTCTACAGCCCAAAGAAAGGTGTCAGAGAAAGGATGTTATGTAAAGGATTAGTAGGGTTAGGGTTAGGTTGCTCATTGTATCTGTTTCCAGTGGTAATGGTACTCATGCATGTGAAAGGATCTATTGAAGCCATTGTTTTACTGCTCCAGCATGTCATTACATTGACTGAATGTTCGGGAGAAGGAAGTCACATCCGCCACGCTGATAGTTAAAACTGAGACCCCTGTCAACTAGGCAAACATGATGTGTGTAAGCCCAAACTTAGGCTTCATCCACTTTTAGTTTTAAAACGTTACGTCACTGGTACGTTTCTTCTGCTGTACAGTCAGGAACAGTTCCAAATAGACTTATGGAAAAAGTTTCCAGTCGGAGGATTGCTATTCATTTTGAGCTTAAACGTTTGTCTGGAAGGGGAACTCAACGCGGTCTAAAATGAGAACGTTGGAGTGTGGATGTCGCCTTAGTTTAAGTAAAATTGTTTCATTTCCACAGGCATGCATATCACAGTAAATGAAAGTCCCACATTGTCTTATGAAAGAAATGTATTGACTTTGAATTTCAATGTCATTGAGACAAGTTGGCGCATTTTGAATGCCTCTCCACGGAGGTAGAGATTAGTTTTCCATCCATGGCTCTGCATTTAAGGCACTTCCACGAGGATTTCTGTTTTTTTTTGCCATGGGGGGACTTGGCCTATATAAAGTCAGTCTAGCTCTGTCATGTTGCATTTTAATATGCCGTGTTGCATCATTTTAAGTGTGTGTAAATTCAATAACGCATTCATTCAAGTGCTTCTGCTAATCCACTTCTGAGTTAGGAGGCCGTGGACATTACTTACAATATGCCTAAGTGCTTATGTTTGTAATAACAAATTGGGCTCTGCAGTAAAATTAGACTTTGTTCGGCTCTTGTTTTATTCTAATAAATCAAATGACATAAAGACCCTTACAGTACAATAAAGAAAAAGCATCTGTTTAAAGATTAAATAATAAGCCAAGCTTCACTGTACACATTTATAAATAAATCAATACTAATTCATTCACTGTATAATCTTTATTTATGTATTTATTTCAGTCATTTACACAAGCCCCATGCAGCTATGGGGGACACAACCACCACGCCCCTCAGATATCATGTATTGGCAAACAGCAGCATCATCTTGTCGCCAGAGCTAAGCTGTAATGTCACTCTGGCCCAGGCTGCAGAAGACTTCAGCCTCGTCATTCTCCATTCACACTGAATCTACTAATGTTTGAGTGCATCTATGTAAACCTGTCTCCCCGCCCTGCCAGGTGATGGACAAGTACGGTGAGTTTTATGGCCGTGAGAAGATCAGTGAACTCCTCGGCCTGGACAAAGCCGCTTCAGACTTCAGCTCCGAGAGGAGAGAGAGGAGGGGGCTCAGGAGAGACAGGGCCTGGGGGGCTCTGTGAGTAGATGAACAAAGTCAACTCTTAAAGGGATCCACATGAAAGTGCAGCTCTCTAGTCTGTCCTTTGTTTTGCATAGTATACAGTTTCAGACTCAATTATTATATAGGAAGCCTTTTTTTTGTGTCATACACTACATAAATACTGGTTGAAACAATTGTGTTTGTATAAAGTATAGACAGTCTCTCTGGAGGATAGCTGCTAGCATGTTTACATACTGACAACCTGCTATTGATATCAAAAGAAACATGTTCAAATGAGGAAATCAACCCCACAGCATTTTACTGTAGAAGTGAACATTAACACCATGGGCTTATTTATTGTTATGTCCACCTCTTGTATGTAATTCCTTGAAGTAAGATTTTAGACGAGTGGTTTTCGATGGCCCATGCCGTTATTCATAGCCGTTTTAATGATATAAGGTTTGTGCGGATGTGCGTGTGTATACGTGTGTGTTACCTCAGAGGGATGACCTCTTAGTCAAAAGAAGGCGCTAGGACATGATGTGGTACTTGAGGTGGAACAGGGCATTCTGAAGGCACATAACAGACAAGGCTCTCCGTAGCAACAAGGGTCGGATTCAGGCCATGGACATTGTGACCTTGTGTTCCTGTTGTTTTTTTTTACCATCATGTACCTTTGATGATTCTGTTTATCTCAGATTTAACTCCTTTGACATGAAGTACCAGGTCTGGAAACTGGGGGTCGTGTTCACCGACCATGTAAGTCCACTTGTGTCTCATATTCTAGTGTGATTTTCTGTGCTCTCTTGTTCCTAAGCCACGACAGAAAGGTCTTCCATCCTGCGATTTATGTGAACAGATAATGTAATATGGAGGTGCATTGTGTGTAAAACACATCGGATGCTTATGACTTATTTATAATTGCTGTGGCAACACTGTGCTCTTCGATACAATCACACATGCTTCAGGAGTGACGGTGGTAATATCCTGTGATTGTGCCTTATCTACAGCACACATTTGTCCGTCTCTTCTTTCAGTCCATCTTCAGCATATTGCCTGTTTTAATGTGTGTGTGTGTGTGTGTTCCCAGTCCTTCTTGTACCTAGCCTGGTACATGACCATGTCTGTTCTTGGTCATTATAACAACTTCTTCTTCGCTGCCCACCTTCTGGACATCGCCATGGGCTTTAAGACCCTTCGTACCATCCTCTCCTCTGTCACACACAATGGAAAACAGGTGTGTGTGTGTGTGTGTGTGTGTGTGTGTTTATGTGTGTGTGTGTGTGTGTGTGTGTGTGTGTGTGTATGTGTGTGTGTGTGTGTGTTTGTATGTGTGTGTGTGTGTGTGTGTGTGCGTGTGTGTATGTATGTGTGTGTGTGTGTGTGTGTATGTATGTGTGTATGGGGGGTCTGTCTTTAATTCTCCATCCATCTATCTTAATTTGTGTTCATAGGTGCAGTTCGCATGCATGTGATGTTTACTTAACTGCTGGAGGGATATATCGGGGCTTTTCTAAGATGAAGAAGCGTATTAAAGCACGTCTGCCTCGGTCTATCCCTTTTGTAATTATGTGTGTGTGTGTGTGTGTGTGTGCGTGTGTGTGCCAGTTGGTCCTGACTGTTGGCCTGTTGGCAGTCGTGGTGTATCTCTACACCGTTGTGGCCTTCAACTTCTTCAGGAAATTTTACAACAAAAGTGACAACGAGGACACCCGCGACATGAAGTGCAACGACATGCTCACTGTGAGTGAAAGTGCACATTGAGACACAGACTGAACATATAGGCTGTCTCCACATGTATCTCCCTACTTGATCTCACCGCGCCACGCACCTCATTCCCTACCTGCACGGCTTGAGAAGGGCAGAGGAGGATTCTGACAGTGATCCCTCTGTTCAAGTGGGAACTGCCTCTCGTCTCAGTCCTTCCACTGATTTTCCATAAATTGATGGACACGTGGACAGAAAGCAGCCCCTCAAGCCCCCGCTCTTTGTTTGTCCATTCACAATATCCCCAAACCACCACCTGCTCTTTTCTTATGTGGACTTAACTGTCACTCACATAAACAGGCAAATGAAAAGCTCTGAAGCTCTGAAAGCATTTGAATAAAGCCCTACTATTATAGGAGGCGGGTGATATGACATGAAATCCTCAGTCACACTCGCTGCGTTATTGTTAATGTTTGACTTTTAGTGGCACTTTAGCAACAGTCATTTTCATTTCCTTTCCTCACACTACAGCACACATTTCCAATGTTCCTTGAAAGATTGGCAGTCCAGTTCATTCTGTTTTTGTTCATTTGTTTCACGATCCTTTACACTTATCCCCAACATGGAGACGGGTTTTCTTCTGCAGCCTGAATGCGACATCCTCAGGTGGAACCCGCACTAGACAAATAAAGAAAACTATTTTCTTCCAGTGCTACATGTTTCACATGTACGTGGGGGTGCGTGCGGGTGGAGGCATCGGTGACGAGATCGAGGACCCTGCTGGAGATGAGTTCGAGGTGGAGCGCATCGTCTTTGACATCACGTTCTTCTTCTTTGTCATCATCATCCTCCTGGCCATCATCCAGGGTGCGTCACGCTGGCTGCACCTCCGCTAAGGAAAATAATTATTGTGTGTCTTTATTGAGACACACACAAATGGATTTTAGTTTCCAGTTGTGACTGGAATTACTTTTTCTAGTTATTAATTTACTTATTAATTTTTCATGCAAAATTGGAAAAATAATCAAAGTCTGTTTATCTCACTGAATCCAAGTGTTTTCACGGATTCCTACACACACACACACACACACACACACACACACACACACACACACACACGCATACCTGTGCTCAACATGTACGACTGTGATCCTCATTGCAGGTCTGATAATTGATGCCTTCGGGGAACTCCGTGACCAGCAGGAACAGGTGAAAGAGGACATGGAGGTGAGATTCAACACTTTGTCCAGCTCACATTGACATAAACCATCCAGAGATCTGAGTGAATTGCTTTGCTTTGTCAGGTTTGTACACAAGTCTATTAAAAGAGAAAAGTTCTGTGTATCTATCCGTTCAACATCTGGTGGCTCATGAAACCGCAGCAGGTTCAGTTGAGGTCAGAAGCTTGGTGAGTTTAAGATGAGGTGTAACGTAAGTGCGTGTGAAGAGATGACCTGTGTGCTCAACATTGAAACAGATTCAGTTGTTGTTCGAGCTCTTGTCACAAGAACCAATCGTACCATTAACGCCTTCGCCAGGATTATTAGCTGGTAATAACTGCATGAAGTTCAGTCTGAGAAAAATCATTTTAAACTGTAATTAGTGTACGTACAATATATTGAATATATCATTTCTTATTTTCAAATGTTTCTCACCACTTTCCGAGTCTTGTATCCCTCATATACGGATGCACACTTTAGTGTTGTGACAACATGTTTATTTGGAGCTTATTAAGTAGCAGCTTGACGCAGTACAATGCAAATGAAGATGCATCTATTCTTAATTACGAATCCACAAATTGCTCTGCCCAGAGGTGGTGAACCAGAGTTGTTTGGTTGGTGCCCGTGGAGGGTATCGATCAGGGAGCTACAGTGCATTCATCCCCCCGGACGGTGTGCGTTTACAGGCTGCGGCAGGTGTGAACGGAGCAGGACCAGTAAGGTCAAAGAGACTGGTGCGGTCAGACGGGCCGACAGTCCACAACAGGGCTGTAGAAGGAACAGACAAACAGAGGTGCAGGACAGGCGGACAGGTCATCACAGACTGAGTCACTGAGGGAACAAGCAGCACTGATGGTGTGAAGAAGAGTGAAGAGCTGCCCTCTCAATATAAAGGGTTATATAAAGGCGTCAGATGTGATGTACCTGAATGTCTGTACATAGCTAATAACTTTAAACCCGACACTTATTCCTGACTGCTCAGTACATTCGCTCGTGGTTCTGATGTTGCTCTGCCTGTTCTATAAACATATTTGTCTTATTTATGTAGCGAAAAAATGAATCTCTTACTGCAACAGTAGCTACTGTTACTTTGACAATGCTGCCTTATGGATCCCTGTCAGCGAGCAATTTTTTGACGTCCTTTGAATTATGTGTGCGTGTTTTGAATGTGTCTGTAAGAAAAAAAAAAAAGGCCTCTTTTTTCAAATATACTCTAGGGAAGATAATTTCTGTCCAAGCCTGTTTCACGAATGGTTGCATGTCTCATATCTCTCCTCCTGCAGACCAAATGTTTCATCTGTGGAATAGGGAGTGAATACTTTGACACAGTCCCTCACGGCTTCGAGACGCACACTCTGCAGGAGCACAACTTGGCCAACTATCTGTGAGTTCACGCTCAATACTTTGAAGTCTCGTGTCGCCGTCATCTCGACCTAATCCTCTTTCAAATGCTGAGATTCACAGCTGGATATGTTGTTACTGGGAGAAAAAAAGGCCATTTGTTTTGTCACATTTCACAGAGACAGTGTTGTGAAAAATGAAGAACCAGAAGATGAATCATGATTACACCTCTATATCACTTTTCACTGGTTAATTATTCACTTTCACAGTAGTTCAACAGGACATTTCTAAAACCAAACTTAGATGTGTTATGTTCTGTTTTGTTGTGTTAGGACTGGTTGCTGGTGTAAAATATTAACGGTAGACTTTTATTTTTCCCAATTGCACCTCAGCACTTTTTAAATATTTGCTTCTCCTTTTATTTTAATTGTTTTATAACTAATATGTGAAGTTTGAAATACCAATCAGATGTGCACCTCACAGTCTTGATAACAGGAGACAAAAATCAAATCATCCCGAATGTTGGTATGTTGGTTTAATCTGCCAATGAGCTCCACCACCATCCTAATACGGTGAAAAGAAAAAGTATGCCAACCCTTCAGGATTAGTTAGTTGTATCAGTGCCCACATCAGTGTCATGTTGCTCTTGTGCACAGTGATGTTCCTCCATGGCGCCCTGCAATAGAAAACATGCTCATGTAACACTAAAATGAGACCAATGGACAGCTGCTGGGACTCATTAAGGCTCATTTAGCTCTTACTCTGGGCTTCTTTCTTTTTTTAATTGTCTCCATTTATAGACAGTTTTTCTATGAATGTGGACTGATGAATCTTTGAGATGACTCAGTGGGCAGATCAGAAAATCTTGGTCGCAGGTCTTCTGTGATCTCATTTTTGCGAGATGTGGTTGACATCAGAAGATGCTTCTTGTGAATAGCAGTAAGTCAAAGTCTAACTCGAACCGACACCTACACCGTAAATGGACTGTGTTTTTTATAGAGCTGATCTAATCTTATTTGTCACTCAAAGCACTTCATGGTGCATGTCACCTTCACCCATTCACCACATTCATACAGTGCTTCTGTACACAGCACCTTTTCTATCACACTTCATCCATACGCTGCCGGCACAGCCGCCAGGGGCAATTTGTGTCTTGCCCAAGGACCCTACAGTACACCGACTGAAGGAGCGGGGATCAAACCATCGACTTCTGGTCAGTTGGTGGACGGCCCTTCTATCCACTGAGCCTTTCGATCAAAATGTTCTTGGTCAGACTCCAGATTTGCGAACCCCTGACTCCAGTTAGTCTCTGCTCATGTACACTGTGAATGTTTTAGTGGTGTATTCAATATGGACAAGAATAATACAATGATTTGTTTATTAGTTTTAAATACACATTTTTTTTATCTACTGAGATGAAGATCTGACCATATTCTATAACACGTGTATACATGGTTTTCCTTGCCCCTATATAGATATGAGCAGGCCTTCTTGTGTATTGCATTATATTGACTTGACAATATACACAAAAGATAAACTAAAGGCTGATGTAAGTACAACAAATCATTACAAAACCATAAAATGTCAGGAATAATAAGAAAATGTTTTTCATATTTTAAGATAGCATGCCAAATTAAGTCTTTATATTATATTATATCATTATAAGAAGTTTGACATTATAATTGTGGGTTTGCTTATGTAACCCAGTATATCACCTGTGGGTTTGTACAGTTGATGACTGTGTTAAATCTCACCTCTTATGCCATGTAGATGGTCCACAAAGGTTATTTGAAAGATGTCGTTTTGCATTTTCTAGTGTTGCCAATTAGTTGTTGCCATTGGCAATAAGCTCATCAGACCTAAATAGTATGGACCCCAGTTGATGTGTTTGCATCGCCTGACTGATGGACAGAACTGGCTCATTTGTTTGTATGTGTGCTGCCGCTTCATGTGGCATTCAAGCGTAACTGATGGAGGATGACTGACGGAAACATCATAGTTCTTAATTTAATGAAATTAGTGATCAAGAGTTAACAGTATTCCTCGCTGATTGTCAATCACCAAAGGTTTAAAGCATTAAGATTAATATTTAACCTGATTATGTAAATCAAAACACAGCTTATATCTCACAGCTTATATCTTGGTATACCTAAAAGCTGTTTCATTATCACACCTTGCTTTACCTGAGCCTTTATCTCTCCATGTTGAATCATTTATTTGTATTTGTGGGAGTTTAACTGTTGCATGAATTTGTTTTCTTCTCTTTCCAGATTTTTTCTGATGTACCTCATTAACAAGGATGAGACTGAACACACGGGGCAGGTAGAGTAGTTTTTCATTACGTGATCCATTCAAAGTGAGAAAAAGGTGTGCAACAACTCTACTGGCAAATCTCCCATTCCTTAATATAACAGCCCCTCCATGTCGCAGTGACCTATTAATTCCTGCATTTGCTGTGGAAATGACACAGCTGTAGTGTAACCTTTTCAGCAGAGACAGAATCTGCATTCACACCGTGCTTCCGAAGCCATATCAGTCCTGGCACACACATTTTATGATAATATACATGCCAGGGAGACCCCTCGTAGTTTCTCTTTTTACTCCCGCATCAAAACTATACATTTAATGAGAGGCCTTCAGATTTCAATTGTTAAAATTCACTTAATATAAAGTATTTCACGTGACCTATTGCATGGAGCAAAGAGGAGTGTGTTAAATCAGGGAAAACATTTTAACTTTCTCTGCCTCATCTTTCTCTCCCGTGTCTCTCACTTATTGTACTTAAATCTGTGAAAGGGGCTGTTCAGAAGAATAGATGAGGACATGTTTAATTCTGCACAGTGTGATATGAGAATAATCAATCCATTCTTATTTAGAATCGCTGGGATTTATCTCTGTGGCGCAGCATGCAGCTCAGTGTGTTGCTGCAGGATTTATAAAGGGAGGACATATTACATTGTTTTTGTCAGCCTGAAACCTTTTAGACAATTGGGTGCTATTTCCAAATAGAGTCGGTTCTGGGACTCATCCACACATGTACTGTGTTTAATCTTTCAGCGTGGTATTTTTTCTCGGTGTAGGTTAATGAGGGAGCTGCCAGGTGGAATCTTGAAATGTTTTCTCCACCGGGGCCAAAAAACTGCTCCTTGAACTCAGAAAAATGTATCTTCTGTGGACACTTTAGATTGTTATTCTAGTCATCAGCTCACAGTCGAGGAATGGATGAGTTCACGATATATGACCCCTCTGTTGACTTTGCCAGGAATCCTTTGTGTGGAAAATGTACCAGGAGCGTTGCTGGGAATTCTTTCCTGTGGGGGACTGTTTCCGTAAGCAATACGAGGATCAACTGGGATGAAAGCAGACTTGAGAAGCCATCTGAATTGATGCCCTTGGACTCACTGAAGTACCTTGAATTGTGTTTGCACTGCACTGATTTTGAATTTTTGGAGTGAGTGTGTGTACTTGGTATTCATGCACATGTGTTTCTAAGTGACATTCATTAAAATGATTTGGAAACTAAATGATGAGGACCACGTGTTGTTATGTTCAGACACAGAATGAATGTGCTGTTTGCTCTGGCGAGTCCTGTGGGCAAGAAGTTGCTCATTCCAGCCATCTGTTCCGTCTGCAACACAAGTATTCAGAGTAATGTCAGGTTAGTGATTTACACGTCATCATCTCAAGCAGTCAAAGCTGGCAATCCAGAATCAGCTCCGCGGCACTTTGCTGGCTGGGTACGTCTCGTGTTTTGTGAATGAAGTGATTTGTCTTTCCAAACAGCCTCCCATCCGTTTTCCCTGTGTGACATCCAGATAAACACTCTCCCTCCAGCATTTGTCCTTTTTGCCCTCCTCTGCTGTGTTTCTTGAGGCTCTCTCTTCTCTTCTGCTGTGCTCATCTCTCCAGGAACCCCCCCCCCTTCTCATTATTAGCCACTGTGTCTCATGCCAGCAGGTCTCCCAGTGCTCGGCTGAAATACTTGTCATGGAAATGGATCATTGATCTGAACTACACGGCTGCCAGCTGTCTTTGATGGCTGATGGAGTCTTTGGGGAATCCCTGCGTATATTGAAACTTGATTTAAGGAGCATGGCAGGTTCAGTTAAACTGTTGGATGATAAGTGTGAGACGGCCACCGACAGATACCGTCCTCGTTATGCAAAGGCCGAACACTGAGCGTCTACTACCGATATGTACTCATGAAACTTTTGAGTAATTAGTTGTAAAGATATTGTTATAATTCTTTTGAGTTCAAAAATGTATCAACCCTAATGGAATATAAAATTCCATTTGAATTAGTAAAAACTAGGACACTCAATCACGGCACTTTACCCATTTAAAAAAAAAAAAGCCTTATGGTATTGCTCGTCACCAATGCTTTATTCGGATCTGTAATCTAAAATGTGTGCCAGATTTTGTGGGTATGATTTGAATTAAATATGATTTAAAAGTATTTTTTCCTCCACAATTAGTGAAGGGACACTACACAAATACACACATTTCTGCCAAAGATTAAATAGTTTTATTCCATAATAGAGATTTCTCTGCTTGTTTGTAAGGGGCCAGGCTAATGTCACATGTCTCTGCACTACGGCCGTGGCTTGTCTCATGTTCTTTTAAAACAAAAGGTCAGCTCTAAGGTTAATTTAGTAAAAAAGATCTAATGTTACGTGTGACACATGGAAGGGCAGCTAGTGATTTGAGAGCAAGATAGTTTATCTTATATTTCTTTTGACTGGGAGACGAACTCGCTAACCACGAGCCAAACCTCCTGAGTCGTAGCGTATCTACCATATTCTGATATGATTTTAAGTTATAAGTTAAAGCGTTTTGGTTAACTTTTCAGTACATATGAAAATAATTGTTAGTAGTGTGTCTATAAAAGCGAGAGTCATACGTCACTAACCGCTGTACAGCTGACATGGTTCATTCTGTACCTTAGGACCACATTCCTACTGAGGATCAATAACAATATTAGCTGCCAGCCCCCGAGCTACCACAGCTACAGAAGACTGCTGATCACTTGCTGTATAAACGCAGACGAGAGGTCAAGTAATGAGGAGAAGCCTCTCATCAAAAGTCTATTTCATGTGGAAATGTATCCCCTTCCAGTGTGTATAAAAATGAATCATCCCGTCATAACATCAAACCCGCAGACAAACTCCCGGTTCAGTTTCCTCACACCACGGTGTACAATTTCACTAGTTGATCACACACGAATTTGAGGCAGGTCACCCAACTCCCCCAAATCACCCAGATGAAACATACCGACTGGTGAGTGGATAAAAGCCACATCCCATGGATGAAAAGATGGTGCGGGTAAGATGGATGTTCGTTTTCAGCTGCCAGGTTTCCCCTCTAGTTTTCATGATCTTTCCATCCTGTGCTCGGGTAATGCTGAGACTGGAAAGTCTGAATGGAGTTTAGCCTAAGTAGCATAACTCGGTCACTGTCAGCTCCAAGTATGAGCAGTAGCATAGCATTACAGTAGCACCGTGTGACACAGATCATGTCTGTGCTGCTTAAGGGAGGAAATTTAGTTTGAACTTCAGCTGATGTGTTTCAGTGTGGACTTTCGACCACGTAGAAGAAGCCAGTTGTCCAGACTGAGATGCTGACGTGAGCAGGACAACGGTGCCACCACATCACTGTGGTTATTCATTACGTCGGATGCATCGTCCCTCTGACACCAACTCGCAGTCAGGAAGACTGATACTAAACCGTTGCACGTACAGTGTTGGTTCCTTTCACATGTCCAAGGAAAAGCCATTTCCCCTCCACAGTGGTAGGGTCTGACTTAAAGGGCCAACCTTAAGCAAAATCCAGGCCAAGCAGGTAGAAATGGCGTGTGGTGTCATGTTGCATTCAGTAACAATTTTTTGTAACTTGAACAAGGTCGAGCGGGCCGTAATGTCATTGATGAATAAATATAGCAGCAGCAAGAGAGTTGTTTTCCTTGCTACAGTTTATGAGTAAAATGATACCTGTGGGTGGAATGTATGCCGTCTCACACTATGCTTTGGTGTATCGATTCGCTAGTAATGGACATTTCTACTGTAGATCCTGTGTATTCTTCCAATGTATCCTTCTACTACCCACTGACCTAGACCGACCAACTGCTGAATTTAAGTGACCAAGTAGGAAATGTGATGAAACCCTCAGTTTTAATTCTCTGTGCAACAGACGTAATGACATCGCAAAAACATCAGGTTGTTAGCTCCAAATGTGCTGTCTTTGTAGTCCCAAGAGTGTAAACCAGTCTTTGACATTAAGTGACACAACCGGGTGTGTTGTGAGTCCATCTTCAAATGCGGAATTAAACTTACAGAGACCAGAGATTGGACTTTGCTCTTTAATCAACAGAAATTGCAACCACATTTTTTTATCTATCAGCTTCTACAGTTGCTTTTATACAGAGCCCTGGAAGGGAAAAAAAACAAAGACATCGCGAGATCCCTCAAAACATTTATGGTATCTCGCAAAAGCTGTAACGTAACTAATGCAGTTGCTTGCTAATGAATTCAACCAGGACTGCCAAGTCAATACGCTTTGTGGCGAGTGTCTGCTTGCGTCAGAAGTTCAGATGTCTCTCACTTATGTTAAAACTGTGTCTTCTGCCAAGCACTGATTTAATTACTCGATATTTTAGGCCAGTCTCCAAATTAAACTCTAAACGCCTCTCCCACGACTCCGCTGTTGTGTCTGTGGAGATTCTCATTCATCAAGGTCATAGTTACCTACCAGGCTGTTGAATCAGGAGCAGCTGAAGAAGCCTCTTGGATGAGAGGTGAAACAAGTCCCGTTACTCCGCTGTTGTGTTTTGGTTTCAATGTCGCGCTTGACTGACTCGGAAGAACTGTACACAGATGAATATCAAAGAACTATTGTCTTTATATACAAGCAGATAGATGTCTTAGTGCTTAGTGAGAAACCTGCTGCGATCTGTATCTTACTTGAGTTCACTTGTGTCATACAACCCATCACAATGATGGGTCATATAAAATGATCTGACGCTGTGACAGTGTGTGTGTGTGTGTGTGTGTGTGGCAGCTGGATGGCACAGTGGTGGTGTCGCCGCCTTTGGAACAAAAGAAAGAACTGATGGAATACTGTAAACTGGAGTTTCAACACAATGGCAGTACAACTGAGCAGCGCTTCTGTCCAAAGCGACTTACAATAAGAGCATTCAACCATGAAGATGTTACCTAAAAGTGCAAGAATCAGTAGAGTACATAAGTATTTATCAAATAGGCAAAAACTGTACCGGGTATAGTTTAGGACCCAATAGCAGCACCGCATCAGGCGGAAACCAGGAGGCGGAAACCAGGAGGGACAGGACGAAGCTCGTGGTCGGGGACAGAAGGCTGAGGTGATATCCGGGAAGGAGACAGGACAGGATGGTCAGGAGCAGGCAGGGTCGAATCCGTGTAGGCAGTCGTGAAATCGCTGGAGAGTCTTGCATGAGTGCTGAGAACAATCTGGCCCAGAGTGAACGGTGAGGAGAGTCTATATACCGGGTTGATCGGTGATCAGAGGCAACAGGTGCCTGGCAGGCAGGCGGGTGAGGAGCAGGAGCGGCCGGTGGAAAAGTACTGGGAGGTGAGGTGGATGAGATGAGGAGAGGGCAGACTGTGACAAAGATGTTTATTTTTTATTTTTTAATAATGAGATATGTCCCGATGGGACATTCCACTAAAAGTGAGTGAGAACAAAAGAGCCAAGCAGTGGCGCCATCAAGGCCCCCCATGAAATCACTGCCCGAGTTGAAGGAGCACGACGCAAATGAAGGTAAGAAGGAATAAGAGCGTATATAATAACTACAGTAACAAGTCCTAACCTCCAAAAAGAACTACAACGGCATAATAGAAATCCTGAAATTCAGTTGTGGCTTTGGGTTTTTGTGTGCCACCCCGAGATTTTCAGTCGCCCCATTTGGCCCCCCCCTGTGAAAAATTTCTGGGGGTGCCACTGGAGCCGAGATGTGTTCAAGTTACAGACTGACAACCAGACAGTGGTGTTTGACAAGGAGCAGAAGGGGGCAGCAGGGTAAGATGTGACAATCCCACCTGACAAGGTGAACCTGTCCCCGTGGTAATAGGAGAATCAGGGGCCGTGACCCCAAAACTGAGAGACTGCCTCCATCAGATTCCAGCCACACATCTCTGTTCAGAAGAATGCAGGAGGTCGACCGAGGGCCCGAGCATGAGGAAGACACACACCACTCCCACGATCACCACAGGGATGAGAGAACACACACACATACACATTACGGTAGTAAATCAACGAGATATAGATCCATCATGCAAAGCCTTCAGGTATGGATTATTCAGAGCCATTCTAATGTATGTAGCCAAAAATAAGGAATCTAGGATTTATGCACGGGCAGATGACATACAACAGCTGGGTCTGCATACATGGCATTACAAAATGATTATGGATGTGAATGCATGTGGCTGCATCATTCTGAATATTGCCTTGTACCTTGGCAGTTGTTTTAGGAGACGAGGCCTCTGCACCCAGATATATCATGCAGATGTAATCTGAATTGTAAATCAATATGTGACGACAAGAGGAAAGAGAGTGCGGCTGTGAGTGTACTCATACCTGAGGCCAACTATCCTGGATGAAATATGAGCAGTAACTGCTTCTGATTTCAGTTTGGGAGCTTGTGTCTGCCTCAAGCTCGGTTTTACAAATAATATTCTCTGTTATTATCCGTTATAGTTGTGTATTTACGTTACTTTAATACTTTTTTCATTGTGGGGCAGTGTATTAAATTTCTGTCTGTAGGACCCAATATGCAATGTATCGTTCTTTTTAAAGATATATTTTGTAATGTGAAATATTGATTAATTGGCTTCTATTAATAGTATAAATACTCTGTGTGTTGGAATTAGCCTTTTTGTAATTAAACTTTAGCATTGTTTTTTAATTTTTCATCCCCAGACAGTCATTTCCAGGGCCATCGTTCTTGCTCAGTGTCACTGACCTGCTGTGGAGTAAACACGTTTGTATTTACAGAAGAACAAATCTTCTAAATACACCGAGTATCGGCTGAGAAAATAAGACATTCTCCTTCATGCCAGTCAGCAGTCTGCCGACCTTACTGTGTGATTATTCCCGGATCTGTCACTCAGAACACGCTGAGTCTGTCCCCTGCCGGTGATTTAATCCCAGCAGCCGTTTGAAATCGCCACGAGGCCGACTAAATATGAGAAGCACTGCACCATGACACGTGTCGATCCTTTGTGGTTCCAGCGATTAAACCATCAGCCGCTGATCTGTAGCCAACATGGTCAAATCTGTTCTGCCAGTGAAGGTAAACCGCTGGGTGGTTTGGTTTAGTGTCTGAAACTGGTTGTCTCATAAATTTAAAACAACTAACTGCTCGTCATGTGAACTGGATTCATGGGGTGGGGTTTGGTGGTGTCTTAATGCCTCATTAATCCCACCAGTTTTTATCCATGAAATCCTGGCACAACCAATTTCACACCTGCAACTTTTAGGAGGTGTTGAAACAGTATCGAACTGCCCTTTACCTAATGGTCCTGTTAAAAACAACTGTTTTTACTGCAGAAATGGAATTTGAAATCCAGTTGCTCCCGTTCCGTAAAGTTGCCCTCTTTTGCAATTGTCATCCTAGATGTACTGTCATGCTATTCAAAAATAAAGATTAAAAACTGTAAGAAAAGCACAGACCTCAGAGGAAGTGTAGGAGATTATTTCCCAGATGCGTGTGACTTTGACTGCAACACTTGAATATCAAATTGGCATATCGAAATGAAATGTACAGCTGCTATGTAATCTCAGCACATCGTGTGCAAGGAGGAGAAGTATATTGATATAGTTTTGTCAAGATAGCCAATTTTCATGAAACGATTATCTTAGGCAAAACTATTCACAATAATATTATGATAACAATGTTTGGTTCAGTTCAATTCATCTTTACCGTTGTTTATTATGTGTTTTTTTGTCTTTTTGGCCACTAACCTAAACTCAAAATACTACAAAATAAGGAGTGTGAACAAGAAAGTTATTGCATCATGGCAGAGGCAGCCAGTTATTTACATCATACTGTATATGTGTCAACATGATGTCACTATGTCATCTTTTGAATATTTTCTCAATACCGCTATACTACGCAATGTTTACTCAGCACTCTCTTTGAAACACTGAAATACAGAAGATAATCTGAAATCTGAGGAGTGATCTATTAAATTCAATTCAATTTCATTTGTAAAGCACCAAATCATCACATGCATTTTCTCAAGGCGCGTTACATAGTGAGGTCTAGACCTCACAATATTACAGGGAAACACAACAGTTCCCACGATGAGCAGCACTTCTCGAGAGGAAAAACTCCTTTTAACTGGAAGAAATCTGTAACAGAACCACAACATCTGCCTCGACCGGTTGGTGAGAGGGGAGAGAGATGGGGGAGAAAGATCTTGCCTCTCTTGTTATTCGTTCACCCTCCTCTCCTCTGCAACACATTCGTTCATTGTCTGTCTTCACTCCATCAGTTAATAAGTTTCAGGCGGACTATCCCAGCATCAATTTCAGGGGGAGGCGGGAAAGCACATTGGACAGGTCCCATCCAGCAGAGCTAATGCAAAGACAATGGCAATGTATCGCCGTGGACACTTCAGAGACTCCCATACACCTGCGTTGTGTGTGTGTGTGTGTGTGTGTGTGTGTGTGTGTGAATGTCGGATGAAACCAAAGTACCCGGGGAAAACACAAGTTTCACATAATGAAAGACAAGTAGATATTTTGATCTCGATGGTATTTTCTCTTTCTGAGAGGCAATATGTAGTTTATCACTTGAAGTGCTCTTGATCTCATTCTCGAGTTTTGACTAGTATTGTCTCATGACAGACAGACAGACCCCTGTCTACTCATTACAACTCTAATTTCCTTATAGAGTAACTGTCCTTCAATAATCAAGCATCACCACCGCGTCGACGAAGAGCAGGCCCTTCCAAATTACCATTTAGATTGGACACCTCCATGCCAAGAGAAAGCCAATTTCTCAATGAGGGTTTAGTGGGGAAAGGGACCGAGGAAGTGAGCAGATATCGCAGCAGATGAGCTCCGTTTGCATCATTCCTCTTTGAAGCCTGTGTCACACCAGCACCTTGTTTCATTTAAATGGCACTTACTTTAAAATCTGCACACAGGGTAGATTTTGTGTCTGCGGGGCTGTTCGCCCGGCGATCGGAGCCACTGGAGGTTGAAAGGAGACAGGTGCTGCCGTCAATAATTGAAACTGGCAAATCGGCTCACTCAAAGGTAGTGTGAGCTCAGGCAGCCGGGGAATGACCCGTTTCCCAGCCAAGTGGAATTCGCTGCATCAAAAAAAACAAACACTTGATTTTGATCATTTGATTTCCATCATTGCACAGAAAGGGGAGACCAACATCAAGCCAAGAGAGATACATATCAATATTATTATTAATCATCATTGTATTCAGTTTATAAAGACTTAAATCTGGAGCCCTGACTGAGTTTAAAGATTCAAAAGGGTTGTTTTTTTTATCCACAGCTGTCTGGACATCTGCCTGCTCAGCTGTTCTCCTATCCTCCTGTGTGTGTGTGTGTGTGTGTGTGTGTGTGTGTGTGTGTGTGTGTGTGTGTGTGTGTGTGTGTGTGTGTATTGACTCGAATCAATTTACACAATCGACCCGAGCTGGACAAAACGACAACTCCCATGGTGTAAAGAAAAGCTCTGCTCGATCCCAGAGGGTCCGACTTCCTGAATCCACTTGGGGAAAGACCTCTGTCTCTCGGCTGAATAGTTTTGCTGTGGCGCTGTTTGTTGGCCTGTGTAATCCCAAAGTATTTTTTTTTTAATTGTATCTTTTTTTCTTGTAATAAATTACTTAAAACTCTGCCAAGTCTTTTACTATAATTTCTCACCAGGAAATGATACACTCATTTCCACCACACTGTATAGGTCATAAACCCACCTCCTCCATGTTAGTAGATAGGAGGGGCATGGAGCAAGATAAAAAGTCAAAGTAGTTATTTACTGTTATTCAAGGTATGTTTCTGCTAAATTTGGTTTTGATTTTTTGTGTGCAATTTAAACAAGGTGACAGCTGAGACTGACTTCTGACTGGCCCTCGATACCACGACTCCACGATCAGGTGACGGCACATGTATCCGGGACAGTCCAAGGGTTGGCACAGCCACGGACATTATCGTAGGTCAGTACTATTGTATTACTTGGTTTAATCAAACTAACTTTTAGCTCTTTAGAATTTTTTTGTCCATATTATCCTTGTTCTGATAAACGTATAATATTCCAGTAAATTTCTCGTCCGCCATTCGTCCATGGACTTCCATGTATAGACTGTGTTGGATTTTGTCATTTTGAATTCTGTTTCCAGTTCTATGCATGTCACAGACTATCTGTACAATGTTTGTTTTTCCGAATTTCAATTAACCAATATAGAAATTTACAAAATTAGAAGTAGTTTTTCATATAATATCCACCAAGCAATGCAATGTTTGTGTGATTGTGTCTGTCTGTGACCGTATTCCAACACATTGTCTTTTTGTTTGTCCTCTTCCATCAGCGGCTGTTTCGTTCTCTGCTTTATATCCTTTTCTTCATTTTCCAGATTTGAGTTCTCCTCTGAGCACAAAGTCATGCCTAAGTTTCTATACCGAAGCTAATCTCTGAGCGTCGGTTTTCCTTTTCACAAAGTTGGTTTTGGACAAAGCTGATTGTTTTTTAATTCTGCTGGGAAAATAGTGTGTCAGGGTTTCAGCCTGTTCAGCCTCGACAGCCCGAGCAAGAAAGTCAAGAAGTAACTTACAATTATGTTCATCTTCATTTACCTGAACAACCATTTCTGAGATGAAATGCTTGTCTGGCCAATGACATTTTCCCGAGTTGACATCAAATTACTTGTTTGGTTCGTTCAACAGCCCGAGTCCTAGAGTTATACTCAACATTTGAGCTCTTCGCATCCAATCGACTGACTCCAAAATTGTTGCTGATTAACTTTCGGTTGATCAACTATCAACTTGATCTGCATTTGAATCTGGCGCTGCATCTTACTCTGGTACTCAGCCCCAGATCCGCCTCTCGGCCAATGAACTGATAATGTGGCCAATAAAGTACGGCTTCTGACAATCCCTCTTATCACACAGAAAAGATCTTGACTCATACCAATCAAAGTTATGCACATCTTAAAGTATCAAGGTCCAATCTATCAAGCTCGATAACAGGCTCCTGCCTGATAACACGGATGGATGCAGAAGTTATCTTGTTCATTATGTCCTGAGGTTCGGTTTCGCATAGAAATGTGACATAATGCTGCTCACATTCAAACCCATCCCTGCTCCGCTCCGTCACTGAATATGGTGCTGTTTTGCCAGACAGTCATTGTCGATAAAATAAATATATATATATATATATATATGTGTATCATATTTGACACGCTGCATGAAAAGGACACAGAAATGAAGATTTTGAAACAGAGGTTTCCTCTCCGTCTGGGAATAAATGATAAGCTCGCACCCCTCCTGCCCTACCTGTGCACGGCATGGTGCAGGATGGCAGATGGCGCAGGTCGGCTTTGAAAGCAGCACAGATGAATGAGGGCAAGTGTTGAGTGTGAATGGCCTGACTGCTTACGTGTGGGCTTGTTTTCTTGTCTTCTGAAATGAGCCAGAAATCGCCATGGGGATGTGCACACTTACCTTTTCCTTCCAGAGTTGACCAATTAAACACTGTCAAGTGTAGATAGCCCTCTACAAAAATGGGATTTTATTTGATCTTTTTTTCATTCATCCTTTATTTAATGAGTATCTCTTCTCCCAGGGAGTCTTGGTTATTTTGATAACATTTGATTCATTTAATAGGTCAAAAAACCCCACTTGCCTGCTCTCTGTTTGTATTAAACATGGCTCCAGGCAAAGACAAACCTTACACGAGCTCCTGTAATTTACAGTCAATCCTCAAAACTCACTTCTGAAAATAGCCAACAGTATTGACTTATACAAGCCAGCATAGTTTCCAAGTTTGGGTTTCTTTCATGGTTTAGCTTTTGAACACCTGCCTCGCCTGAGTGGTGTAAATCACAAGGGTAACACGCATGCAGTCTCTTGCATGCAGCCATAGTAGGAACAGAGGGATGGAGTACTGTATGTGCGCTCCTCTGTCAAGGTCGTATGGAGAGACCCTCCTCTTGCCAATAGAAATACCTGACTGGAGTTTACCATGGAGATATTATCTCATGCCACAAGGTTGCTGACTGACTCTAATCTAGCCAGCATCTCCTCGGGGGTCAGAGTTCAGGCTGGATGTCTTGAGATGTTGCACTACGCTTGATTTAATCATTAAAGCCTCAAATCCTGCAAATTCATCTTTAAGTGTTAATGCTCTTGTTGATTGAATAAGTCAAAATCTCTGTGTCTAAAGGCTGTTTCTAAACAAACTGTATGCTGGTTATGTTCAGATTAATACGCTATGTTTCTTGGTATCAGTTATCATGGACAGGTGCCCTGTCCTGGTGACAGTAGTCTGCACTTACATGTCAATTAATTTAGTTGATTTTGTGTCTCACTCACTGATTAATGCTGTGTGTATGTGAGGATGACTCAATGGGAATAATGTCAGATTTCTATCACTCCTGTCATATCTGAGTGGCAATACACAATTATTATACCACATACATAATGAGTTATCAATGGCTATTAGAAAGAACCATTAACCATTTTAGTCATTAAGGCATTCAAAACTTACAAATACCAATTCACTGAATCAAAGAGGATGTGCTCAGTGCTGCCACCTGTGTCATAATGAATATACATTTGTGCCTAAAATGTTTGGGTTTTTTTCCAACCAGAACTATGTTACATGATGGGTCTGGCAAGAGACAATGATTTTCTTTGCATTTATAGAGTTACAGTGCTTAAAAAAAACCTAAACTATTACATTAGTGGTTCCAGTGATTCCAGTGCTCAAGAGGATCAATATTGTATTAAACGAGTGTATTCACCAAAGCACATTGTTCAGGTTTGACCACACACCATCCCTTGTTTAGTATTTCTGATCCCGATGCTATTTTTAATGAACTAATTCACTTAACTGTTTATAATGAACTTGTACCATTGTGAAATTTGAATTGCAGAAAGGACTGGCATGAGTTAGTGGGACAGAAGCTGTATTTTCACGCTTCCACTAAGCAACCACTCAGACATTTGAGTGTTTAAGCCAACTGTCCCAGAGCTGCTCCCTTTTCAATATTCGTACTTCTGGAGGGATTTATGGTTATAAAGAGTCAGACTCTGCAGCTCTACAATACTAATACATTTTGAAAAGAAGGAAGGAAGGAGCTTCAATATTTTTTGCCCAGGGTGCTTTTCCTCGCGAGAACATTGTGAGGCTATGATAAGAATGTGTTCTCATCATTGGACTCAGTGTTCCCAGACTACTGTAGCTGCTCCCTTAGCCTGACTGTCTGTCTGCCTGTCTGTAGACAGACAGACAGACAGTCAGGCAGACAGACAGACAGACAGAGAGACAGAGAGACAGACAGGCAGGCAGGATCAGTGAATATGTCATGTTAAAATGCCGGGACGTTGCTCCCCTGTAATCCCTTTTTCTGTAAATTAGGAGAAACATGGTTTAGTGCCAACTGCCAAATTTGTATTCCGCTCGTCCTCCTTTCTTTCTACGAGAGGAGACTTTTGGCCATATTTTGTCCATCAAAAATGCTGATATTCCCCCTTTGCTTTCAAAGCAGAATCAAGCCAAAGAGAGGCTCCGTTTGCATGATGAATAGGTAGAACCTAGTCCTGAACTGACTCTTGTCCTCTGAGCACGAAGGTATATTCAGGACTAGGCTGCAGTATGTTTCTGCCCCTCATGATTTAAATACTGAAGTCGTCTGGTTTTCCTTTGAGGATTATGTTGTTCCTTTGGATTCATGATTATATTCTTTTTATTATGACTCATGTTTACTTCAGTTTTCATGCTTTTGCTTCGTGCTGCTTCCCCGTGATGTTTTTTCTGCTTTGTCTTTTGTTCTTTTGCTCCCCGTGCTTAATCGATGGATTACCTGAGATGTATTTTGCTTTTTTGTCTTATTTTGGCACTTGGGTCCTGTTGCATCGCCTCATCACAGGCTGTGCAGGCAGACACGTGTTGAGATTTGTTCTGCTCCTTTTCTTTTCAAACTAACATATTCATTCATGAAAGCAAAATTGCCCATATTATCATGAGTTGACCATTATCATCAAGTCATCGAATAGTTGTTGAGACTCTTTCAATAAAAAACAAACAAAAAGTAAACCTCATGGTGACACAAGTCATCAGGACTCATTCACTTTCTCCATGGTTATTTGTACAGAATCATTACAATCCATCCAAACTGAGATATTTCAGTGTGGAATGACTGACCGCCAGACCATCTCTGTCATCCAGAGAGCCGTGCATGGCCAGAAAATATAATATGCAAGACAATAGCTGCTCATAGATAGGGGTTCGTTAGTAGCTGAAGAGTCCCCATCACTTGGTCAGGTTCCATTCAGATAGTGACACTTTATCTGACTGTGGATATTCTACACAAACCATAGGACTTGTATTGATTGCGTACTCTCTGTCCTGAACACTTGCCTTTCATTGTGAGCTCTCCATTCTTATTCAACCCCCTTTCACTCGCAAATACAGCCTCAACCACACTCACTCCACCATGTCTGTTATCTAGATCCTTTGTGTAGTGTAAATAAGCCTCGGAGTGGGCAGACAGACGGTCACTATTCTATCTGAATTGTTCCGTTACCTTGACCTGTGGCTGCTCATTGTGGTTCCCTCAACGGTGTCTCCCTCTCTATCGCTCCTTTTGTTCCTCCATCTGTGCGAGTGGACGGTGAAAGGACTCATATCACCTAGTGTGGCAGAGATAAGTGCTCATTCATTTGATTGTTCCTAAAAGTGAAAAAAAAGAAACGGAGCAAAAATACATACAGGAG
Source organism: Scophthalmus maximus (assembly GCF_022379125.1). Classification (NCBI taxonomy): domain Eukaryota; kingdom Metazoa; phylum Chordata; class Actinopteri; order Pleuronectiformes; family Scophthalmidae; genus Scophthalmus; species Scophthalmus maximus. Next base: position 23,490,476 of record NC_061524.1, on the reverse strand, counting down.
GCCAAACCTAGTTTCTCACTTTAGTTACTTTAACTGTCATCGTAATTTGGGCTGAATTTGTCAGATGAAATTGCATTATGATGATTGGCACAGGAGGGGATGAGAATTTTCGCATCACTAATTGGCTCCTCACCCGGCCCAATTTAGAGTGAGCAGCACGTCACAACCCCCCGTCTCTCTAATAAGGAACAACAACATTTCACCCCGCCTGCTCAGAGCCTTTTAGTATATTTATGGTGTACAAGTACACACATACACGCAGCAGCGAGAGACGCACACTGCTATGGGGAGGGGCTCAGTTCAGCAGCTTTATGAGGTGATGTTTTTGAAAGCTGGCTCAGTGCAGTTTTCACTCCTGTATCATCATATTAGTGTCATGAGAGAAAGGTCAATTCCAACAAATGTTTCAACATAAAAAAAACACAAATCATAATTTGAGAATCAAATCTAAACGAAAACTGCCAAGTGCCGTGCGTCACACAAAAACTGTGCCCACCCAAAAGGGGAGGCAAAAATAAAACATAAATACTAAAATAAATACAAAAATGAAATGCCAAAGGACCTGCATCCTGTTCCGGTGTGGGTTAGAAAAAGAATGTGCACATTTGTTTTGCGAGTCAACTATTGCGACTTGCTTCAGATCATGAGTGAGAGTAACTCCCATTAGTTGGAGCTGCGCGTTGATATGTGAGGCAGAACTTTGGCCTTCATGGCGTCACGTTTGAATTTAGTTTAAGGTTGCTTCTAGTGTTTGATTGTTTGGTACAGGTTAGCTGGTCCTAATACATCCTCTTTCATGGCTACACGGGATACATGCCTTTCATTACTGGCTATGAATATATTATTTTGTCCTAATGGTATTTGATTTGACTTAAAAAAAAAACATTTACACATGTGTGTGTGTGTATGTGTGTGTGTGTGTGTGTGTGTGTGTGTGTGTGTGTGTGTGCCAGCATTTTAATTCCATATTTAAAACGCAGAAGCAATTTGGAGGCAGATATGTAAATGTGTTTTCTTAATTTCCTGAGGTGTTGACATATTTAAAGAGATCTAAAGGTTGGAATAACTTGGAAGAATCCTAGAGTCACATCTTTCCGTCGTAGCTGGACAATTAATTTGAGATTGTGATGGAAAGAGACACCTCATGGCAACTCAAACGTGTTCACGCTGAAGTCGAGTTCGGGAGTTGTTCCACGTTGGTTGGAAAAACAGTGAAAGTGTCAACAAACATTCATCCAAGAAGATGGATGAATGTTTGTTGTTTTTGTCTCTCCTCAGATTTTTCCACTATCCTTGTTCTCTGTTCATCAGCCAGAGGGATATGATAAACATTCTGTAAAATTAGATCACACAAAATCCTATGTGTATTTATTGTGTTATCTCGGTGTGGTACTTGATTGGATTGGACCGCTCAGCTCAGCTATGGATGTGTTACTGCCAGTGTCTTTTGAACATGATACATGAAACACATATACCCCATTCTGAAAACATGCGTGAAAATGTATCAATAACTAAGAATTACCACCTTGCAGTCATTTGCCTCTGTCCTTCCGTTTCTGAATAATAGTTGTTTAACATCGGCCAGAAAAGTGTTTTTGCAGAACATTATGATCTCACAGTCAAATTGACATTTTGCCCACTTGAATATAAAATTGTCATCCAATCATCGAGGCGTTTGTGGGTAATTTTGTCATTATTAGCATATCAATTCTTGAGTTATGGCCACAACTGTGTTCTTTTGAGGTCACGGTGACCTTGAACTTTGAAATCGAATCAGTTCATCCTTGAGTTCAAGTGAAGGTTTGTGGCAAATTTTCAGACATTCGGCACAAACTGATGTACGGGTTGACAAACCACAGGTTACGGTCAACGGTCAGAAGTGTCGCCGTGACGTACATGGTGCTCAGATGATCAGGCCTCTGACTTAGTTGATACCCTGATTCCTAGTATAGCGACACCAGCACGTCACGTGTGTATGTATCCGGTGAAGTATCTCAACGTCTACTTGTACTTAATACTATGTATATTGATGACATGGTAATCTGCTGACTCTTTTAGTGTCACCATTTATGTCCCTCTCATGTTTTTATTAGCTTTGTAGAAAACTTAGGTTTTCTACTACTGCCATCACCAAGTGAAAATTGTAGTCTTTCTAATACTTACAATAAATGATTGCGTAATACCTGGAGAACTGTCGTCCCCATCTGTGCACACTGCACAGACTCGCTGGTTCAGTGGATTCAGTGGATTTTGATCGTGTCCGTGAGCCGTATGACTAATTAAACATATGGCACATGTACATTATACACCATAGTGTGTTTGTGTCAAATTGTATCACAATGGATTTTAGTTCACGTTAGCCAAGTGCAGATATCACTGTGTCTGCAGATGTCTCCTGCAGAGGTAATGAGACATGATGAACTGTTACTGGAGCTCCGTCTCTCGCTCCATCAAAACAGTATGATCCAGTACGCCCGGCTGGGATGACTCTGATTAGTCCTGCATGAAGAGCTAATACGAGTTTAACAACCAAGACCAGATGTGGTCTTTCTTCAGAGAGCCGGGGAGGGAAGGAGGAGGGGGGAGGCGCGGTACTTATCAGCACTTAACCTGATTGTATGAGTGCAAAGAGATAAACAGAGTCAATTTGGGTGCTCAAAGTCAGACATGCAGACAGATGTGTGCTGCATGTGTGGGCAGGCAGCACACGCGCACAGACATTAATGTGTTCACACATTGCATCCCTTTATTTGCCTTTGTTTATTTCTTGTCTGTGTCCGGCGAGACTAAGTAACCGAGCCAAGAATCTGCTCGCAAGACAGAAAGGATGAGCACCTTCATCTTGGCCTTTGAGGTTCAGCTCCTATCCGGTACATATAAGGCTTCCCAACTCAGAAATCCTGCTCTGTTACCGTCCATACTTCCACGTCTTGTTTTTCTATCACTTGTGTTCTCACTGTCACACTCTCATTGCTTATCACAAGCAAACACACACACACGCCCCCATGAGTGCCTGCATTTTGAACTGCACCTAGTGAAGCCCACGTTGGATTTCTTCCTTTTATGAATATTGGGAGATCAGTATTTGGCTCACCAGGTGCGTGGCTGGTAAACCATTAGAAAGGGAGTTGCGTTGGGACTCGGGGAGGAGAGATAAAGCGGCAATTCATGCAAATAAGTCATTCATGCACTTTGGCTTTGTGTTGTCGGTTGTGGGGAAAGCCCCGTTTCTGTGGCTCAAGGAGGAATTAGTCCGACGGGGTCTGTCGACGCTCTGAGCCGTGCTGGTGAGCTACATCAAGCATGGAAAAGCCTCAGTCCTTCCCCCTGTGTCGTTCAAGACAATGGATGCGAGCAAAACACACGATTAGTTGCAGAATTCTGCAGTGAAATTTTGCCGAACGTCACTGTTTGACTTTCAAGTTCATGCGTGTCGCATGTTGACGGTGCACTTGCTGGGGAGCGTACTGAAGCAAGGAGAGAGAGAGAGAGAGAGGTCAGAAGATAATTAGATTCACGCTCTTTATCTAAGGGGATGTTCCATACCACTGATAGTGATAATTAATTAGCTCATGCCTTCAGCGTGATTAAAACCCCTCTATAATCGGACTTTTGTTCTGACTGAATAGCTGCTGTCTAGCGGCAGGACATGGAGCAACAGAGACGTGTTAGGTGACTGATTGTGTTTGTCGGCTTGCGGGGCCTGTTTTTGTGTGTCGCCTCTCATTGATGCTCTCGTAAGCAGTCATCTTCATTTTTGTCTGATTACATTGAGAAGAATGTGTGAGGTTTCGTGAAGGACGCCGTGTCGCGCGCATCCCAATGAACCGGCGGCGGCGGCGGCTTCTTCACCTTCAGTGGGACGATGAAAGCATGTGGTCACAAAGACGTCCTCCCATTATCCGCAGTGAATCAGGACGATGTGACGAGCGGCTGTGAGGAAGTGGAAACCCAACAGACAAACCCGGAGAGTTGTTCTCATTTTAAAGGGACACCACCAATCGTAAACAGATCAGTTTTTCAGTTTGCTTGCTTTGCTCGACAGGAACAGTATAAAAACTTCCCGTGGTTTTGAAGGAGCTCTGAGTCTTCAGAAAGAAGTTGTCACTGATTTGGGCTGACACTAGTTGGGTCAGTGTGTTGTCAGTCAGGGACACATGAATTAAAGACTTGTATTGTAATTTTTTTTGTAATGTTTTACTGTACTGACTGGACTGCAATACGAGAACACTGCTGCTTCTTCATTTCTACGCTTTCCACGTGGAAAATGATCATTTTCTCTGACTAAACATTTTCGAGCTCATCGCCTGCGAGGGCCATATTTCTTGGCTGTTTGACAGATTTTCTCTCTCGATCCCTTCCGCAGTGAAGGAAGTCAGGGGAGAGCGTACGGACTTGTTTTCATTTGTTGTGAACGTATTTCCTCTGTGGCAGCAGAACATGTTACAGCAGCCTCCTGCAGATTTAACTGTACTAATGAAACACCATTACGTTTGATTAACCCCCCAAAAATTCCCTCTATAGACTGACTGGAAAACATTACAGCTACAAACAATAGTGCGAAACATGGTAAATGTTCATTACACTGTCGGTCATTCAATTTTAAGAGGATTGCTGTTGAACTTGTAATTGTTTAGTCCTGAAACCTCCATTTTTTTTCGTATCATCTTGGGGCTAATGTGTTTTTCTTTCTGTCCAGTGTGGGAGAGAACTATCAGCCTATTCATGTACTTTCATCCGTTCATTTCAGGCACAGTGCAAAGCCCGTGGGGTTCCCAGTGATTTAGGTTCGTCTTGACTTTGCATGAAGAGTTCTAAAGCATGCAGTGGGGTGATGGGAAATGTGGCCGGACATTATGTGAAATCGTCTTCACTCTCATGGTAAGAGAATGAGAATCCCGTTGACGGGCTGTGTGGCAAATAGGTTCTGCAGGGACACAGAATGAATGAGACTCGGCCTGTTCCTGCTAACAACGTGCCAAAGGACGGGGAGGACAGAGGAGATGACATGTCAGGCTGTGATCACGGTCAGTGCTCAAATGCCTGCGACAACGCAGAATTCTTTTGAAGGCTTGAGGTAAGAAAACCTGAAGGGAAGTGGAGGTCGGAAGATGACGAAGCAAAGTAGAGGCGGCAATGCCACATGCCAAGGAAGGACACAGCAACAGTAAAGACACACACACACGCACACACACACACACACGCACACACACACTCACTCACTCACTGACAGAAATCAGCCTGAGGGAATTAGCTTCTAATTATTTTTCAGGAAAAAAAAAAGAAGCAAACGTGCATTTTAAATTGAGAAGCCTTCAAGAACACCAGAGACTGGTGGGATTGGACATGTCATCGGCACCAGTGTCCAGCCGGCGTCGGAACATGAGGATGCATGATATTCATTTTTCTCCGCGCTGTGCATATTAACAGTAAGGCTGAGTCAAAACTGTGACAATCAGTTGGATGTGCTTGTAATTTGTTGATCAGTGCAGATGTGTTTTTCCAGATATATTGACCGACATGAGGTTCCGAGGCTTCATAAACATTATGACCGAGCCGTAATCATCACTGCAAATTACTCACGCTGTGAAATCAGAAATGTGGGCTCGACAGGCAAGATTTTCTCTGAGTGTAAACCTGAATAACCCTGACCGTGGTCGCTGTGAAACATTTCATGACTTGAAGCAGTGATGCATGATGTTTTCACACTGTGACTTTTCTCCTGTAATGACCAAATCACAGACAAATTATGAAAATGAAATAGAGCCCACCCTGTGCATTTGAAGGCTTTGGTTTTTTGGTCTGGTTGATTCTGGTGACTCTTTTTTCACATCTCCCCCATCGAATCTTGTTACATACACACAGATAAGAAGATCACAGGAGGACATTACTGCCCTGAAACATTTCTGTTATTTTTCCATATTGGCTTTTCTTGCTATTGTTATACTTCCATGAATGTTGCCTTTGTGTGCGAGAAGCAATGAGCAATTTCTGTTTCAAGACTCAGCAATGGAGAAACAGGGTTCAGCACTGTATTGACTTTATTGGAGTTGATTATGTTTCACTTATTAAATCAGTCCTCTTCATCTCATGCACAGTGACTTTCCATTAAGTCACTATATGTTGCCATTGCGTTCCTCACTTGATTTATGTGCACACCATTATAAATATTCAGAAACCAGGTCCATACGACGTGACGGTTAAATTAGCGATCGCCACTTCTCGCTACCTGCAGCATTCAAACACAGTAGGGACAAGGTCCAAAAAACTGTAGGCCTCCCAGCATGCAACAGAAACCCCTCCTGGCTTCATGCCATCCCACTTTGTGATGTTTAATGGTCCATCCCATACATGACACAAAGAAAACAATAAAGACTAATAAACGGATGGCTCTTACATCATGAGAATATCTGCTCACACAGACACAGTGTGTGGTCAGTTTGTATTTACAGACACATGAGCTGTTGAATCTTCTTTACATTTGTGTCCATGTAAACATTAATCTGTCATCCAAACAGAACTGACATGCTTCTGATGAATTTCATTTCAGGAAAATAAATCACCGGGGCTTATTGCAGCCTTTGAGAGTCTTCATCACATATTTATTTTTGTGGGTCCAAATTCTTGTGGTATACTTTGATTTTATATCCTGAAGAAGAAATCAGAATCGGATAAGCCCATTTCCTTTTGTCAGCATCTTTACTTTCTTGCTCTGATTGCCGACAGAACTCTGAATGTGACATCGTGTAGATAAAAAGTAAAGTTGTTTTCCAAACTTCCACTTCATTTCTGTGTAAACGTGTGTATTTTGTTGGGCGGGGGGCTGTGTGTTAGACGCCATTATGAAGTGAAAACTGTCTCTGTGGACCAGTCGGCTACAGTGACTCGGTGGTTATCAGGGTGTTCATGCAGTTCTGGCAGAATCAGACAGTGTGAAATTGCAGGAAGGTGAATGTTGAGGCGAAGCTTAGAGCGTGTGTTTATCGAGGCCCACATAGCAGGTGTGCTGGACTAGAACCAGTCACTGGGTTAGCACCACATTCGATGACATCTTTTTTTCTATTAGCATGTTGTTTACACTTCAGGTACCGTGTACGAGATGCAGACTCCACTGTAGGTTATCCCCAGTGCCCCCGATGTCATTTGCAGGATTCATTTGGAAAAACATTTGCTGTGTCCATTCATTTTCAATGAAGAATATTCAAATTCCCACAGATATGCAAATATCCCCAAGGCAATAGGAGAGTCCACACCACACCCAGCATGAAATCCACAACATGAACTAACCAGATCAACAACAGACATCCCAGACACACACACACACACACACACACACACACAGTAACTCGTTCCCCATGCACGGGACGCAACAGCACTTATGGGGGAGTGTCAAATAGCCTACAGGACCTTGGGATCAGGGGACGTGAAAATGCTGGAGACAGTTGGCACAATATCCCATTCATGCTCCATATTTTCGGAGAAATATTGCCCATGTGCCGGGAATGGGTAATGTGGTGCGAGGGTGTGCAGTGAGTCTGAGCAGGACGCTGTGAGGCTCCATTCCCCCGGTCCCTGCAGCCAGCCGTAATTGGCTTACACATTCCTCCAAGGATTACCTCTCACTCCTTATTTGTTTGTATGAAAAAATATTAAAACATTTGCTTTGGCTCCCTGAATTGCTCTTGGACGAGTGTCACAACACACTCAGTTTCCACTTGCCTTGTTTCTATTGGATGACATGAATAAATAAAATGGAACACTTTCGAGAATTGTCTCTATTTTTAATGGGGACCAGCTGCAGCGGTCCCCTGAACTGAACTCTGACTTCATCTTTGCTCGTGTGCTGCTGCTGCTGCTTGTCCTTTTCTTCTTTTATTGTCTTCTCCTTCTTTATTTGCAAGTGTAGAGAGCCTCTTGGCCTCATGGGTGGTCACAAAAAATCATTTAGAAACACATTCATTGGCGATATTCTGACTTTTGTCTTTATTGTGTGTAAAATATATAATTCGCCCAAAGAAAAACAGAAGCAGCTTTGTTTTATATTGCAAAAAAAATCACAAATTATAAAATCAAGGCCAACGAGTAAATGGACTGTCTATCTGTGTGTGTGTGTGTGTGTGTGTGTGAGTGTGTGAGCCTGCGTGTGTGTGTGTGTTTCCAGCTCTTGTAGTTTACCAGAGCCATTGTCTGTGAATGAATCTCGAACGTTTTTATTCGCCGGGTGTGCCACCTGCCGGTGCGTCACGGCTGCTCTGTCCAATCCGGACGCCGTGACTCTCCCTCGGAGATCCCGCGGTGCGGTGCCCCCTCTCATCGCCGTCTGATCTGCGGTCGGTGGCGGCAGAAGGTGGCGAGCCTCGTTCAGTGTGCACCGCGAGGCGCTCGGATGTGACCGGATTGGACTGCCGTTCCGCCGCCGTGCCAAACGCGCACCCGCGTCAAGTTGGACTGGATTGCTTTTCTCCCATCGACTTGTGCTGCTCGTGACCCGCGCATCAGTGAATGTTATGAGGTAGGTGGTAATACGACTGGAAAGTGAAAGTTTTTGGGAATATTTGGTCTGAGTAAAGAATTTGGTCTCCCACTCCCAGGACCGATCTACAGCTGCGTTATTGTGACCCGTCTTCGCTGCGTTTTGAAGTTGCAGACCCAACAGAATGAATAGATTTCTTTACGCGTGCCACCAACGCGCATACCATATCCAGGTACATGTTGGGTCGTACCAGATGTGCTTTTGTTTAAAATGCAAGTTTGGCAATCAAGTGGTGCTTGTGTCCCTCGCTGTCCGGCTCAGCATCCCTGCCCAGCCCTCTGCGCGCAGCACACTTCACTGGCATCTCCCCCAGAAAGCTCCTCAGGCAAATATGCTTTTGTGAAGTTAATAAGAATAGGGAATAATATTTGTTGTCATAATTCCTGTTCCTCAAAGTGATAGTGAATTAAAGAGAAGAAAAGCATCGTCACCACAAGGGCTCGTCTTTCATGCGTATTCTCCCTCATGAGGCGTATTTATTATTTTAATGGTGATCAGATATCAAGCGTTTGACACTACATCACTGTGGACAGAGGAGGATATTAATTGATGTCCTTACATGGCAAGTGGAAGGAAGGCTTTCATGAATTGGGGTGACTGTTTATTTATGATGTCCATAGATGGCAACGTGAAGGAATGTTCCCTCTCAGTGACCTGGGGGTACTTTGACATTGTGCTGGGTGGTGAGTAAGAGCAGAGGGAATGGCATCTGTGCCATGGTGCAAATATTTTCCTTTGAGTCCACGGAGGCAGTTTGTCATCGCAGGAGCTAGAGTGCGAGTTTGACAACACAGTCGCCACATGTGAATCTCAAGCTGTTCCCCCAATGGCGGCAAACCGTGGTATAGTTTGGCATTTTAATATGTTGCATGTATCAACACAACCAGCATGTTTTTATATCTATATATACACAGCCACTGTTAGGGAACGGTGCAGTCCAGTTCTGTGTCATGGTCCAATACTAGTCTGCTACAGGAGGATGGGGAATGTGTTTAGATGATTGTGACTTTCCACTGCCTGCTGGGGGGAGAGGCAGCGGAGGACATTCAGGACGTGGAGAAGGGGATGAGAGTGAGAGGTGAACACTGATGGAGCTTTCATGGCTTGATGAATTGTTTCAGACCCAGTTAATATTGCTTGACTGATATTTTTGTCATGCTTTCCTCTCTTGATCGATGGTTCTGTTGTGCACGGTGCTGCTGCCGTATTGATCATCGTTATGACTTCCCCGAATGGGCAGGGGGTGGAGGACGGTACATTGATAGTGCTGGCACTGCTGACAGTTGTAGACGGCTCCAAGTGGTGATGAAAACGTCCGCGCTTTTACCTTCCGCTGTACCTGCGATGTCGGCGCTGGTGGCCTTTTTGGTCCCAAGCTCGTGAATATGTACAGAAGCTGTTTAAAAATAATCACGTACCGTGTTGGGAAGTGCATGGCTCACCTAACATTTGTAGGTCACGGCAGAGAGTGGGGGGCATTATTTTGCTATACTGTAGTTGACTGGAAGTTCAAGTCAAGTTTTTTCCCCTTGAGATCAGTTCAGCAATTACAGAAAAATACTGTAGATTCATATTTCGGGAAATACATTCATAGCTTTCTCCATAAAAGTTTTTAATGAGGAGAGGAAATCCACCAACCCTTCATCAACCCTATTGGCTGCTGCTCCGAGTCTGCTCATCAAACTGCTTGTTTTCTGTACGCAAAACTTATGCCTTGGGCACACACAATTTTCAAAGTGGACAGTTCTCTGTACCGTTCATACGACACGACGTGCTGTCTTGTAATCATGAGGCTTTGAGTCGTTGCGCTGTTCACACTACGTGACTCATCACGCACTACACGATCCTTCACCAGGAGAAATTTCTCCAAAGTACGTTTTGTCATGAAAACACGTGCAAATATGCGAAACAGGAAGTGTTTGTCACTTTCACGAAGGGACGTCAAAAAGAAACGATATATTGCAGGATACTCTTATGTTGACAGGTCAGAAAGAGGAAGTAGTTTGAGCGGACGCTCTGTGTGTTGTGGACATAGAGAAATAACTTGATGCGTTATTATGTGGTTCCGTATTAGAGTCAGCTCGAGGTGACGCTCATCATCTGTTGCAGTGAAAACGCACAACATGACAGAAACAAGCCCCACATATAGTCTGCGCGAGGATTCTTTTCAGAAACACTGCAACACTAAGACAATATATGGCTAATTGTATATTTTTCAGAATGATATTGTATTATGTGTATTACTCTCGGCCTGACAGACCACGGTCCCCATCGCCTGCCTTCACCAACTCAGCTCGCTGACACACTGACACTGATGATTAGCTCCTCTGGACTTCTCCGCTGATATCCCACACTTTGAACTCTATTGAATTGAATATTTTATCCTTGCTATATAAATAATGATTACTAACTTACTAACTTACAATGCTACACTGCAAAAAAAAAAATCAAGGCAACTTATTGCCTCAGATTTTTGAAATCAAGGCCAAACTCAAACGCCTATGTTTTTGAGAAAAGTTGAGCCAGCTAATTTTCTTTTGTTCAAATAATGTATATTTCAGTTTGACATACTAAGAATTCCAGGCAATGAAAGTTGTACCAACATGAAGCATTTGTTCTCCTGCCATCTACTGAAGTTACCGGGTTTTCAGTTTTCCATTTTAAAACTTTTCTGCTCTTAACAACGACTCATTGTGCTTTTACTCTAAGTCTCTAATTCTCATTCACACACAGATTAACAACACATACAGTGCTTCCTCTACCACATCACAGCTTTCACACGGCACGCAGACTGGAACGCCCGGACGACCCTCTCTATCCCCTGATGAATGTCTGAAAGGATTTATCGCAAAAGCATGCATCACATTTCATGGATTGAACGGACACATAAAATTGTTCCCATACTAATTTTCTGTAAACGCCAACAAGCCTCAGTAGATTACAAACCAAAACACTCACCTCTTGTGTCAAGCTCCTCTTAAGGGGAACAGGGAAGATAACTGCTTTAACTGGTAACACTGCTGGCAGACCTGACTTCAACTGGGGTGCACTCTGGTCAAACGTTAACATTTGGTCTATTGCCACCTTGGGTTATGTTGACGTTTTACAGGTAAGTGTTCCTCTTTCACAGACATATGTCAGATGAAACTGAAGACCCATGTGTTGAATAAAAACCCTAAGAATGAGGAAAAAGGTGTACGATAAGGATGCATCGAACCATTTAACCTTCTGGCTCCAGCACACACCGACTGGCACCACCAGGCTACTTTTAGAGAAGGCACCCGGAGACAGTGATGGGTATTTTACGGGAGTCAGCTGGCCAAACAGACGGGCTAACTCCCCCGTTGGGTTTCATTAGAGCTCATCTCGATGTTAAAGCCTGTTTAATCCACTTTCACAGCCATGCAGACCACGACAGAGCAAAGCACAGCGTCTATCTTTAGACAGCGCACGGGCAGAAACCATTCCATCTCCGCTCGATTATTAAAACAGTCACACACCTTTCCCGTAGTTTGCTTTGTCAAACGCCGGCGTTGAGGAGCAAACCTTGCGCGGCTGCATGGGGCAGTAGTCTGCAGAAGGAGTGTGTGTGAGGGTGATTCCGGCATCCGATGCGGGGCAGTCGATCAGTGTCTGCTCGGTGAACTTGTTCATAAACAGCTGTGGTTCATGCAGGCCTGCGCTGCAGCGCCCATCGCTGCTTGTTCCTCCAGTGCGTAGACATGCTGCCTCAGGGTGCAATTACAGTAAAGCCGTATGAGGTGAGTGTTTTGCCCCTTTGTCTTTGTCCACAGTCTCTGGGCAGCCACTAATGTGCCATGTTCACAGTGCCTGCTTAGCGTCAGAGACATGACACAGAGAGTCTTCAGCAGCTTAATAAGCAGCGGGTTGTTTTTAAGCAGAAATACATCGTCTATTGCCAATAATTCAGATTCAATACATAGGAGGGAGGTTTAATCATTGTTTTATAAAGACACCTCATGCCAATAATACGTTATCACCTTTTTGTCTTCTCACGGTTATATTACTTGCAATAATGGTGCACGGCGGATGCAGTGGAGGCTTTTATAGCTAATATAACATGCGTGTTATACTGACAATCATCACTCAGTGACCTTTACTAGTTGTTCTAAGGTCTGCTGGAGCTGCCCCTTAATGGTGGCAATAACGCGCTCACTGCGGGGCTGTTAGCGGTCCCGCCCCGTGTTTACCTTGGGATATTGTGTATGTTCAGCACACAGCAGTCCACACACACAAGTTTAGATAATGCGAGTGAGTTGCAGTTCAAAGGTCACGCCAATGGCCAGGAGCAGAAGGAAGATTTATAGCGGCCGGCTGGAGGTCAGCGATATGAAGCACATAGGTTCATGTAGGTCTTTCTAGTGTGATCCGCTCTGGGTGCACATTTGAATCTGTCGGCCGTTATTGTAAATAAGCTGCGCACGCACTAGTGATCTTTGAGTATTTTTTTCATTTTCTCTCAGTCGATGTTTTTTCTCTTCCATCTGAACTTTTAGTGGCCCGTTCTTTTTCGCTCTCTGTCTTCCTCCCTCTGTCACGTGTCACCGCGTCTCGCCCCTTCAACCGTCTCACTCTGTACGTCTGCTCTCTTGACAAAGTTAACCTCACATGGGGGAATTCGGCTCCACGTCTAATTTATGGCTGCTCTTTTATCGTCTGCGAGCTATCTCTTCTGAATAAATAAATCAATAACAAGTAATCCTCCATCATTTCCAACGGAGGTCCAGAGGGAGGGATTCCAGGTGAAAACAGAGACCCGTACTGCACATGAAGAGAGCGAGAAACAGAGACAGGGAACACGACAACAGCGGATGATGGAGCTCTGGTGAAATATGCAGTGGGTTGAAAAACTCCCAGCAGCCGGTGAATGTGCACCAGCTCCAGCTCAGTGCCTGCAGAGTAAGGACTGGCGTTAACACTCAGAGAGGGGGATTATGCTGAAGATGGATGTTTGATTTAGTCTGGACCAGCCTGAAACTCATTATGCAACCCTATTTTTCTTTCTTCCTATTAATGTTGCCGTCATTGGTGGCATGTTTATTATTCTGAGTTAATGTAGTTTCACACAGAGTTGATGGCATTAAAGATCGCTTTGAAGATTAAACTCTAACATATTGCACACTTCCTTTTTGTCATTACCACACATTAAACAACATCAAAAACTGCCCGTGGTAGTTCTGGAAAATTTAAGTTCATGTCAAACGAACACGTTTCTCACAAGAATGTGCTCTTCATAAACATCTTGCGGTAATGTGAGCTGAATGTTTAGTCTTCGTTAAAAAAAAATGTGGCTGGCTCTGCTCTTTCATTTTAATGTAGGGACTTGTGGCTGCAAGTTTTAAATATTAAAAAGACAGCAATGGCCCTCTGTTGACACATATTGGCTTCAATTTCATTATTCTCTTTAGCTAGGAATCCTGAAAACGGCTTGGACGTACATTGTTCCAACGATGCAGCATCCGTCATTTATTTTAACATAAAGTCATTAATGTTCAACCAGATACATGCTCATTATCAACTGAAATGCTTTCAGGCTGGCGTACACCAGGAACACCAATCCGACACTATAGACGGTGCAATTTGCAGTCGTTGGTTATGATGGCAAAGTGACAATGATGATCTATCAGCTGGATAGCTGGATGTCCATCCACCCATCATCTATACCGATTTATCCATTAAGGGTCGGCCCCAATCAAGCATGTCTTTGGAAATGGGTTCTCTGGCCTCTCGGAGGAAGAACCCACACATACACGCGGAGAACGTGCAAGCACATTTTTTTTTTCTCAAACTGACAGAACCCAAAGAGTACCACCTACTGTACCACTCTGAATAATGACATGCTGAGGTTAAAGTGATGCTGTTTTACATAAAGATGAGAGGAGAGATTTGCACCTGCAAAGAAAAAAAAAAAAGCATTTGCATATGAAGATGACAGATCATTCATAATTCATTATGGGGATTTTCAGTGACAGATGTGGATGTAGACCAACATCTGTTGTTAGTATTAATAAAAACATGCTTTCTAAACTCCTGGGTAAAAGCTCCAATACAATATGAATACATGCACACGTATGTCATGTATTCCTGGGATTAGTGAAGATACCTTTTCAGTATCAGTGTGAGATAATTGCTGATGATATTTTATGATATATATACACATACATTTAAACAGTATATATATATATGAAAGTAAGGTTAAATGCTGCTGTGTGATTAGGTTCCTGTCTAATATTTTTAACATCTTTTGAGGGTTGTGCCATGAAAAGATGAACTGAAACTGGTTGTTGTTCGTTTCTTGCTTCTGTGACGCAACTCATCAAGCACATCTCCAGTGAGTCAACTCGAGATGTTTTCCTTGTTTGTATCCCGGGGGTCGTAGTGAGGTGAAGAACCTTGTAACATAAAAGATTTATCTCTGCTGCCGCCTGCCTTATTCATTGACCAGGGTTTTTGATTGTTGTTTTGCACAGGAGGAAATAGACGATGTCATGTCATGAGGACTAGGGGAACTACATCAGTTAGCCCCAAATTTTTCAACTTGGGGTTGGCAGAGGTGACAGTGACGGAGACAGTACTGCCACGTTGGTGACAAACACTGCATCTATTTTTTGGCCCTTGGAAATATTAAGGATGTTTTTAAGATTTTAAATCACTTCTGCCTCTTAATGTTTGTGGATCATCTCTCTTTAATCTTGAGCAATGTTTCTGCTGCTCTAACTCTAACCTGTTGTTTTTGGGACTTTATTTCTGTTTATGGGCCTCTATAATACAGAGTCAAGTACAGAGCTCTTTGTTTCATGCTTTTATTTAACACCTGTCACACTATTAAAACTGCACAAGTGATCATTTACCAAATCCACACCAATCAAAAACTACTTGTGGAGCAGCGTGTGGCACCGGAGAGACTCAGAGGGCCGGCCATTATGCCCACTGAGAGGATTATAGGTTTGGATGTGGAGAAAGGGTACTGTTGAGCATTTGTGCATGGTGCCAAGCTCATGGGGATGCACTTGCAAAACTGTGAGCGAGTGCTTTTCTGGAGCTGCTGATTGGCCGCTGTGCCAACCTGTTAGAGCTAATGTCTATGCTGAATTTCAACCAACTGTGTTCTTGATAATATTCAGGCAGAGATGCTGTGCCAAACAGCAGCATTCCCACAGTCTTTGTATAGAGCGTGTACTATGATTTAAAACCCTGAACTTGTCTTGTCTGATGTGATGCAACTTTCCTCTGCTGCTGAGGCAGTGTCGTGTGCAGTGTCAATGAAGGGCGTCCTGACTTTTTAAACACAACACATCTACTTTTGTCATTGCACTGTATACTGTATGTATATGTTTACATGATTAACATACAGTCCATGCCGTAGATGTATGTATTTTTTTTTATCAACCAGTAGGTTGTGTGCTTCAGCACATTCAATTTGAAATAACACCATGGAGACTACATTTAAGTGCTGAGTCTCATCTTAAATTTGAGTAGGTGAAGGTCAGTACTGAAAGAACTGTGTGTGAGATGAAGCCCTTTCAACACACGCAACCGAAATTGCAAGGGTCACGGAAGCCAATTGTCTCTGTGTGTGTTTGTCATTATAACACACAAGTAGATTTGCTCAACAACTACAGTTAGGTACATTCTTAAAAAAAAACAAAAAAAACAGCACATAAAAAAAACTTCTATCAAAACTGATATATATTAAACGGGTAGCTCAAATCAAGCAATCTGATTGGTTCATATGACGTCGAATCAGTTTGCACAGGTCCGTATCAATCCTCGACTGAGGAAGTAACGACGTGAGTAGACGTGAGTAGACGTGAGTAGGTATAATGAGTGTATACCACGGCCTGTCGTGAGCTATTGCTTAATTATAACACCATGTTTTTGTTATCGGTAATTTAAAAAAAAAAGCAAATTAATGGAATATCTCTCCTTGACATGCGCCACTCCTTCTGATTTTAATCCTCCATAACTTGAAAAAGGAGAAAAAAAAACTGCTGGATTTACTTACATTGGGTATATCCTAGAAACAATTAGTTATCCTCGAAGACAGATGTCAAGTTCGTAAAAACACATCAGACTGTAAAAAATAAGTGGCTGTCAAAGGATGTAACACATCCATCCCTGCTTGCAGTATACGTCCCATTAATGACTTTAATCCTTAATGAAAAAATGTGTGAAATTGATCATAAATTGTCTCTGACCCTGATCTGACCCCATAAAAAAACCTGCCCGGCTTGGTGGGCTGACGTAAGTGTGTGGGTGAGTTGAAGCCCGGACCGGACTGGCTGCGCTGTCTTTCACCTGCAGCAAATTGGCACTATTTTGAGGGAAAAGGGAGAAACAGGTCATAACCCAGAGATAGCACCACATCTGACAAGCTGGTTATGTTATGGCTCTGCCAGTGTCACTGGCACACACTGGCATTAATTGAATGCAGAGGTAAACCGGAGAAATTCTGCGCGAGCGTCAGAATTCATCAGATGACATCAATCAGCAGGATCTCAAACATACTGACAGCCAAAGCAACCAGACGTCTTTTCAAGGTGAAAGATATCCTGGGAATATCCTCGCCCTTGGCCGCGTCAATCACCTGATCTGGGTCTGACTGAGCTGCACTCCTCAGGCAGAGACGTGGCTGCAGCGAAGCTCTGGGAGAAGATCAACAAGGGAAATACAAAGTGTCTTGTGGAGATGACTTCAGACAGTCATTGGTTTAGTTTGACCTCGTGTCTGTCCAGTTACTTTACAACCCCTAAACTCCGGGCTCTATGTGTTGAAATGGCTCCCACACAGTTCTTTCTATATTGATGTAAACTCAGCCAGACTGAAGCTGTGAATCGGCTCTTGAATGCAGTATTCTTTATATTATTTCAAACTGAATGTGCTGAAGCCTGAAGATCAAGAATCATGAAACTGTCCTTTCTGGACGACGTCTTGAGTTGCAGAGCCCAGACAAAACTTCACTCAAACCAGTGTGAACATATTCGTATGAAGCCCTTCAGAAAAACATCTGTCTTTTGAGCAGATGTTGCAGTCTTGCTTTAGGTATCAAATATTGGTTGATTCTTTAATATTACAATTACTGAACTTGTTTATTGTTTTCACTGCCGACTTACATTACACCATATTACCCGATTTATCCGTTTCACCAAAGTTTGTTTGCTCTAGCTCGACTCTTCATCAAGCTGGAAGGCTGTAGCTTTATTCCTGTTTCTGCTCACTCGCTGTCCGAGTTGGCACCAAAATGTCAAAGTTAGAGTGACACGTTCAAAGTAAAGTCCAACGAACAAAACTACTTTCATTTTCCCTGTTTTTCCCCTGAAGCAGGAGAAAGAGTGACAATTTAAACCAGCACCTGTCTTCGAGCCTCCCTCCTTCCTCTGTTTGATTGACATTTCAGAAAGAGTCAGGTAGTTGTCGAACTTGTACCAGGCTAGGGCGAGATGCAGAGCGAGCCCTCTGGCTAAACTCTGTAGAGGAAAATGAAACCAAGCCAACAACACCCACAGTCCCCAGGTCAGTGAATCAAATCCTCGGCTGACATTTACACGAGTCTAAAGCAACAAACCGGTACAGAAATAATCTTTACTGCAGTTTGCTTTCTCGTCACTGTGCATCTAAAGAAGTGTTTGCTTCAGTATACTTTATGGTCGCTGTTTTACTGCACAGTGGTGTACGGCGTGTTGGACGACTTGGAAGCTGTGACAAAATTAAACAAGAGGGACACAGATGCACAATGCTGCTATGGGGATCTGAATTGTTTCCGATGGGAAGAAGCAGACAACAGCCTGATAACGGCGCGCTAGAGAAATCAAATCCTCAACACTCAAACAAATTGAATATCTGTAAGGTTTGATCCTTTAAAATTATTTATATGTAAGCCTATATATATATATATATATATATATATATATTAACAAACACTACGAAACCATTTTTAGCACAGTAATGTTACGTTGACAAAATAATCAGAAAAAAAGGTCCTGCATTGCAAATATATTAATGTAAATATCATCATCTTATGGCTGATGCTTTATGTATGAATCATAAACAGCGCAGCACCCCATTTGTATCTGATGTCACTGGTTCATACAGTTATGTAGTTCCGTCCAGTGGTTCCTATGAGTCGATCAATCTGAGGGCTTTTTAGACTGTTGATGTGGTAGAAAAGAAGAATAACACATTTGTATACTAGCTTACTCTTATGATTAAACCCCATGTTGTCTATGAGAACAATCTCACGTCCATAAAATCTAAATAAACCAAATAAACAGCTGCATCACCACTTCCCAACAGCAGGTCGGGCGCATCATGATCACCAGACCCCAAAAGATTAGGGACAGAAATGACTTTCACACCAGGGTGTCCCACAGCCAATGAAGGTAATGAAAGATAATTTGCATCTAGTCTCTAGCACCGACGCTCCCTGTCGTGATCAGGCAATAGCAGCTCTCCCTTGCTTGTATTTTCACTCTGCCACCTTTGTTGGATGAAGTGGTATAAACCTCTAACACCTCCCCTGGGATTACTTCCATTTAGCAAAGTGATAATAATCTGGCGCTCATCACAGGAATGTGTCTAATTTGGCATCGCATGAACGCTTTGGGGGAAAAGCGCAATGACATGACCCACTGGTTTAGGTTTTAGGGCAGGTCATCTGTTTTGTGTTTTTTCTTATCGGCCGTTCAAACCCTCTGGCAATAACTAACTTTGGGCACAAGCCTATCGAACGGCTTTGTGGAAGCAGAAGTATGTTTTGTAGCCTGCGATCCAATTTTAAATCCGTGTGGAAGAAGATCAACGGACTCTGAGGTATTACAGAAAAAGGGAGATCTGGTGTGCGACTAGACAGCTAGTGCATTAACTTTACTGGTGTGTTTGGGATGAAGAGCAGGCCAGAAGCGAGCGAGGACGGATGGAATTGCCTGGCATGTCTCCATACAAACGTTTTTGGCAGCGATACGTTGGTAGACCAAAAAAAAGGAAACTGTTTATTGGCTAGGTATCCATTGTGTTTCTTTGAAATGTAATCATAACCCAAGGTGGACATATTTATTGCATACACAGGCAACACACTGTATTTGCAGGAACTTATTATTTATCAATATTTAGTCAGAGAAATATACAGTGTAAACATGAGAAAACGAATGGTTAAATCAGCTTTATTTATAAAGTCTGGATTCCTGGCATAGAGCGCAGTTAAATCTCTCCAAATGAAAGTGGCAAACAGGTAAGACAGAGGACACTACGGACGTTTGTTCCTGAGCAGTAGCAGAGCTGGCAGAGCCACAAAGCAAGGCATCATTTGAGTTGTAGTTCGAGAATTTGTCCGCTTCAAAAACTCTGCTTGTTCCGAAGAGGCAGTTGATAGCATAGTTGATGTTGAGTTCTTAGTAATTAGATGGTGTAATGTGTATGCACAGTGGATATATGTAAATATATTCTAGAATACATTTAAATTTGCACCAAATTACATTTGAAATAACTTACTGTTTGATTATCCCGTCGAAAAATGTCATCTGCAACTGCTTGGAGGAAGTGAGAATGACATCAACTACTGTGATTCATCTGCAACAACTAGCAGCATACACGCATGTGAACATATGTAGGTACACACTGTAAGTTATATCACCAGGACTAAAGTCTTCAGCGTAGCTTGTGGTCAAGACAATCCACGATGTTACATTTTTCCACAAACAAAAACTTGCCATCTGAACAATTTCGCAGATGCTATAATTACACCATAAATCCGCACATATTGGTTGTAGATGATTAAAACTTTCATCATGGCATCTAGTAAATACAATAAATAGCTGGCCCTGAGTAAGTTCCCGAAGTTTTCGCCCTGGCCGGGCCACCTCTTTGTAACTTCCTCTTTGCTGTTCATGCTTATTTAATCACCTAAATCCGGATTAGTCCCCCTAAAGCTCTTAAAATGTATCTAATTGAATCTCTTTTTCAACTCAGACAAGGTGGGGCAGTTCGAGTTTGCAGTCGTCTGCCTCATTTTCCTTAAGCTCCTGTCATCACATCAGTCACATCCTGCTTAATCCTCAACTGCTGAGAACCACCAGGGGAGCGGAACAACCCTGCCACTTCTTTGCCGCAATCTGTTTATTATTGGTACGTGAGATAGCAGGATCTGAGGTGATATAATGACCTCACAATGATCGACGGCTCGTTTGAACACAAGTGAAACAGAGTCATTTCCCAGGTTTGGTAATCAGCCCTTTATGTCTCAGTTTGGCAGCACGTTTGAGCACCGCACTTTGCTCTGCATATATCATCATCAGGATGTGGTAGAGGTTATTTACATTGCTCACAATCCAGTGTCAGGGATCCGTAATTCCATTGTTAGTTTCCGAGCACTATCTTGTGCCTGTGTGGAGAAAGTTGATCACATTACTGGCAGGTTTCTTTTGTAATAATTGCACGCGTCTTGGTGGAGTTGAGAGTGAGAGCCTCTGGCATGTTGCATGAAATGCGTTGTCGCTGAACGGTAACATTAACTGGGCAAGAATACTGATGAGACCTGGAGTTTCCATGCAGTGGAAATTCTTCAACTCATACGTTGTGAATCTGTTCACTCTTTGCAGCACCGGGTGTCTAAACCAAAATATAGTTTATACTCTCTGCTGAATATCAGCTGTGTCACTAGAAACTAAATCTAAATATAAACTCGCCCCCATCGTACCCTCATCACTGTGACTGCACCGCCAAGTTTTTCGCTCAATGCAACCATCGGTCAGCGAAAGTGACAGGACAGGACCCAACCTGACACACGACTTGTCTAAACACTGAGGTCATTCGATCTCTTCATGCCCCTCATCCATCAGAATGACGTATGCAGATATTCAGCGTGAGGCCTCTGGACCTGCTCATAGGTCCCGTCCGAATGAGACCATCCATTTTAAACTTTATGCCCCTGGAGTTTGAAACCTTCTTGCATCTGTTGATGTGTGTGTGTGTGTGTGTGTGTGTGTGTGTGTGTGTGTGTGTGTTTGTGTGTGTGTTTTTATTTAGCTTTTTAACACATTAACACATATTCACAGGCCAAATAAACCATGAATCAAATAATTTGGGATTTACAATAGCGGCATCTCGACTTGATTTCTTCTTCATTCAATAATTCACTCATGCTTATATTTTGTGTCATGACAGATGGACAGGAAAGGCCGAACGAGAAAAGTGAAGAGAAAAGGGTGATAGAACATTTGTGAACTTGAACATCACTCGCTAAAATAGAAACTAGAGAAGCAAGACTCGGATCTGTGATGCTCAGCTGAATCTTTGGCCCGGAGGTGATCCATGGACAAAGGAGATTAAGAGATTTGTAGAAATGTGTCAAACTTTAAGCAAGTTCATATTATAGCAACGCCTGGAGTTCTAAACCAGGAGAAATATTCTGATGTGTTGAGGATAAACTCTCCCGGAGGACAGCATCAGTAAACCCAGCGACATGTCTCTTAATGGAATATGCATGTACAACATGTTCTGCATTTGTACACTTTTTTCTGCATTAATAATCACAAACTGGAGCAATATTTTTGACATATTCCATCAAATTTTAATGATGTCTTCTCCACCGTCAAAGCACCCTGCAGACTCAATAGATTCCTAACTCCCTTCCAACATTTAAACTTCCTCTTGTTCCACAATATGGCGGGGCAACGATGTTGTGAGGAATCAAGTGACGGGCCTGAATAAAAAGTAAAAGGGAAAATTAATTTACAAGAAAGCCCCAGGCACAGAAAGCAAAATATAGCATGTATAATGAATGATTATGAACATTGAAGTTCTTAGGTTTTAGATTTCCTAAGAAGTCGTGTTCCCAAAAACTCTGTGGATCTGAAAAACACATTTGAAAAGGTCCTCTTTTTTAAAAAATAACATGCTGTGGTTTTACAAACCAGCGCTGCTTTTGAATTCTTCGTGGGTATCTGGATATTTTTTAAAAGCTTAAAAAATATGTCATGGTTGGCGGTGAATGTGTGTAAATCCATTTTCCTCCCTCACCGGCTCAATGTTTGCTTACACTGGGCATAATGAATCATTAATTCACTGCTGTCACTTGCAGCCCACAGTCACTCTGAGCAGAATTAACTCTTGATCCAGCAGAGCAGGGAAACAACAGAGAAGTTGAGGGGCATGAATCACTCTATATTTGTCTCGCAACCAGTCAACTGCGGATGCGTTAATGTGTGGAGAGGATGGGTGTTTTTCTAATAAGGCAGTCGCGCTCTGCTCTCTGAGGCAAGCTGTTTGAATTGTGTTTTACATTTTTATGGTTTTATTGTCTCTCATTATTACCCCACTTCCTGATCATCTGTGCTGCAGGTATTTTCAGACTTTGAGCTAGGGTTGGTTTGCTGTTTTACAGTGGATGATAGACCAATGCTTTGGGTGGTCATTCGTGTCGATGACGGAAAGAGAGATTGGGAACCACCGGTTGAGTCGAAACATTTCGGTCGACTAGAGGAGGCAGCGGCAATAACTTGACTGGGAGTCTCTCTCTGATGATTTTGGTCTCTCAAAATCTCATTAATGGCTTGTTGAGATCAGAGTGTGGGTATTGTGGCGACATTAGCATGTACCTCGACATCATTATCTCTTCATTGGATAATGAATTGTGGCCCACAGATAAGTTTGTCGGTGTCCCACTGGACAGTGAGCTGGACAGTGACATGGACAGTGAGACGGACAGTGAGACAGGCAGTGAGACAGACAGTGAGATGGACAGTGAGCTGGACAGTGAGACGGACAGTGAGACAGACAGTGAGATGGACAGTGAGCTGGACAGTGACATGGACAGTGAGACTGACAGTGAGCTGGACAGTGACATGGACAGTGAGACGGACAGTGACATGGACAGTTAGACGGACAGTGAGCTGGACAGTGACATGGACAGTGAGAAAGACAGTGAGACGGACAGTGAGCTGGACAGTGATATGGACAGTGAGACAGACAGTGAGCTGGACAGTGAGACGGACAGTGAGACTGACAGTAAGACGGACAGTGAGCTGGACAGTGAGACTGACAGTGAGCTGGATAGTGAGACGGACAGTGAGACTGACAGTGAGACAGACAGTGAGACTGACAGTGAGACTGACAGTTAGACGGACAGTGAGATGGTCAGTGAGACAGACAGTGAGACAGACAGTGAGCTGGACAGTGAGACAGACAGTGAGCTGGACAGTGACATGGACAGTGAGACGGACAGTGAGACTGACAGTGAGCTGGACAGTGAGACTGACAGTGAGGTGGACAGTGAGCTGGACAGTGAGACTGACAGTGAGACTGACAGTGAGCTTGACAGTGAGACTGACAGTGAGCTGGACAGTGAGCTGGACAGTGAGAGGGACAGTGAGACGGACAGTGAGACTGACAGTGAGACAGTGAGCTGGACAGTGAGACTGACAGTGAGACAGTGAGCTGGACAGTGAGACGGAGAGTGAGCTGGACAGTGAGACTGACAGTGAGCTGGAGAGTGAGATGGACAGTGAGACTGACAGTGAGCCGGACAGTGAGCTGGACAGTGAGACAGACAGTGAACTGGACAGTGACATGGACAGTGAGACAGACAGTGAGACGGACAGTGAGACAGACAGTGAGATGGTCAGTGAGACAGACAATGAGATGGACAGTGAGACAGACAGTGAGCTGGACAGTGAGACAGACAGTGAGCTGGACAGTGACATGGACAGTGAGACAGACAGTGAGACGGACAGTGAGACTGACAGTGAGCTGGACAGTGAGACTGACAGTGAGACAGACAGTGAGCTGGACAGTGAGACGGACAGTGAGACGGACAGTGAGCTGGACAGTGAGACGGACAGTGAGACGGACAGTGAGGCGGACAGTGAGACAGACAGTGAGACGGACAGTGAGACAGACAGTGAGCTGGACAGTGACATGGACAGTGAGACGGACAGTGAGATGGACAGTGAGACGGACAGTGAGCTGGACAGTGAGACAGACAGTGAGACAGACAGTGAGCTGGACAGTGAGGCGGACAGTGAGGCGGACAGTGAGACGGACAGTGAGACGGACAGTGAGACAGACAGTGAGACAGACAGTGAGCTGGACAGTGACATGGACAGTGAGACGGACAGTGAGATGGACAGTGAGACGGACAGTGAGCTGGACAGTGAGACAGACAGTGAGCTGGACAGTGAGGCGGACAGTGACGCGGACAGTGAGACAGACAGTGAGCTGGACAGTGAGACGGACAGTGAGACAGACAGTGAGCTGGACAGTGAGACGGACAGTGAGGCGGCTGCAGAATGAAAGAAACCACAGACTGAAACACGCAGTGCACTGAGAGGTGTTGTTAGAGCGCCGAGAGTTTCCCTCCAGCTCACTGTTGAATGTATGAGCTATACTGTAAAGTTATTTCATTGAGCTGCGAGGCTCAGTTTCTAAATATCGCTCTCTTTTTCTCGTCTCTTCTTTTTTTTCTATTCTGTGGTCCTGAGGAGACCCCCCCCCCCCCCCAATAAGACCACTGCTGCTTGTCCTTCTGTTTGTCACCTCCCGTGGCAGAGGCTCAGCTGTTCTCGCAGGCCTAGAGTCACTGCCAGTCTAATTGGTAATAACCCTTCAGCTGTCATAACTCGGGCTCGCCGCTGCTGTTTGGAGAAGAATACCTGTCCGTGCTTTTCTTCATCACTGCTGGGAGTTGGCATACAAATCTGTACCGGCGGAGTCTTTTAGGTTCCAGGATAAGGGGGAGGTTTGTCAATTAGGTTCTCCATGTTTATGATTGTATTTGTCATTTTATCCATTGATTTTCTTCCTGCACAATCATCAGCTTGAATATACTTCCAATATTTAAAAACGCTGCACAGATCCAGCTCAGATCTCTTCTTCGTTGGCGCTTGTTCTTGCGGTCCATGTTCTCCTCTGTGAAAATCCTCGATCTGCCCCGCACTGTTTACGACTCAATGTTTGTGCAACATTAAAAGGTCAAACTGGACAAATAACTTGTGAGAAGGCAAACAAATGGTCCAAAGATGTTGTTCTTGTGCTTTCTAAAGATGTTCCTTGTAAAAACAAACGCATCTCTGCGTTATGCAAGTCGAATAATGGCCACAGCATATTAAAAAATCACCCGCCGAGTGTCATGAATATGTGAGAAAAGACTTCCGCGTGTTTGTTTTTATGAGAATCACAGTGTGCTCTGATTTAAGAAACAAGGGAAATGGACTTCATCATACGTGTGTTCTGCTTTTCTCGTCCACACTAATCAACTATTAGATGAAGGTTTGAAATGGCTTTGGTCTGATTTTTGTCTTCGCTTTCGTCTCTCTGTTGGTGCTGGCATTGGGACAATGCGGTTAAATTCCGTTGTGCATGAATAAACTCTTTTTGCTCCTTTTGGGATGTTGTAATAAAACCTTCTTTATTTTCTCATTCTTTCGGGTCTCAGCCAGTCCTGAGCTGAATGGAATTGGAACGGAGTGAAGAGTTGGGGAGCCGGTGTTCTCCCATTTCTGATGACCGATGGCAGGAGAGAGATGGAAGGCCTAATGTAAAAAGCCAGGCCTCCTCTGCTTCTCTTTCTACCCACCTCCTCTGCTCGCCTCTCTCCGAGCCGCAGCACATCTTTTCACAGGCCTGAACGAATGTGGGGGGGGGGCGGTCCACGTCCACAGCACACAGATGCACAAACACAGACACAGCTTCCACCTCTCCTGTCATCTCCTACTTTTTTACAACTAATTTTTCTCCTGCTTTTCCACTTTTTTTCTATAGGACACAGTCTGTTCACGGGGGCAGAAAAACCTCCCACGCACTTTGATTAACACGCTAAGAGCTTGGAGCTTTCGGGTTTCTGGATTCTTTTATGCGACTTTGTGGTATTTGTCATGATGACACCCCCCGGATGATGGCCGGCTAATGGGCTGAATCTTTTCACCCTGTGCAGCGAGGGGGCACGGCATTTGTCAGCACCACAGACCGATAACATGATGTTCAGTAAGAAGTGTATTTCTGTAGGAATGTGACACTGCTGTTGGTCTTACTTCTGTTTAAAAGAGCAGATTCTATCTTGCTCCTCAGTTTGTGGCTCCTTTGTCCTGGCATAGTTGCACTCGTTTTTCTTCCCCGTGCTCACCACACCCCCGGTGCCTCACGCCTCCTCTTATGCTGTCGGTTCACATTCGGAGTTTAGCTCTAATTCAGTTCTCGGACAGCCGGGGCCGGTCTCAAACGCTCCTTCGACAGATAAAAGAAACGTTGCATTACAACTTCAAAGGGGGCGCCCCCGCTCCCTCGCCCCGCTCCACTTCCACACTCACCACAACATGACGAAATCAAGTGAACACCGGAGGTCAGTGTAGCTCGGAGGGTTAACGATGTCGGAGCCGCGCTCACACCCAGGGCAGATAACTACTCTCAACCCATGCCCGTCTCATCCTTCCAGCGATGACTCATGCACTTTGCACCTTGTTAAACAACCTGTTTATTTAAAACACTTTGCACGGATGCGTTTGACTGTGATTTTGACGTGGCGTGTCTTAGATGTGTCATCATCCGACGTCGTCTACTTCACGGGGATCAATAAGCTGATAGTGGCGGTGGACGTGAGGTAGACGGCATATGTAAATCCATCAGTGGCATGAAGTATCCGGTAGTACAGACACTTAGTTGAAGTTGGAAGTGATTCAGTGAAGTGGCACATTCCAAAAAATCAGTTCGCCAGGGTTCAAACTCCAGTCATTTTTCATACAGCCCTCTTAATGTAATTACCTTTTCTCAAAGAGTATATAATAACAGTTATGCCTTTCCCTTGACAGAGCAAATGAGCCTGCTAGGTTATAGCCAGACATACTGAGCATCGACGCGTCTGTGGAGATTCACAGTCGTCCAGGTCACAGTGTTTCTAAGTGTTATACGGAGGCGCCTGCTCTTGCACTTGAGGTTCTTCAAGATGTTTTCTCTGAAAGGCTTCTTCGGTTCTCACTGACTGGCGGAGAGTCCCAGGTCTCAGGGACTTCAAGAAGCTCAAGCAGGTCCCGTTGCCTTTGTGTAGCGCTTAAACGAAACCCTCAGCTTCTACATTTCTATTTCTATATATTTCTGAACACTGCTCCAGCGCTACACAGTATTTCGAGATTTATATGAAGCTGTCATTTCCGGGCCTACAAGAAACATTCTGATCCACTGACCACTGACTGAGTGAGTTGGTTAGATAAACACAAGGTAGTTTGTGTGGCCTCCGTGTGTATCTATCACTACTCCATTTGCACAGTTTATAGTTTAAATAAAAAACATATACATTTTCAGTCCATGCTTGCCAGTTTGCGGTCTTCTTCCTCGTTGTCTTACTTCTTGATCATTTGTGTGTGAGCGTGTGTCCTCATACATGTGCATGGTACAAGCCAAACAGACTCAGCAACAAAATCCGTACTTTTTCTACCTTTTCATTCAAATTCATATATATATAACTGAACGATTTGTCCTGATTATGATAATGATGAGCAGCTTCCGACAGCATGAATAACTTTAATTAGCTGTTGTCTGGCATATGTTAAAAGAGCCGTCAGTTTAAGTGTGCGCAGCAGCTTCCTGTCGGATGTTGGTGGTGGGGTGACCTTTGTGTGTATATTTGGATCATCATTTCGAAGAGCTTGGCAACTGTCGAACACCGATGCAGGTTTTTTTTTTAAGGTCACAGAGACCCATACTGTCCTCGGTGCTGCTATATCTGAAAACAAAGATTGAACGAATCTTGAATCTGTCTTGAAATTGGCCGCGACAGTGGAGATATTGTCTCTGCGCTCATCTCTCTGGGGAGATGGCTCCTAACGCATGTGAGCGGGTGAGAACGCATTGCTTTTGGCAAATGATCAAGGGCTCCCTCTATCTCTCTGGTACCTCGTTTCTTGGGAAGATTACATAAAACCTGCAGAAAACAACAATGGACCAGATCACTTTTAATGTTTTCACAGACACAATGAAATTGAGTTTGGTTGTGTTACTGACCTGCGTGACTGAGATCTAAATGCCACTGTTCAAAGATGCACTTTTTGCTCTTAACGTGTTGGATACCTAGCTCACATTTTCAAGTTCATCGAATAAAAATAGGAAATAGCTTTTTTGCTCTTCTGAGCTTTTGAACGTCATAGTTCGTTTTATCTGGCCTTTTACTTCATGTCGCACTCTCTCTGTCTCGTTTCCATCTTCACCCGCCGTCTCTTTCCTTCCTTTACAGCCTTGTGGGCTTCATAGTCGCTGCTTCTCTTCCATCTGTTTCCCAATCAATTTGGTCTCATTTCCTGCCAATTGGTCCACCTCCATGAGCTAAGGTCCATTTAACAGGAAGCATCGCATGTTGAGCTCATCAGCTGTTGTTATGGTGACCGACTTCTCCGTGTCACGGGAGCTCGTCTGGAGTTTGGCCATTCGTTTGAAGTTCGGGATACAGCTCTTTACATGACCGCTGTGTGTGTGTGTGTGTGTGTGTGTGTGTGTGTTTTCACTCATTTTAAACAAGGTGAAGGTTAAAACCCTGTGGTCAAGTTGCAGTAAGTTGTTTGTGGTTTATTGATCTTATTGTTGTATGCTAGTGTGATTTACAGGTACAGCAGGTGTTTTATACAAAAGCTGAAAGTGAGTACTGACTATAATCTGTATGCACAGTCCATCCATTGTGATTACAGAATCATCTGTTTAATAAAAAAATTACTGACCCCAAATAGCAAATATGATTTTATTGCCACTTCAATAATAAGTAATTAGGGCTGCAACTAATGATTATTTTTCATCATCGATTAATCTGACGATTATTTTCTTGATTAATCGATCAGTTGTTTGGTTCATAAAATGTAATAAAATGTTGAAAAATGTCGATCGTGTTTCCCAAAACCACAAGATGATGTTTTGTTTTGTCCACACACCAATGATATCCAGTTAACTGTCACAGAAGAGCAAAGAAACCAGCACATATTCACATTTAAGAAGCTGAAATCAGAGAATTTCTTAAAAACGACTTAGTATAGTTGGCAATTAATTTAGTAGTCGATTACTAATCGGTTAACTGTTGCAGCTCTATAAGTAATATTTAGCATCTTCATGAATTCAGCACCAACATCTCTAATAAGAGTACTGTGTTACCCAGTTATTATGATTACCCGTATTTCTCTTTCTGCTGGAGCTTTGGCCTTGACTTGAATTCAAGTGATTCTCTACAAGGACATCAAAACAGCAGACTGATCGTGAAGTACAAAGAAAAAGATAGTTATCTTTTTTGTTTTCTCTCATGAATAATTTCAGAGGAGGCTTTAGCTTGCAGGTACATTGTTCCTGAAGTGTTGATCAGAAGAAAGCAGAGCAGACCTGCTGGTTAGCGAGGTGCACGTACACCTATTAACCTTAGTGCACATAGTCCTGATAAGGTCTGATTTGGGTTAAGCTGTTTCAACCCCCATTGATAGGGTGAATTAATGTTCCTGTCTGACATCTGTAAAAACAATTGACAGAATATCCCTGTCCACCTTTGTGGCTGGAAAGGTCCTTTCAGCAACGTCTTAAAGCAGGAGGTGTGGGTGCGTTTTGCTTCTTCTGCTTGTAAATTATAACAGTACAGTATAGTTAAAAATATAGAATCATATTTATGCTTGTAGATGTAGCACAGCATGACACCTACACTAAATATTGAAGCGCTTGAATGCGTGAGAATTATGTCCTCTGTATTTTGAATCCAAGGAAAAATCCATTCTGTGGTTTAATCACACAACATCCCCACAGCACAGAGCCACAGTGACGATGTGCCGAGCTTATCAGTGGTAGCAGATGGAGAGTGTCCAAGTGAGAGGCCCAGTCTGGCTCCATGTATGTCAGAAGTAAGAGGATGACCTTGGCTGAGTCTCAACTGTGGTTCGACCATAAGAAACACACACTTTCTGTCCATCTGTCTCCCTGCATGCCCCCCCCACACACACAAACACACACACTCTCACGCAAACTGCCTTCCTCCTTCACATTCTTGTATTCAGAGTCACAGACTCCTCCACACTATCACTTCATCGAAAGAAAAAAAGAAGCCATTTGTCAGACACTCACGAGGCACCGGGGCTCTGGCGAAGCCCGTACAAGCAGGTGATTAGATACTGAATCCCTTTAAGCGTTTACCAGAGCGGAATGAAGTATTTGCTGCAAGCTCACAATGTTGCTTGATTGTTCATGTCAGACGCCGGCTCAGTAAACATTGTTCCCCTTTTGCCTAATCATTCAACAAAGTTTTAGGGCCTTTGTTTAAGAGCTCGCAGCTCTTAAGTCAACTCGACGCAGGGTACCTGACTCGTAAAACACAAATCCCAAAACACATTAATCATGGGCAGTTTTTTTTACAGTGGGCTGTTAGTAGTTGTTCTTTAGGGCTGCAGACTCATTTTTTAAATCGGTTGCACTGATGATTGCTTGACTTTTTCATGTAGGTGCACCAGCACATAATTTAGGTGAACCCAACATTTTTCACAGCACCAAAATAATACACACCTAATATACCTTTTCTTGACAGCTCCCATATACATTGACACATAATGTGAATGACTGTAAACAGGAGTAAAGGTGCAGATACATGTTTTAAATCTCAACTCGCACAAGAAATCACAATAACCTCAACTGTTTCAAAATCTATTTAAAGGTGCTGAGGTCTAAAGTTAAAAGCTAGCTCTTAACTTTAGACCTCAGTGTCACTTGTGATCATCATCTCTGACTCCTCACTGCTTCGGTTTGCCGCTGCCTGGCGCTGACACGTTGGGGAGGGGGAGGGGGCTGCTCTGCCCAAGACATTGTGCTTTTTTAACGTTTCGATCAGGAACGTCAGTGCTCCTACAGCAGACGCAGTGTTCCCCATGCTTTGGCCGCACTCTTTGAAATAAATGCAATGCATAGTGTTTATCATGTCTGAAAATTGGACAAGCCATTCCTTTCAAAAAACGCAATCTTTGGCCTGTTTAGATGATGTTGGGACTGGACTGGGCATCTTACCGGCGCGAGGGGAGACAGGTGGTGTTACGTAACATCATCTTTCTTTACTGAAAATCAATCTACAGTTTTCTTCATTTTTGACTCAAGGAGGAGTAGGATAGTCTACAATGCGGTTTCACACGTAGTATATTAAGGCGTATCCACTATGCCCGATTTCTTTTTCCCCACCAACATTCAGCGAGGAACAACACCAGGGTCAGAGCCAATCAGAGAATAAGGCCCGCCCCTGCTCTGCCTCTGATTGGCTCAGACCGTGGTATTCTTCTTTGCTGTATGCTGGTGGGGAAAAGAAAAACGTTGAGGCGTACATCACAGACTTTTGGACGCACGAGAGCCGTGTACTCACAGTGCCTCACTCACAGGGAAGGATAAACAGTCAGTGAAAGGCTTTGCTAGTAGATTCACATTGGACCAATAAGAGACATAGAAAAAAGACGTGGGGTTTGTTAAGTTTAATCTGCACATTGTGTTGTGGTAAATGTGTGTACCACAGGGGCCGTGTGCAGCAGCTGTCAGTGTCCTCTGTTGGCCTGAGGGGGGGTAGACTTTTATCTACCTCCTTTTATTGCACGTGAGGACGCAAGTTGGTTCTTGACACCGACATGTTTTATCGTTGCGCAATGCATGCAGAAGTTAATGTCTCCACCAGGAGCCGGTCGCACCGGCTCTTTATTAGTTCAAATTTAGCCTATCGTGTATAACAGAAGGGTTTGGAGACAAATTCAGCGAACGCGTATTTATTATCTTGGGCAGACAGGAAATGTGGGTAAAGAGAGTGGAGGAAAGACATCCGGCAAATGGAAATGGAGATGGCCATCGGGTCACCCCCACAAACTATTTATTGCATAGATTGTCAGATTAGTTGTTAACATATATTTCCACCCAGTTACTGCCTGGCGTAAGAAGTGTAAAGCTATCTGAAGCAACTAACAATAACTAACATTCACTTGTGACCCATTTGGTGTGAAAGATTTGCCTCTCAACCTACAAACACAGAAGATTATATTCATGGCGGTGTTCTGTGGCCTCCAGGTGGCTGGATATTCTCACATTGAACAGATCGCTGATTAAAGCTAAGTTTCTTTACATACTCGCCACAGCTGCATTTTGAAAAAGAACACTTCAATATTTTCTACTACGGTAATTTCACTGAGAGATGGAGAACTAGAGCTTATATAATTACCAGTTCTTGACCTTTTATCTTTTACTTAAAAAAAGTGGCCTTTGCATTTTCTGTATGACACATTTCTGCTTCATATGGATAATGAGCTAATGTAAGTTCACGTTCTCTATCTGGATAATTACCCTTTCGTATTATTGTGGGAAAAACCTCCTCATTTGTGGGATAGTTCATGTAAATTCAGACCCAGATCAAGACTCATTGCGGATTTAAAGTGGAAACTTGAAAAATGGTAATTGTCTCATTCAGTCCTCTTTATGGCTCACTTAAGATCGCCCCTCCAGACTCGGCGAAGATGTGGAGCAGATAAGTGAGACCATCATTATCAGGATGAAGTTAGAATGTCTTTATATAGGATGTTAGAAAAGCAGGGAGAAGATTCTATTTAATTTCTACTTTTGCTTTAGTCCTCATGCAGCCAGTGAAAATGCCACGTTTACTTTAAAAAAGAGGATTTCACTACAAAGACAATCGTCCTTGCAGAGAAATGTCACACAACTTCCCTGTTAGAGGAGAAGTGCTTAGCTTGACCTGTGAGGTGTAATTTGTGATTGTAACATGAACAGGAGAGTAGTGCGCTTATTTGTGTCACAATGCTGGAGGCGTTCATGAATAGTTTACTGCGAGGACCCGACAGTGACCGTCCTCCACTTATTCAGCCATCTAGGCCAGCTAAGACTTCCGTTTTTAATAAATCTATTTTTCAGTCTGGGAACTGCTCCAATACGTCTGATTATTTTTTGATGACAAGCTCTTTTTTGATAGTACATTCATATTTGTCTCTTAAGACTTGAAGACTGTTTTAATGAGCTCTGCTTCCTTAGCCCCTGGCCAGATTCAGCTATGTGCAGCAGGCAACTCTACGAGACCAAGACTATATAAGGCATGAACACTTCCCTAGACATGAAGAAATGCCATTCTTCCCTTTGACAGATATTATCCAGCGGGGGAATGGTACTTACGGTACTCGAGTAGATCCTTGATTAAAACATATTGCGAAGAATAAAGCATAAAGAAAGATTTTTACACTGCACCAGATGTTATGGTAGATCAGTGAGCAATGGGAGCTTTTTGGCAGTGACATGCATGAAAAGAATTGTTCCAGGCCGAAAGACCTTTGGCTCTGCTTTGAGAGACAGAATGTACGTTTTCTGGAGAAAAAGCATTTTGGCTCAGGTTGTAGTGACTAGTGTTGTGGGCTCTCCCACCTTTTGAGGCGTGCCATTCATTTTAAAAGCTCAAACGTTCAGTGTGCCACTCCCTAATTTGGACTCATCCTTTTTAACTCATTCTCCCCTCTCCTCCCCTCCTCCCTCTGCCCTCTTGCTCCCCGTCTTCCTTCCAGACGCCATGAACTTGCTGGAGGAGGATAATCGCACACCCCCAGTCGACAGCATGGACACCGAAAGGCACTCTGCTGAAAGGTGACCTCCAGACACTTCACCTCCCCAAAACGTTCGGTGAGTTAAGAGTCAGAGAATCCCTTGTACTTCACGAACGACACCATCTTCTCTCCCCCTGTCGACGTTTGGCTGGAACGTGCAGCGCCAAGCCATCTGCTGATGTTCATGAAAGACATTTTAAAATGAAGCCCCCTAAAACAGAACACGTTATCCTAACTGCTTTTACCTCTGCTCCCTTTGAAGAATAGAATGTTCTTTGTGGAGTAACCGCCCCACTTCCTAAAGCATTTATTGACTCATGCATTCCTCAGAATTGTCATATCTCCCTTTGGCCTTAGTGACAACCGTTCAAGCGAAAAAAACCTTTTCAATCAATATTTCTCAATCAAGGGTATCTCTTTTTTTCAAATGACCAAGGTATATGCTGGTATTTTATCTGGAATTTCCTGCAATAGAATCAATGCAGCCATTTCTGCATGCGTGTGTGAGTGTGAGTGAGCATGTGCGTTACAATGATATGGAGATGGATATTGATCCCACTGCTGTGCTGAGGCCAGATGTATGAACTGATTCACGGACATTTTCACATTTTCTCTCTCGTAGAATGATGCTGGCGATGTTCTATGTCTGTGTCACTGTCAGGACAATGACAGAAATCCCATTTGAAGGATCAAATGCAACAGTGCTCTCGTCCATCTCTCAGTACTTAGCCTCAAATCCATTCAGTTCTGACATCATTGCATTTCATCTTTAAAAAAAAAAAGGCTCAGTCCCTTCCTAAATGTGTTTGTAGTAAACTTTCCTTAATTGATGTATTTGATGGTGACATTTTTCAGCACTAGTAAATATTTCTGGCAGCCAGACGGTTTTGTGGGATTGACTCTAAATAGACTACACTGCCAATGTTAATCATAATTGGGGGAAATGTGACCTGTGTTCTTAATAGCTGTTGCAGGAGGATCGCTGGTAGAGAGCAATGAGAATTGACTTGATTGTAGGTTTGATGCATTGTTGGATTTAGGCTTTTCATAGGCTTTGGTGACGTTATCAATAAACATTGTTAAATAATCATTCATATTGTTAAATCTGAAAACCCCCAATGTTTAATCTTTGATATCTCTATACACCACTAAAGTACCCATGTGAAAAGGTTGGTGAGTTGTGTTTGATTTCAATTTGGATGCACATTCCAGGCAGTTTGTTATGAGCCTAAACAAAGGCCCTATTAGGGCCGGAGTCCACAGTGGAGGGCGCGGACCATCTGCAAGCTATTACCTGAAACTAAATATAAGTGCACACACGAGCGAAATATTAAACAAACATAATAATTACAACCTGATAACAACAACCACAATAAAAAGATACCAACATCACTACCACTGCAAGAAGCCCAGAGAAATGGAGAACTCTGCTGCGTGATATGAATTTAAGAATCCATGAATGAAATTCAGAGCAAAGATAAGATAGGATTGGTCCCACAGCAGGGACATTTGGGAGGGTGACAGGAGTGTCTTAACCCCTGAAATGGATATGTGCGTTGATCCAGGATTGAAAAGGCTTTAGGATTTTGGTTGTGCGTGCTGAATTGTCACTTGTGACCCAGCAGATATATAAGAATTTACGTAATTTACTCTAGTGTATCAAAAATGGTAACCTTAATGCATAACCAGACTGGTGTAACAACACTGTAAGAAAAAAACTGTAAGAAGAAAAATAATGAAGGAACATCGCAACTCCAGGTGACAAATTTATATTTTCACAGTGTAAGCTTTATCAATCTGCCAATAAAACAGTTGGGTTACAAGTCGTTCTGACCACATAAAAAACAAAGAGATTTACATTTATATCAGTCTTTTATTTTCCAAATGAAAACAAATTCCAAAGATACCAAAAAATAGTTTGGATGTAATACAATTCATCCCCTGAGTGGACCAAACAATACCTTGAACTCTGCTAAAAAAGTTAGCATTGGGCCTAAATGAATTAGCCTTCGGCCACAATGCCTTGCGCTGAAGTGATGATTGATAGCAGACCTCCATTCGTTTGAGAGTAGAGAGCCTCAGGCCACAACCGATACAATCTCTGTAAGTGAAACTAACACAAAAAAATAAGAACATTCAAATCAAGCAAACATAAAACAAATCATTTTCATTAACTGGCCAAAGGCGAGGCTCATTTGTCAGGGTGGAAACGGTGCACGTGTGAAGTGTAAATGTTGTTACTCCGTGTAGAGTTCAGTGGGGTTGTCCCCCCGCTATCTGCGAGCGGGGGTGCAGCAGTCGGAGTGGTTCGAAGGACTCGAGCATCCGATAGAATTCAACCCATTTCATTTGGGTTGGTGGTAACAGGAGGAGCGGACATGGATGACACGAGAGATGATGACGAGAGAGATGGATGACAACATCGTGGTACGAGTGTCGGGAGGCACAGATAAACCATTTCTGTCACCTCATTCCTCAGAATATGATTACCTGTCTGAAGTGATGTTTTCTCCCATCTCATCTATGTCATCTTCTAGTGAGGTTGTTAGATTCTGTTGGACGTTAGTGGCAGATTGTAATCACAGACGTGAGGATTTTTAAAGCTTTGAGGAATGTTGTTTATTGGAGGAATAATTACAACATTAGAGTAAATTTATCATCCAGACACTATATAGGGAATTTTCTTCTGTCAAATCTGTTACTTAATGGAGTCTGGTTATGGGAATTACAATAATAACATGAAATGTTCTCATTATTGAAAGCTTAAGCAGGAATTTGTGTAAAATAGTACTGCACCCCAGATGAAAAGAAGCTTCTTAGAATTCCTGTTTGGATGCAAATTGCATCATCCAGCCCAAATGAAGACTGATTTGTAAAGATCGAATGTGTCTAATGAGATCCTGAACGAACTCCTTGTACTAAAAAGTTACAAACTGATTACATCTTTTTTGCATTTACTCCACGTGCTATTATATTCTGTCAGTGTCTGTCATAGTCTGCTCGCCCTTTCTCGCTAGGTTTTCTAGCCGTGTCTGTCATAGTGGAACTGATGGGGTGTTTGTGCGAACAAAAGGTGAACGATAGTGAATGAAGCCGGTCCAGTGGGACTTCATTAGGCAACGCAGCATAACTTCAAACATTATACCAACCTATTTGGTATTCAGCTTCAGTTCTCGGGGGCTCAATCTTGCAGTTACAGAATAAACTAAGTTAGGAAATCTCCCATCTAACATGTCCATTAATACAAACACACACGCACACACACACAAACACACACACACACACACACACATGGTAGTGAGGCCCAAACGGTGAGGCAGCAGTCTCACATTTTTTATTCTGTCAGAATGCTTAAATAGTGCATATCACCTGAATAAGTATGGTCAAACAGATATTTTGTACAGTGCCCATAGTTCAGACCTGTGTAACATATTTAATTGTTTGATTATAAATATAAATGGTTATTTGTTTGGACGTGTTGGGACAGGACGGTGTGGACCGGACATAGTCAGCGTCTCTCTCCCCAACATTAAAGTTCAAAAAGATTTTTTTGAAATAGATTCAAATCTCTTCTGTCGTCTCTGTCACTGTGTGTGTATACTGTATATATATCACATATAACAGCTTGGTGCTCTTCATTTTTTGTGCCGCTCTGTTGTTCTGCCATAGTATTTTCATGAAGCAAATTAAAAAATAGATTGACAGCTGGGATGCCCACAGCAGAATGGGTTGTGATAAGTGAAGGATCTGGTATGAATCTCTGACACATCTCTGATATAGATAATGGATGGATGGAAGATAAATTGAACTTTCCTTGTCACTGTTTGTAAAGTGTGTTCATTCAAAACCACAACATACTTCACCAAACGTACATCTTGTTGTGTGCGTGTATTATTTGTACCGTGGCCAGAAGCCTGCTGTGTTCTGTAAATGCTCTGTCACTTCCGAGCCACTGTTTTCTGTGTTAGAGCGGTTTATGAATGTGCCATATGCATTCGATGCTCGAGGGCACAGCGGTGAACTTCACAAACAAAGGGGTGCCGAGAGGGAGCCCGGTCCTGTGGGGATGAGGTGGAGCTCCTGGGGACAGATTGAAGATGTCAAGGTTGTTAAGGAACGTGAAAGTGTCGCAGCTTGCAACACTGCAGCAGCTGTGACATTGTTTTTTTTTCTGACATTTGTCAGAGGTGCTGTCATGTCAAAGACTGGATATCCTGCTATTCCCACCAAAGTATGCCATAGATACTGGTGATAAAACATTGTGGCTTTACACTTACACACCAAGGAAAGTGTGTGATGATTATAATAGACAGTTTTTGTTATATGAAAAAAGTGAAAAAAGTGATTTCTACTGTTAAAAAGAGTTGAACATTGCCAATGTATTGTTTTCATGCAACTACAGTTTTTAATATGAGGTCATAACTGATGGATATTATTTGTACTGCTTTTTTCAAATATTCTCTAGATTATTTTTTATTCTTTTTCACCCTCACTCCACTGGGGTTAGGGGTGCTGATGGGACACAACATGTTGCACGTAATGAGTGTAATTTGGTTTCCCGAGCAAGTCTCTATCCTTCACTTCACCAGCTCATCCGCCGGCTGCTTCGTCCAATGGCAGCCTTGGCTCTAATTGCTGCCTCTTTCTGTCAATATCTTTGCTCCACGACAATCTGTCTTTTCTGTGGGTTTGGGTTTTTCGTGCTGCTAAAAAAACTCGCCCTGTGCTCAGCACTCACCTTCTACGAGTTTGGTGTATCTGTCCTATGATGTCTGGTCACGTATATTATGCCTTCCCCGGGGCTTCTTTCAAATTCCATTATCACTTTGTTGGCACTGTAAGCTGTCTACTCCTTCGCTTGCCTCTGCACTACAGACAGTTCAAAGTGTTTTCCTGTAGAAAAGCGTACTACCCCACGGAACATCTTTAACTTATTTTAAAATCTCCTTTGACTGCATTAGCCAAGGGAACATATACCAACTCTTATCGCCACACCTCAATACAAGGAATCAGGAG
The DNA here is from genome assembly GCF_022379125.1 of Scophthalmus maximus. Lineage (NCBI taxonomy): Eukaryota > Metazoa > Chordata > Actinopteri > Pleuronectiformes > Scophthalmidae > Scophthalmus > Scophthalmus maximus. The sequence continues at coordinate 23,451,350 of NC_061524.1, read as the reverse complement.
CTACACTATATAAACTGTGTGCCCCTCAGCACTTTTTTAACTAGCTTTTGTCTTATCTCCTGGAAACAATCGTTGCCACGATAGACTCCTTCTCCCGAGCTTTAATAATGTTGGAGTGCCTTCTGCTTGCCAGGTCTCAGCTGTGAATGTGCTGTTAGCCTCGACCTGTAGGTCAGATGTTGCGTTTGTGTATCGGGACATTTTAGTACATGGAATGGAAGCACAACTGCCATTTCCTTATATTATCCACAGGATGAAAGCCCAGGTGGAAATCAAATAATTTGAATGAAACCTGTTGTGAAGAACATCTAAACATGAGCGACGAAACTCTGATACCTTTCCTTTTCGTCTTCCACAAAGTTCCTGGTCTTTAACATCCTTCCCACCTCAGCTGTGAGAACACACGGTCCAACACAACAACATCCAGATGCGTCCGTCCACTTTTTCCTCCTGTGGCAGATATCTATTTTTATGTGGTGGTGTTCGATTCATGCAGCCCTTTAGTCGACCTGTAGACGTGTTATTCCTCAGATGTGGAATGCAGTGGTGGAAACAACGCTGCGGTCCAACTTCTGTACATGTTTACAATATTTAACACATCCTATACAATATCACCTCTCTCTAGACACTCCAGGAATTTTAATGGATCATATTCGCTGCACATTGTCTGTTTGTCGGCTATAGTTGCAGTTATAAACATAACATTAAATATTGCTCAACTGGCAACATAATTTGGAAACTACAAGCATTTAAACTGAAATGCAGCTTACGAGTAGAGTCAGAAACGACATATTATTTAGGTTCCTTACGTAACGTCATGATTTAAGTTGAGTGCTGTAAACCCATTTCATAGGCTCTATAGTGCCATTGGACCTCACACGTTCTTTTAGGTACAAAAGGGACACAATACAAAATACCTTTTTTTAGGTCACAGCACTCAAACACAGAAGAGGAAAAAGGTTCAAAACAATCCATTTAAAGGAGCGCTGTGCAGTCAGGACACATGATTAAACTGTATTAGCTCAAATGACTCCATCATGCTAGCAGTGTTGTGGAAGCGCTAGAAGTTATTGAGTGGAACGAGGTAGAACAAGCCATTACACACTGCCAGGCTGCAGCTCATTTTGTGGTTGAGAGAAAAAACAAACACATGTTGCCTTTTACTCTGTGATTTTAAGGCTTTTATTCTATTTCTCTTTTTCAAAATCAATATTGAGTTTAATGTGGCAGTCTCTCAGCTTTTGTTGCCGAGTGTGGTCAGTGTCTTATACCTGTACGTACATACGGTTTGGGTGTATGTGTCTATGACATGAACCTTCTTTTAAAAAAAAAGAAAATAAATATTCTGTTCTAGGCAGGCATATTTCTCTTTTTGTTTTTGAATTCCTCCCAGACCTCCCATATTACTTCATATTTAAAAAAGTAAAATACACTTTCTTCCTTTTGTATTTTGACCTTCTTTTGCATCGGTTTAGTTATTTGCTTCACACACCCTTTAGGAATTTTTCCTTTCCCAAAGTTAGCGATAGAAATCTAGGCATGCGTCATAGTGGAGCGGTGATGAACTGGCAAACGGTCTCTGCTGAACATATGGTCTTAGGTCCGTATCATTATGATGGTAAATTATTACAGCTCCAACGTTTGCTCAGCCACAAATAGACAGTAATGGACTGAGGCTTCTGAGCAGACCGTCTTCAGTGCCCATTTCTCTTACCGGACATTCCTAACAAACGGTCTCGACAATGTTTTATTCACCGAGGCATCAAAGAGCAAACCAAAGCAAAACACAGATACAGTATAGCTTATGTGTGATGAAGAATACAGCTTTTCGTGTGGACCCCCTCTCTGCTCCTGTGCTGCTCTGAACCAGAATGAACCTTGTGTTGAACACTCGCAGTGGGAAAAAGGGATTTGCAATCTGGAAGTATTTCCAACACCTGGCATGACTGATGTGAAAATACAAACTGTTAATCCCAATTTTCCCTTAAGAAGATGGAAAACAAGAATGTTTTTATAGTTCGTGATGAATGCTCTTGTCACATTTAAGCTTTCCATTCATCTCATCACCTTCTGGTACTAACGTTTCATTCGTTCCCAACTTTAGCTGCGCCTGGAACCAAACCTCTCCTTCACTTCTAGGGGTCGACGTGTCTGAAGATCTGAATTGATGATTCTGGCTTTAATTAGTATAGCCTGTTTTAGTGATATCAGCCATTCTTTACAGGCTATGCTAATCTGTGCCAGAACCAGCAATGCAAATGGGATGGATGGATTTCTCCATGACGTAGCCTACATTGTGGTTGTTTATTGCATTTTCAAAATTGTTTTTCTATTTATTGCTGGTAATATAAAAAGAGCAGCAGCAATAGTTCTTTAAGATGGTTGGAAGTTAATGAAAAACCTTCTGACCAGGTGCAGGTCTGCAAATGACACTGAATTTGTAATAACCAGAACGAAAAATGCTAGTGAACTGTAGGTACATACGTCTTACGTGCTGCAAATGTGTGGCCTTTTCTGAGACATCTGCTGGGCAACAATTCGATGAGTGTAAATGTGAAAGATGATGTCAATATTGCATTCCTCCCTTGTTTTCTTGTGTCACCTTTGTTGTTGGATGAGGTGGCTCATTGGTGTGAAAAAGTACAGACAGACAGTGGCTCCAGTAGCTGCCACCGTGCTCTGTTGGAGTCTTTTCCATTAACCTAGTACACAAGAGGCCCCGAACCCGAGGACATTTAATTAAACCGCATGCCAGTCCTTTAAAAATATTATCTGTGCAAAAGCCTGTTTGACCCCTCTAACAATATGTGTCTAATGAGCATTTCGTTCATGAATGCACATGTGCATTATAGAAAATGTATCCCCTATGGAAATTGCTTGATGAGGCTTCATTCTCTCAGGTTCATGTTTCACATTTGGAGGATTTGGAAAATAATATTTGAATTTTTAATCCTTTCTGATGAAACCCATATTTAGATTATTTATTTTTTATGCCTGGAACTCTTTCTGCGATGAAATGTATAAAATGAAAAAATATATATTTTACTATATTACTTATGTTTGTACTCTATGTAATAGCATGCATGCATAAGAGATTCACATTGAATGGGATTTGTTATGTTTGATAATATTGAGTTACTTACTAACTAATTTGTATTAAATTTCACAGTGATGGGAATCAGGGAACTAGAGCCTGACTGATACTGTAATTTTTGGGGGCTGAGTAAAAGAAATTCCAATATCAGTATTTTGGCTGATATTATTTTTATTATATACTGTGTATACAGTAGGTTGTTAGTTCATCTGCAGTGGAGATGTTTTGGGCAGTGGGGGCTAAATTAGCTAAGGTTTTTGGTACAAAGCATTTTTTTCCCTCCGTGTTTTTTTGAAGATTCATTAATTTATGTAATTTTATATTGTCATATTATGTTATGTAAAAAACTATTTCTGGACATCATATGCCAATGCCAATATATCTGTCACACTCCCTAGATATATCAGTCAGACTCTAGAGGATTATCTATAAAGAAGTGTTCATATAATGAAATGTTCATCATGGTCAATCTGAGTAGCTGCTCTTTTCTTCCCCCAGTGATCAATACATTTGTCATTTGTAAATTAACTTTACTGTTTGTATGTCCTAAAACTGTCAGTTTTAAAAAATAGCAGTTTTTCTTAAAATTATGAGTTTAAGTATATTCTGACATATTTATCACTGTACAAATGCACTTAGACTGTATTATTTCAAGCCCACCCCTCACCAGGGATGAATGCTTTAGCTGAGGGAAACTCTTCCCTTTGTCTGACTTTGCTGCCACAGGGGTTGAGCACAGTGTGCATCCTCACAAATAGGTACGCTGCCTGAAACCCAGGGCTCGGAGGGACTGGCATTCTGCTGTGGCCTATGATTGGCAGGGGAGCAAATGGCACAAGCATCTGGAGGCACATGGATCAGACCCTGATCAAAAATGCAGACACCCGCAGACACAGAGACAGTCGCGTAGACACACTTGTGCAACTGGCCCGCCACTAATCCTGCAGCCATCTTTGCTTTATCCGTCTCTGAGCAGGAATACCAATCCACCTGTGGAGGGTCCGTAGCTGAGAAAGGAAAAATGTGCTCTCATTAACATAACCTCCCTCAGAGTGTCGCTTGTGTACGATCTTTTACTGTCAGCTTAATGTTTTAAGTAATTTGCCATTAGCCATTATTAGGCTTTCCCGAAGGACAAGATTAACTTCTTCAGTCTGCGTGAATCTCTCTCACGCGGATTAGTCTAAAATTTGCAAAATGCTCAAGACTCAGGTTGATTGATTTTAGTATTTGGTGTATTAGTCTACTGCCCACTGTGTCCAGTTATCTACATCTACGCTGATGAATCACCTGTATTCATGGCCAACCGCAATTAACTTGCATGTTTCAGATTCCATCCATCTTGTCCAGCTGTGTTCCAAACCCTAATGTGGCTGTTTAAATCAGACCCACAGAGTGTTCGACTTACAGAAAGCCAATGATTGCATTACCCCCTAGTCCTTACATCAACTTAGGCCCAATAAGGGAAATGCTCTCAATTATCCCTTCCTCAGTCTGGCTTTCGTCCCTGTCTATTTTTCGTCTCCTCAATCGCCTCATCAATGGAATTAATGCTCTAATTTTACTCTGTTATTGTATTAATGTAACTTTGGAAAAAAGACACTTAAGATAAACTCTTTTTTTAAATTTTCTAACATGCCATCAAGTATTTTTTGTAACAAAATTGATGTATTCATAGATATACCTTTGTAATATTTAACAGCGTCCGTTTCAATGACAGTAGTGGCATTTTGGGCTCATACTTTCCTTCTCAGTCTGTCGCCTCTAATCCACTGGTCAGTGAGAGACCCTGTTTAACCCTCGCTGATAAGAATCCTACCCATCAGCACAGAGAGGGTGAAGTGTGGGGCCCCCTGAGATCACCTTTCCACAGTGTTATACTCCAGAGCACCAGGCCCCCTCCATTTAGCGGAGCATAATTTGAATACATTACATCCTCTCCAAACTGTATGCATGGAGTGTTATGCCTGAGCAGCTATAGGCTCCTAAGCTGCCGCGCTTCATGAGATACAGCAATGTGTGTGGGTGCGTGAGTATCTCGCCCTCCGTCTCCAAACATCTTTGCATCGTAGCCTGGAATAAAAAATAAACAAACTCTATAACAAGCTCTATTTTGACCTTTCATTTGCAGTCAAGTCAAGATGTGAGAATATGATAAGAAATTGGAATCCCAGTAATTCGCTTGTGCTTTGAGGATACTCGAGTTATTGAAGATGGAAGGGCTCTGCAGTATGCACCACGTAGTTGTCATGTAGTTATAAAATGTAAAACTTGAAATTACAAATTTTGTAAAAAACAGATTCTGTAGTGGAAACTAGGTTTGAAAGACCTGGTAATATAAGATATGTGTTTGTCGTCAAAGATTTCCTCGTACCATCTGTCTTCCTTATTTTAGGGTCCATTTTGGGCAATGCTCCAATGGCAATGTTGATTCACTCATTTGATCATGACAATGTGATGTCAGAAAAATTGAACTTACACCTTAATTGCAAAGCTCCAACTGCTTTTCTTTTTAGCCGTAACCAATTTGACGACAGAGGTCACAGAAAAAAATTGATATTTTCTGACATTTTAATGAACAAACAGTCTTTTGATCAATCAAGACAATTATCAGCAGATTGATTGATAAGGAAAATAACAAATAATTGCAGTGATAACCATTGGACTCGTGAAATGTAACTTTATTATGATATATAATGACATATAGAATGACATTGATTTTGATAAGGGATTTGTATACATATCACCGTCCCCTTGATGAAACAAATTACATCTTTCATCTTCATTTACAGGGCTACGTTCTGAGAAAGTGGTCACAGATTTTGGACCTCATTTTTAATTGGGCAATATTTTATATTCAGATTATGCATCATTCTAATTTTGTTTTTGCCTTTAGCTTGAACCTATGACAATGACAGAATAAATGTTCTCGGTTTTCTTAGCCAATATATCAGATCAGATTTATCAGACAGGTGACTCCAATGTGACTTTAATCGAGCTTCACTTCAAATTTATATTTTCTTGCTCATTTCTTGGGAACATTTGAGCCTATATGTATATGTGCCCCTTGTCCCTCAGCTGAGCCAGCCACCAGTGTGATTTGTGTGGTGCAATAAAGCTCACCACCATTTCCTCCGTGAATTCTCAGAGCCAAGAATACCACTCGGCAATTAATGACACTCATTGATTGAGCCATTTCCCTTTTGGCAAGGAAGAAAAGCTCTCTGGAGGGCTGTTCCTCCCTGGGGATGATTTTGTCAGTCATATATGTCTTCAGCTTAATGCACTTAGTTCAAATTTTTCTCTAGGGATATAAGCGGCAGAGCTTCACCAAAATATTAACCTTACCACTCCCTGAATCGAGAGTCCACTAAAAATGTGGATTTGCAGGCGTGAGCTGTCTGGTTCATCTGCAGAAGCTAATGTTGTGGTAAAGTGGATTCTTGACTTCCACATGTCACTCACACCGGTAAGACTGAGGTCAGTTGAAGCTGGCCAAGGTCTGAATAGTCATAATCATTTCAAAATACTGTCGGGTTCGCACAAAAATAGATTTTTACCAAAGGATTTTCGCACGTAGAAGAACTCCTATGATCTGCTTTGAAAGCCCAAAATGAAATCGTACTGAGGGTTATTTCTCTTCCCAGTGGTTTTCAGCGGGACGCCTGAAACTGTCTCTGACATCTCGAGATATTTCTCGCCACCGTCACTTTGAGAAATTTCAGCACGTTAAGAAAAAATGATCATTATCCTCAACCAGTTCTTGCTCTGTCTCTTTTTAATGTGTTTTCCTGCCTGGTCCTGTTCTCGCTCTGTCTTCTCTCTCACTCTTGCCTTTACGCATCATACTCTGCGCCTCGTTTAGTCAGAAATGACCTTACAGATGAACTTGCCTCCGCACTAGCACATTCCCCTGGCTGACAGAAGGCACAGAAACCCCTCTGTCAGCATTATAGGGCGGGGGATTGGTCGGATTACAATGCTGAGGCACAGAGGCAAAGGCTACTGAGAGGAAAGTCGGAGCTGTTGTAATTATTGATGGTGATAAACGAGGGAGGTTTCACCTCTGAAATTGCGAAATTTACAAAGTTATGACGTGGAGCTTAAATGATTTACCTTGATTTAACCCCCAAGATCTGGTCACCTCTGGGCCCTTGGTGATAGGTCGATCAGTGCTTACTGTGAGAGGCTTTAACCTCATTGATCTCATACTGCTATAATATGCACAGAAAAAAATCACATTTTACTGTATTGTTATTGAAATATTGTACTTTATATCCTTTTATTTTACATACAAACAAATGACAATCTCATAGAATATTATGAGTAGTTGGAACCCAAATCTATATCAATTTGTTGAACTATGCTCCCTCTGAAACAGCCACCACATCAAGAAGCAGTGTACATTTGGACCAATCAGCAATAATCATCCAATAATATATGATGATATATAAATGATGGGGAGCAATCTGTTGCATACATGATTTCCACTTGTGACACTTGGAATACACTTGTGAAAGTATTGGTGCGGCTGTCGCTCAGGAGGTAGAGCGGCTCATCCACCACTCAGAAAGCCATTGTTCCAACCCCCTGCTACGACTGTCCGCATCCCCAAGTGTCCTCGAGCAAGTCTGTGTGTGTGTGTGTGCGTGTGTGTGTGTTTGTGATAACGGGTGAATGTGACTTTTTATGTAAAGTGTTTTGAGTAGTAGACCAGAAAGACGCGTTATAAATGCAGTCCATTTAGATTTTACTGAAAATGATTCAATGATTCTGAAATCAAAGCATCAGACAAAAAACATCAAAAGATTTTGTTAGTCATGGATTCTTCTTGTTGATCAACATGTTGACTCATCCAAACAGCCTCACAGCATCTTTTCTATGAAATTCCTTTTTTTCTTTTTACCTAAGCTTTCTTTTATTTATTAATTTATTATTATTTATTTATTTTTAATTTTACCTTACCGCAGTATTCCACTTCTGTTTGTAGTATTAGTGCTACTCGGTAGCACGTCTCTTAAGGTGTCGACGGGTGATGTTTTCAGACTACACTCACAGCTGCAGTGTTGTGTGGTGCGGTCCGCACCATTTGATTTGTTTTCGATTTGCAGAACCTGGACTTAGCCCAAAAACCCAGATTTTTGTCCGGTGCACACACAGAACCGACAGCTAGTCAACAATATGTGTGGCAACAAAAAGGAAAGCCTGAAGCGCCAAAGGCCGTAACACTCTTTTTCAGGTACTAATGAAAGTTAAATGTCTTTCCCTCTAAAAGAAATTAGTTATAGCTCAGGAGCGACAATCATTTGCCTTGTAAAGGTGCGGTCACCTTTGCAATCAGTTCAACTTTCTTTCAATGAAACAACGGGGCAACTAACGGGGCTAATGGATTTATGTCTCGATTTCCTGTCTCGCCCAGTTTCCAGGCCGTATTGGTCTGTGTGTGCATTCACTTTGCTTTCACTGCAATTTGTGTCTCCACACAAGTGGACCCAGTGAGACAGAAAATCTCTTCTTCAGCGAGACCAGCGGCAAATGAGTAGCATCTAGCTGATTCTGCTGCTGCACCGGCCTCCGATGGAGACGAGAGCCGAGACAATGAGCTCTGGTCTGATGTGAATGCTGATCACCACCTCTGTGTGTAGCCACTGACAGGAAGGCCCTGGTGACATGATGTTAATGGCTTCAGTAGGACAACATAATGCAAAAGCAAATACCCCAGGGCACCAACTGAACCCTGTGTTACGATGTTGTCCTTGAAGGTGCAGCAGAAAGAATTCAGTGATTATAAATCCAGCTGCTCCAATCAAACCCATGACATGAAGCTGCAGAAATGAGTCATTAATGCTCTCCCCCACTGCCCCAACCCATCTGTTTTTTCAATTAATAATTAAATCTCATCCACCTGATGATGCAGGTATGTAGTTAAGTATGAAACACCATATCAACTCAGTCACAGGCGTCTATGGGTGAGTACAACAACTCACCTGTGTGGGCTCATTAGAAGGGGCGAGCGCACAGTGCTGCTGTCCGCTGTCCACCTGGCTGATGCAGACTGACTAATTGATTAATATGCATAGATGATAGAATCTATATTCAATTCAATTCAATTCAATTTTATTTGTATAGCGCCATATCACAACATACATTGTCTCAAGGCACTTTACATAGTGAGGTCAATATTACAATATTACAGGGAAAACCCAACAAATCCCACAATGAGCAAAGCACTTGGCGACGGTGGAGAGAAAAAACTCCCTTTTAACAGGAAGAAATCTCTGACAGAACCAGACTCAGTTGTGGGCGGTCATCTGTCTCGACCGGTTGGGGTGAGGAGAGAGAGGAGGAAGAGAGGAGAGGTGGGCAGAAAGAGGGTGGGAGGAGAGACAGTAGGAGAGAAGAGAGAGAGAGGACAGTTGTACAACCGCCGCTGTAATCTCTACCAGACTGATACTTATAATTAAAAAATACAATTATGTTGTTGTTATTATTAGTGATGATATTAATATTAATAATAATAATAACAATAATAATGATGGGTTTGGGTCCTGCAGCTCTGGGGTCAGAGATACACTAGGAGAGATAGAAAACACAAACAGGGTTAGTGACATGTACTGTAAACATATCGGGGGATGGGGGGGTAGTATAACAGTGGCTTTAATTTCTACCAGACTGATACTTATAATTAGGGAAAACTGACACTTATAAATACAATGATGTTATTAATAATAATAATAGTAATAATAATAATAAGGTTTGGATCCTGCAGCTCTGGGGTCAGATCTACTAGGGGAGAGAGAAAACAGAGTTAGTGACATGTAATGTAGATACATGGGGGCAGAGAGAGAGAGAGAGAGAGAGAGAGAGAGATCGAAAAAAGTGGGAGAAGGAGAGAGATATAAAGAGAGAGAAAGAGGGAGAAGGAGAGAACGGGAGAGGGAGAAAGATGCTCATGATATAAGTTCCCCCACTAGTCTGGGCCTATAGCAGCATAATAAAGAAATGGTTTATTAAACACCTGAGCAGTTCTAACTATAAGCTTTATCAAAAAGGAAGGTTTTAAGTTTAACTTTAAATGTAGACAGGGTATCTGCATCCCTGACACAAACTGGGAGCTGGTTCCAGAGGAGAGGAGCCTGGTGGCTGAAGGCTCTGCCTCCCATTCTACTTTTACAGACTCTGGGAACCACAAGTAATCCTGCATTTACAGAGCGAAGTGATCTATTGGGATAATATGAAACTATGAGCTCTGTAAGATATGATGGAGCTTGATTATTAAGGGCTTTGTAGGTTAGGAGCAGTGTTTTGAATTCTATTCTGAATTTTACAGGAAGCCAATGCAGAGATTCTAACACTGGAGAAATATGATCTCTTTTTCTAGTTCCTGTCAGAAATCGTGCTGTGGCATTTTGGATTAACTGGAGGCTTTTCACAGACTTATTGGGGCATCCTAGCAGTAATGAATTACAGTAGTCCAGTCTAGAAGTAACAAATGCATGGACCAGTTTTTCAGCATCCTTTTGAGATAGGATGTTTCTAATGTTCTTGATATTGCGCAGGTGAAATAAGGCTGTCCTAGAGACTTGTTTTAGGTGTGAGTCAAAGGACATGTCCTGGTCAAAGGTAACTCCATGGTTTCTCACAGTAGAGCTGGAGGTCAAGGTTATGCCATCCAAGGCAACTTTATGATCAGATAATGTTTCTCTGAGGTGTTTAGGGCCGAGTATAATGATCTCAGTTTTTTCCTGAATTTAGAAGTAAAAAATTAAAAGTCATCCAGGCCTTATGTCTTTAAGACAGTCCTGAAGTTTGTCTACCTGATTAGTACAGCTGGGTATCATCAGCTTAGCAATGGAAATTGAAGTGGTGTTTTCTTTATAATATTGCCTAAAGGAAGCATATATAAAGTGAAAAGTAATGTAATTAATTAAGTAATTAAGTAATTAATGGAAGATTTGTTGTTAACGTTAACAAACTGAAATCTATCAGATAAGTAGGACTTAAACCATTGTATTGCTGTTCTTTTAATCCCAATGTGTTCTAGTCTCTGTAACAGAATTTTGTGATCGATGGTATCAAATGCAGCACTAAGATCTAAAAGGACGAGAATAGAAACATGTCCACTGTCTGAGGCCATGAGAAGGTCGTTGGTAACCTTCAGTAGTGCTGTTTCTGTACTATGATGTTTTCTAAAACCTGAATGAAAGTCTTCAAGCAGACTATTCCTTTGTAAATAGTCACATAACTGGTTAGCAACAGATTTTTCAAGGATTTCAGAGATAAAGGGGAGGTTTGATATGGGTCTATAGTTAGCTAAGATATCTGGGTCCAGAGTCGGTTTTTTGAGCAGAGTTTTAACTACTGCCACCTTAAAGGCCTTTGGTACATAGCCTGTTAATATAGATTAATTAATCTGATCTAATATTGAATTATTAATTAAAGGTAATACATCCTTAAATAGCCTTGATGGAATAGGATCTAAAAGACAGGTTGATGACTTGGATGAAGTGACAAGTGAAATCAGCTCAGCCAGATCTATAGGGGAGAAGCATTCTAAATATAAATTAGGCAATACTATTGGTTCAGAAGCTACTGTACTGGACAGTATGTCTGTGGTATTAGTGGGAATAAACTGGTAATTTTTTTCTCTGATGGTAATAATCTTATTAGTAAAGAAACTCATGAAGTCATTGCTACTGGAGTTGGAGGAATAGACTGTTCAGTAGAGCTTTTACTCTCTGTCAGCCTGGCTACAGTGCTGAAGAGGAGCCTGGGGTTGTTTTTATTTTCTTCTATTAGTGAAGAATAATATTTGGTTCTGGCATTTCGGAGGGCTTTACTTATATGTAATTAAACTATTTTTCCAGTCTAGCTGAGAATCATCTAGACTATTGGAACGCCACTTCCTTTCTAACCTACGTGACGTCTGTTTTAAAGCACGTGTCTGTGCATTAAACCATGGAGCTATCCATCTATAGATATCTATCTGTCTAAAGTTATAGACTCTTATAGTCTGTCTAGAGTTAAAGTCTTAGTGTGGCAAAGACTCTGGTTGGTAGAACGGATGAACAGAAATGGTCTCATATTAATCGAACATTATACACCACATGAGACTGCATCCACTGGAGTAATTGGACATATTGAAAATTAATACATATTGACAGGTAATTTCCTCAACATGACCTGAGATACAGAGTGACATTTCACACAACCCTGCCTACGTGAACTGTAGCTTGTTATTTATGCTGTTGGTTTAGCTTGTATCGTGGATTATTAAAACTATTGTGTACAGTGTGTGTGTCAGTACTTCAGCAAACTACACAATATTACATTTGTGTTTCCCAATGTAATTACAGGCATGATTTAGTTTGATACTGTTTGTTATTTTTCTGTTTGAGATTGTTCCAACACAAGCCACAATTTTTCCCAGTGTTTGGGTGGTCAGTAGTGGCATAGCTCAGACATGATGGCAAAGCCAAGACAATGTTTCATAACCAACTGTCTGTCACAATCAGCACATGGCTCTGTAGTCTCCACAGATTGTAATCGGTTACATAGCAAGGCGACTCTGTGCCCTAACACAATCACAGCACCAGGACAACACTGTAACCCACACCTGACCTAGTGGCCACAAATAGCACGCCATTTGTTTGTTCGCAAACTTAATACAGGTCACCTGCGCCGTGTTATATCAGGACATTGACTTCCCAAGTGGGAAAGTGGAGGAGGAGGCCATCGAATATGTCCTTACTCCAATGTATAATTCAAGGTTCACAGAAATAAAAACCTCTCATGGCAGTGTTTCATTATGTGAGGCACTCAGGTTCTGAAATGCTTTCTTGATTCTCATTAACGCAATTTCATCTCTCGCATGAAAAGTTATATCAGTCTCTCCTCAAAACCTTAGGTGTGTGTTCACCTCACACTGATTTTATAATGAATCCGCAAAAAAATAAAGGTTCTACAGAGCAACCGACAGCTGAGGAACTCAGTGGCTGGGACTGTGAATGTCAGCATTATGAGCAAAGCATAGAAGAGACATGAACAGTGCAGCGATGTGAAGTGGACTTCCTTTACAGTTCTGCCATGAATGACTGATGTGTCCTCAGAGGAAGAGCCTATCTTCCATAATGGATTTTCACGAGTGCCTTGGAATGCTCTCAGTCTGAATTCTGAAGCCCGACTCACGTTTGGGGGAAGCCCTCCCCTGTTCTCCTTGAGTGACTGGGATCACTGAAACGTGGCAGAGTCCTGGTGTTCAGTACGGAGCCTTTGGTCCGTTTGTCCAACTCTCCGAGACGGATAAAAAAATCCCCTGTCAACAACGTGTCTGTTGGTAGATGTGTGATTCGGTCTCCTTACTGAACAGATGCCTGTGACTGGAAGAGGGAGCTGTTCCATTGATTAGCATGTGCCCCCTCTGATGGCTGATGTGGTGACGACGGTTGGAAGGCTTCACGCTTGTCATTCTTCATTCATGTCCTCTCCTCTGCCTCTTGCTCGGTACTCCCATAGCATGACAAAATGCGGTTTGCCTTATGCATGTATTTTATGGTGTAAATTACTACTGACAAAGTGATTCAGACAGATTATTAAGAATGCCATATACATGTCACACATATTAAATTAGTGCTATTGCTTGATTTAAAAGTCTGTTCGCTGTCACTGGTTTTATCTGTAAATTCATTATAATGGCATAATAATGGAATAAGTTGATAATGTTGATTATATTGGTTCCTCAGTAATGTCAAGCAAATGTCCACCATGCATTTTGATGTGGACCACTTGTCATTCAACGGAGTTGGGAAGGGTTTTTTGGCTAAACTGAATATCTTTCCATACTAATGAGCCACAAAAGACAGAGGTGATTCTGAGAACCGTCCCCCGCTGCGCAATTAGGCTTAAAGTCAGACAATCACACTCTATTGTAGTGATGAATGATTTTCCACAGTGTCAATGTGTAAATGTGAGTGACTCCATACGTCTGTAATGTCTCAGCCTCTCTGAATTTGTTACCATATAATGAACATCACCACCGGAAGAAAAGCAGAAGATGGAATTTGGTTTTCCTTAGTCCTGTCACTTCAAAGACATCACCCTCGTGCACCAATCAGAATTTCCTCTGGACAATTTGTTTTCTTTTCTAATGATGACTTGTTTTTGTTGCTTTGAGCATTTTGAATGACTCTAAATGACAGCTTTTAAATGAGCTTCGGGGGTAATGATAACAGAAAGTAGGAGCTGAAGGCCCGAATCTGTTGCACGATGAAGTGAGTCTCACGTTTCCATTATTCGGGTTCTGTCTCTGTCATTATTTTGATAGAAGAACAAAGGAGCATTCCTTTCATTACACAGTGACGGCTGGGACTATTCTTTGTGATGCGTCTTCGGAGCAGTTCTGTAAGATCTCAAAGAGTTTTTTAAAGGAAGCTGCTGACATTTGAAAAAGGGGGTGTACTTTCAGATAGTTCAGCTGCACACAAGCCTTGAGATAATGAAAGTCAATGACAAAAATAAATACCACAATCAATTGTTGCTACTAGATTTTTTAGTTTAGAGAATAGGGTGTTTACTAAACCCCCTGCTACACCTGTCATATGGACCAACCTGACATATTGTTTGATTTGATGGACATTGATGATCACTGTAACAGACAGACAGACATTCGAATGGTAATACAGTTGGTCAGTCCTTTCCCGATAAAAAAAAAGTAAAGTCAGGTTGTCATTTTGTTCTATGACTGTTTTGCGTATGTACTTAAATGAGCCAGAAGGATGTCATATGTGAGCTGTATTCTACAAAAGAAAAGACTTTAAGGATGAAGACTATTTGGAACATCTTGGATAACAACAAAGAACAGGAAAGGGCTGCTAACTCCAGCCAATAGTGGGAAAATACTTCACAGTGGATGTTCTGCCATCAATACGACATTATATGACTTGTTTACCCACAAAATGTAGTAAGTTGTTAATGACATACTTCTTGACCTTGACCAGAAAGACTCCCTAAAATCACACTACACTCCAAACCCTGACGGACCTGCATTGCCTAGTTGCTCATTGTTCTTTTTTAAAAATTCTATACACCAAGACATGCTTCTTGGATAATTTGCTGATACAACTTGTGCATTGTGCTGATTGCAACTGAATGTAAGTCTAACATGTAAAGAGAGGAAAAAACAAGCACATTCCAAGAAGCAATTATTTCCAGCTCTAACTCACGGGGTCTGAATCTCAGTGTGGTCGTATGTTACCATCATTCTGCACTGAGGAGGACAGAGCGGTGTAGCCAGGTGGAACCGACTGTAATTAGACCGTAGAGAGAAATGATGGACACGCAAAGCAGTCACACACAATTTACCCCAGAAGAGAAGATACGTTCCCTGCCTCTTCCGCCCCAACACTCCCCCCTGCACTGCAGCCTCCCACGACTCCACCAGCCCAGTCGGATGTTAAAGCCACGTAATCACCTTACTCCATTATACGTCATGACAAGTTTATGTGCTTATATTTTCTGGCCTCTCACACCTCGACGTCATGCCTTGTTACCTGCTTGTGTTTGCCCTGGCATCGTCTTTTGCAATGTTTCTCTTCAGCTTCTGCAACCTGTTTGCGCTTTTCCACTTTTTTTGTTCTTTTCCATTCGTCTTTCCTCTCAGCCATAATTCAAATAGACTGCGTTCTCCTGTTTGCTGGTTTCGTGTTTATACCACACACTGCGTTCGCCAGCATGTTTGCAGTAATTCTTTCACTCGTGGTGCTATCATTGTCGTCACCCTGAGCAACGTAGTTTTAAATCACCCTGTTCTCTAGAAGATTATTTTTCATTATAATGGGTAGTTTCATCTCGGCAAAATGCCTCTTGGCATAGACTGTGGTGCTGTATTGTCTCCTACCAAACTGTGCATTTTCACATTTTAACAGCTTGGCTATCCATCACACATGCCGTTTGTCTGTCTCCAGGGTAGCGGTGATTTATTATCCCACTGGAAATTACTGTGCTGGTGCTGCTGTCATTTGGTTAAAAAGAAAACAGCCCAACTCTAAAATTCTGAGAAGAGAAATGGAGACTTAGATGCATTTTTTCTCCTTGATAGTCTGCACAATTAAAGGCAATTACTTAGTAAGGCCTTGTAAACCGAGATCTGTCTCTTGAATGCATGAAAGAAAAAAACAAACACAGTTTATCTCATTTCCTCTCCGTCTTGGTTTGACTCTCCAGTCACCCCCCTCTAGTTTGCTAAAAATAACATCTTTTATTTTAAATTGCATTCAAATTGCATCATCTTGAAGGCATCATCAAATTAGTTTTTACCAAAGAATCCTGCAATTCCACTTGTGCACTTCAATTTCCACATTCAATATTAGCATTAACATTTATTCACAGAGGAATTTTTGAGACAGTAATTGCCTGTATTGACAAATACAAGTGTCATGCAAATAGTAATAAAGAAAAAAAAATGTACAATGAAGGTCAATGTAAACTGTAACTACAGTATATATAATAAATTACAAAGTAATTCATTATTTGATATTTTAAAAGGCAATACAAAATGGAATGATATAAACATTTATGAATGATATAGTAATCCATCAAAAAAGAGTTAAATGAAAACGTTTTTTTTACAACCACTTAAAACAGTAAATATGTTCATCATTTGAAATTACATGAATTAATACGTAGACTCACAAAGAATTTGTGGCCAGCAGGGACCTGTGTGTGCGTGTTGGAGTGTGACGAATGCAGAAAGGAGAGAAACGCAAAAACAGAGACTGGCTTTGACAAATCTTTGCTGATGTTAATCAACTTTGGTGACATTCCTTTTTTTTTTAGACATTTAAAAAATGTCTCAAATGAAAGCTCTGGTATACAAAGCTATCTGGAGGCCGCACTCACAATTCATTAAGTCTTTTTACTCAGTTGTACGAGCTCAGGTCAATGAAGCCTACAGGCTGGTAAGAAGATCTAACACGACATTATGAGATGATATATGTATTATTATGGATTTATAATCAGTTATAATGGGGAATGGGAACACAAAATGAATTAGCATGAATTGAATAAAGCCATTGTGCCCACCAGAACCCTGTGCCTCTCTGCACATGATGCCTGCTGAGGCCACTCAGTATCTTCAGTAAAGTCTCGGAGTCCCGGTGGTGCCTCTCTTGTGATAGAGACCCCGAACTCCTCGTCAAACCTGATGAAAGCGAGCTGCAGTTTGTTGCACCTTGCAAGCTATCTGTGGAGGGCGCTGCTGATATTCCTCTTCTGGTGATTAGTTTAGTTCCTTTTGAATTTGTTGCCAGGATTTCAGTGGCTGATTGGTGACATAGCTATGGTAAGACCAGATTCATCAGAGTATAGTCCTATGTTTGTAAAACATTCCGGATTAACCAATTTAGGAAAAGAAGACATCTAATGTTATATGTGTCACTGGGACCAGGAAGAAGACTCCAAATTCAACAAGCTTGAAATAAACCATTGAACCAGTACATTTCAAGCGATTGTATCTAAATTAAACATTTTGTCAGGGTTAAGTGTTGGGATTGTAAATGGAATGCAATCTAAGGAACGGAACTCATTCAGTGAATGTGCTGCATTGACAGACAACACATTCTGTTTTTCCCCCTCTTCACTTTTTGGCATTGCTTTCGCTCTTAAGAAAACATCCAGAAAAGGTCCTGTGACCACCCTGGGTCCCACAATCAGGGACAAAAATAGTTGCTGATCTGCTCTTATTTTCTTAACCAACATTTGCCAAAATGTATACCCCATTAATATGTAGGCTACGAGGTGGTATAATTCATTACCAAATAAACTAGTAAACTGAAACTGAAGGTGATACTGGTATGATGCACAGGACATACAGGAAAATAATGCATAGTAATAAGTATAGTATTATATGGATGAAAAAGAGAATGAATTTGGCTCTATTATTTTATCATGCTACTACAAAATGGCCCAGTTATTACAATACTGGGTAATTATTACAGTACTGGTTCTGCAAAAATAACTAGTAAAAATAAAGTACCTCAGACCTTATATTACATATTGGGAAGTTATTACATTATCAGGTTTTATTGCATTTTTAATGGTGTTTACTGGAGATTTGTGTTACCATATTGATAGTTACTATATTACCGGGGACTTTATTACATTATTGGGTTCCAAAATCCTTAAAACATAATTTTCCTTGCATAACTTTTTCCTAGGTAATATACCGTATGGATGACAGTTTAAGCAAAGTAATTCATTATTACTTTTTTCAAAAGAAAGAGGAAACTCTCAGCAACCGTCCTTTCTGTGGAAGAATTGAGAGAGTAATTTATAGGACCTTTCATTCAGGTTTTTTCCACTATAGACCGAAGTGGACAAAGGATGTCTGAAATTGGATTTAGGAAGAGAATCGTGTGCAGCAGTATCCAGAAGAGAGCTGCTGGGGTCCATTGACTTCTCCCTCACTCATGTCTGGCTCATGAGGTGGGGTGAGGTCAATTGGAAGGTGCTCCATCATCCGTGACAAACTCCTGTACAAGAAAACCTGGCGACATGAATTGATCAGCCAGATAAACAAGGCGAAGATGATGATGATGATGAGAGCGACTGAACACGGAACAAACATTATAACTGTGGTCCAACGAGCATTGCCTTACTTTGCTTTTCTCGTTAAACTTTCAGGTTGGGTCAGTGGAAGTTAATTAATTTCCCTTTAGGTGATTTTTATCACTGACACACACACATTTTATGATGGGTTTTGGAGATAGTACTAAAACAAATAAAATTATATATCTCCTAGTGTCATTTACCTGAACGTGAATGCAATGCAAAGTTAGCATTGTAGTAAATTCCAAACTTTCTGGTGGAACAATTCTCCTTTATTGCCAATGAATATACTGAAATTAATTTCACTAGCAGGACTAAGAATTTGCTCTGTTTTGAGACCAAAGCCACAACCATAAATGTGACCTTCTCTATTTACTTGGATAAAGTCCCATCATCCATCCTCCAACATGCCTAAAAATTATAAGTGCAGCAAAAGTTGAGCAATGTGCACAACAACACAAACAACATTTAAGATCACTCTTTTCTTGGTCCCAACTTCTGACTCGAAACTAGAACTGAACTCTGCAGTAAATGCATCTTATGAAACAGTGTATTTTGTGGGCTGATACCACCCACCGCGGAAGCACAGACCCAATCGAAGGAATCCATGTAAGTCGGTCAATGACATCTCATCTGGCCTTATCCCTGCTCAATGTAAAGCTCCTGTCAGAGCAGTAATGTACCTGCACAAATGTGTCACAGGACCACAGAGACACGAGCGCAGGGAGGTGGGGCAGCAGGCGGGGGAGAAGCTACAAAAAATGCCATCATGAAAGAACCTCACCATTACGCCGAACTTGGCAGGACAACTGTAATATAATGAGATACAGGCAAAGTATTGTAAGCAGTGTTATTAAATGGGTAGCTCAAATCAAGCAATCTGATTGGTTCATAGCCGTGGTATAGTGAGCGTATACCATGGCTATGACGTTGAATCAGTTTGCACAGGTCCGTATCAGTCTGCGACTCAGGAAGCAACGACGTGAGTGGCGAACATAGGTAGTGACGGAGTGAAGTTGAGGAAGCTCACGGTGAGCTTGAATGGCGTTTTTCGCGTGGGCCGGCTCAGAACCCGGCCGAACTCAGCTACCGTCTCGTAGCCTCCTTCCGGAGGAACGCTACAGAGTGTTGCATAGCAACCACCGTGCACCGTGCAGGCAGCCAGGAGGGACTACCTTTTTTGTATTCATAAAAATAAAAAGGTTTGACGAAATTAAAAAACAATGCTATTAAAACTATAGTCTAATAATGCTAAGCAATAGCTCAACACGTCAGTCCTTGGTATATGCTCATTATACCACATTTCAGGGGGTTGCCGAACAACGCGCCTTAACTGTGGTATAATGAGCGTATACAACGACCTCTCGTGAGCTATTGCTTAATTATTAAATATACTGAGTCCCAGGTTAATCTGCATTGTGTACAAATTTAGTCAACGTCATTATAGATGTGACTCACTTTTTAAAGGTATGCACCAGGTAGATAACTCTGGAGGTTAACATCAGGTCAGGTAGTGAAGGTTTTTTTTCATTTCAAATGGCATACAGGAGTGTTTTGTTGTTATTTAGTATGTTTGTTATAAAAAAAAGTCCGGACCAGTATTACAACAGTTTTATAAACAGTATCAAGTTTGTCTGACTAACACACTGATTCTGTTCATAGAATCACAGGCTGTAAGAAGAGCCAAAGTACGGAAATGTTGTGCTGATAATTAAACACATTATTATTATTTATTAGTAGTTTTCCTTTTTAAATCTTTTTTATTTTATTTTACATTTTGTGAAAAATGCATTCCCACACTTTTGACACTTGATTGATCCTGTAGCTGGTGGATAGTAGCTTATCAACATATGTACTGTTACCGGATTTCCTAATTAAACAGGATATGGTGAAAGACGTTTAATAGAAATCCCAGCAGTCAGCCAAGACGGAGTATGAGCTGATCGGCCCCCGGACACACAGAGACCTGCCCTCCTGCACAGCAGCCCCCAACTCCCCAGAGTGGTCCATATTGCATGGTGTCAGACCACAACCATAAAGTTCTCTAGAGATCCCGGGGGGACAAACTCTCCCCTGTGGAGCTGTCACAATGTCCCTTTGTTGTGATATCTTCGGCAGTGAAGTGGCATTTTTTTCCTGCAGTTTTCAAGGACCTTCTTTACGGAAAGGACTCTTTGACTCTCAAATGTATTGATGTTTTCAATACATTTGAGAGACATTGCTACTTGAATGTACATATGATGGGTAAAAGATAAGCTACTAATAAATGAAATATCACAAATTGAAATATGGCATGGTATTTGTAGGTAAGCATGTTTGCATATCAATATTTGTAAATACATTAAATTAATTTCATTAGATAATGGAATCATTAGCACTGTTGCTTTATGTAATAATCCATAATGATGGTGCTGGGTGATTAGGCAGCTGTAATGCCTTATTTTAAGTAATTTAGTTGTATGAATTTATTATTTACTCTAATAATGATAAAAGGCCTTTTCCAGAGAAGAAGAGAGTGAGAACGTAAGAATAACAGCATTATTGTCATTTCACACCAGCCTACGTTTGTCTTAGTGTCCACCAAGGCAACCTGTCACCATTCCCCTCTTTATTCCACAACCTGCTCAGCGCTAAAGTCACACAACCGAAGTAAGAAGTGCTCGAGAGATATTTCAGACCTCAGGGATGCAGAATGTAGATTTTGTTGTGCAAATACTCCTTCGCCAAAATCCTAAAGGATACCATACAACCCTGTGCATTTTTGAAATCCTGCAGTGTTACTTAGATTGAATTCTGGTGCCAGGTCCCTATGGACACATTTCCTCCCACAGGGATTGGAGAATTGAAATCCAAAACTGAACCCTCAGAAGCAATGAGTGATCACTCTGTCAAAAAGGCACCCATGATGAAACTTTATTCTCTGTCCTGTATCTACGAGTAGAACATTTATATTTGATCTCAAACCTGCCTAGTTAATATACATTAGTGCAACATTAAATCCCATATACAGTTGAATAATTGACTAACTAATAGCGTGACTAGCTAGGCAAATAAGCCAAAGACATTTAACCTTACAGTGACATATCCTGGTAAGGTAAGGTTTATTATAAGGTTTAGGAATATGGTATAAGTGTTTGTATATCAGCATAGACTGCTGTCCCTTTCAAATTAAACCGATATCTTCATCTCGGTGGGAACAAATATCCTGTGCTCTGCAGCATGGACAGCTGTTTACACATGTGGACTATTAAGTTGGGCTGTTTAGCAAGCAGCTATTCCTGAGAACCTCTTTGGAACTCAACTTGTCATGTGCATACAGGCGTCCAATCAGAGCATCGACTCAGAGCCAACATGTAGACTGTGTTTCTAAAGTATCCTCATTCTGTCCACCCCTGGGGAGGCGCTTCTTTAAAAGTAGTCATTAAATGTCTTGTAGTCATAAAGCCTAACATAGTATTTTTAGAAAGTGTACGTTAACCGCCTCTAAATTTAAAACTATTTTCATTTCACAGAATCTGCAAAATATCAGCATTGCTCCCTCAGTGGCCATCAGAGTATGTGCCTGTGTACTTAATGCCAAGAACAAGCTTTTTAGGTTTGGTTCAAGTTCAATGTTTAATTAGGTAGTAACACGTCATGCCAGCATAGACATATTATATGATGTGGTTCCTTCTCACCGAAATAACAAAATAAAAAATCTTGTACTTGTATTAATGTCTTAAAGAGAACTATGATTCTGTACCAACTGAAACCTCTGTTGATCCTCGCAACCAAAGTTTCTGTTTTGTTCTGTTTACCACCAGAGAGAACCGTCAAAATTTTAAAATCAATTCTAAAAGTGAAGGCAAAGCTGTTGCAGAAAAGCGAGTGTTATTTTGTCCCTGCCCCTGGGGCTGACGGAGATCGTGCTCAGACAGGAGAGACGAGAGCTGCAGTAATCCAAGCGTGATGAAGTAAAGGCATGGATTTCTTTTATTTTGTTTGGATCTGGAGAGGAGAATGTTAGATGTCTTTTTGCTGAAAAGGGCCATTTGTGATGCAATAAGTCCATATGATTGGGAGACAGGATTCTCACTCGGTCGTCTATTGTCTGTTAGAGTCCGGCCGTGTTGACAAAGAGGGTTGCTCTTTTCTCTCTGGCACAAAGAAGCAGAGTAGCAAGGTATCACGTAGACAAACAAGGCAGCGGGCCAACATGTATCCATTAATGTGACAGGTCCCGGACATTGATTAGTCCTGGAATTCCTGGTTCAAACTTCTCTGGCCCTGAAAACCTGTGCAGTGAACAGTGCGGTGCTTGCTAAGACCTAAATCTTTTATTGATTTTGGTGTGCAGTAATCCAGTCACCCGGCCACAGAGAGGAACAAGGAATCCAATGCACACTGAGTTGTTTCCAAACTGAGTTTCCCTTTTCTACAGGAGCTTCAAAGGTGTCAATTGCACTGGATTTTTGTTCCTCACCTCTGACCTGCTCTGTATGCTCTGTCCACTCCACCCATGGTCCAAAAATGGCACTTTATACAATTTCCGTGTGAAACGGATGAAAGTATTTGACATCGGGGCTTATTTGGGATTTGAGTTCCCACATGAGGCGAGTGAAGCACTTTAATGTTACGTTGGAGTTGTAGAGTGAATGACTCTGGCCATTTTTGGGACTTGGATGAAGAATAGATGAAATAGGTTAATGAAGCATTGCGTTAGTTCAGGCAGGGCATGTAGTGTAAGTCATGTGCACCCAGCAGATGATCGTCAGCTGATCCAACGAACATCAGTCATGTTCAGTGACTCAAACGGAGCTCAAGCTGTCAGCTGCTCATTCCTCAATCCTCCAGTCAACATCTTTCTGTTCTAAGTGGTAATAGAAAACACATTTTACTCAGTATTTGGTCAATGATTATCCCTGGATACACAGAGATTAATCATCAGCAATAATGTGCTCGCCTTTATAGAATTATTGATATATTTCCAGGGGATTTTTTTGGGGCTATGGAAGCTTAAAGCTTTAAACCTTTTGTTTAGTACAGTGAGTGTACAGTGGACTCAATACACTTTCCATGCGTCATCAATATGATCCTTAACATTTTCATTTGTTCAATATTTACAGAGCTCAATGACCTGCATGTTCTAATAGAATAACCCTCTTCCCTCTCAGGTGGGTCCTCTCTCTCTAAACTCATTTTCTCTAAGTCACTGCCGGAGTAATAATCCACAGAAGGGGGACCTCCATCACTAAATGATTCTGAAACGTTTGTGAGAAATACATGTGGAAGAGATAGGGAAAGTAGAATATGGTTCTCCAGAGGCAGCTTCGTGAATGACAACCAACTGTGACTTTGATTCCCACATGGTATAGGTTGAGGTCACCCAGGGAAAAAAAAGAAAGAGATAATGGAATAGTACCAGTCAAATCCAGGCCAGGGGGGGATTTTCCCTCCTGCTGTATCTTTTTACAGTGGCTTCTGTTTTCCTCTGTGTAACTGTCCTGTCTCTCTAAGCACTTATAAGTCCGTTGAGCAGCACGAGATAAAATCATTAGCCCACAGGATGGAAGACCACGGGGAGTAGGCTATCTCAGAAGGGCCTTTTTTGTGTAGTAAGGTTATATACATTAAGGTTATAAGGCTACAGCATGGCTGCACTTGGGGATCATAGTCCTGAGGAATGACTGAGACACTTAGATAGTGTTTATCTTCTTCTACCTACCTCGACACTGAGTAATACACTCACTCTCAGCTCTGTTTAAATATGTTCAAGGGCCTCCGGTCCTCATCGTGTGGTGTTGACATCTGAAAAGAGAGACACACAAGGGGCCTTCAGGTCGAGAAAGATAGTCCACTTGATAATGACAGAGGTAGTTGAAAGCGGAAAGAGCGGACAACTGCATTCCAGGAATTGCAATGGGCAAAAAAGGATAGGTCTTTATTTCCTGGCAGTGGATGGTGCTAAATGGGGGGAAAGGGATTCTTTTTGCAGGAGTAAGAGACTAATTTAATGGAACTTAAAAAAAAAAAAAAGCTTCACCATTCTCTGCTGCTCTCTTCAGAAAATCAACACCATTACTGATGTTTTTTCTTCTTTTGGCACATATTATTATGAGGCTCCATGAATGAAGTATCAATAAACAGTGTAATTTGCGCAGCGAGCACTCCGTGTGCAGGTGTAATGTGATGATGACGAATGAAAGTTCTCAAGTTGGGGGTTATTCTTGAGAAATAGTGAGGGATCGCTGATAGACTTGGGCATGATTTGTTACCATATGACACGCTGTGCCGGCATTGCACTTCATAATGTAGGACAACTTATTGTTGTATAATATGATGTTTTAAACTGTTGACACCTGAAGAAGAGAATTGGCAACAGGTGAACACACTGAGGCAGAACGTTATTTGGTCATGTGATTCCGTTATGGCCCAAGAATGATTTTTATGGCTCAACCACCCACATAATATTCAGGGAGTCTGTTCTGGTCTATGTCTCTTGCAGTCAGCGCTCCCACTCATATTAGTTGTGTTATGTGAGTGCAATTGGAGTCAGAGAGTCTTTTTTTTTTCCACTCAGCGTGGCTCCATACAGTGTCAGAGGCTCATGAGGATTCCCATCACTCTCCATCCTCATAATGGTCCTGTCAGTGTGCCGGATGGGAAACATTACACGCCACGGATTATCGTTCATTAGATGCAAGGACCCCCGTAAACGCTGGCAGTTTTATTGTGCGTGATATTAGTCCATTTGTGTTCAAGCTTGGTGGTTTTCCTCCTCATGCTAATTTCAGAGTATGTCTCATGTGCTTTGTCCTTAGTTCTGAGGTTTGGACAAGACAATCAGGATTACACTTCGTCACTGTTCGGATTTATTTTACAATATGTCAATTTATGATCTCTGGCTCCTTTTCAGACGAGCCCAATTTTAATCGCACCCATGTAAACCCCTTGGCGGTGATGGACTCCTTTTCATGTCTCCCTCCTGTGCTGGAATGTATTCTGACAGGCCAATATCAAGGTGCCTCAGCAGCGAACGGCAATTGTCAGTGTGGCCGATCCATCACTCGTCTGTCACCATTAGCATTCAAGGTTCATTAGCCACTGAGCACCCAATATAAAATATTATTGTAGGCCATAAACCCTTGTTGTCATTCAACTACTGGCACCCTTTGAATATGTTTCAGAATAAAGGCTCTGAAGGTGCCTCTGTGTTCAGTCTGGGAAATGAAGGTTTGATCAAGGCCTTAATAAACCTTTCTTTAATACTGTTTGTTTCATCACCCAGTCCGGGTTCTGCAAATGAAAATTAGCCTTTAGACTAAATCTGGCACATTTTAATGACATTGATTTGAACTACTGTGTATTTCCCTGATGTATCTTTTGAGTAAGAGTTACTCATTGGTCTGTGACGTGCATGGAGTTGAGCATTGTGTGCAGCACCATCATGTTTTTTTTATTGCAACTAGACGTAGAATTGGGGGATGTGGTCTGACTGAGAGCTCGTCCGCTGCAAGCCCACCTGCAACCTGCACCCATTGGACGGTAATCAGCTGTCAATCACTCTGTATCCAATGTATACAGTGCTTGATCATCTATTTTTCTCTAAATGACACTACATCTTACAAAATGGACATCATGTTGTATTCTACTTGAAGTATTCATTTGCTCATTGTAACCAGGGAGTCGCCCTCTGCTCCAGAGAATACATTCTTGAGGCTCATTGGCATCATTTTCATTTGACTATGTCCACTTTTGTATACAGTCTATGCTCAAGTTTCCACTTTTCATAAATCATGTTGCCTGTGTACTTGAGACACAGGCAACATGATTTATGACAACAGCCCAAACATCACATGTGTGGGTGGACATCATCAAAAACTCCACTGTTATTCTCTTTTCTTATCATCTGTATGTTCATTGGATTGTGTCTTGAAGCCTTGGGAGTAGTGCACATCTTTCATTACATTTGGAACATTTTGAATTCCCATGGATTTGTCTCCATCTTAGTTCCTGACACCTGGAGCCAATTTGCTTCTGTTAGTGTCTGCTCACATTTGAGGATTAACTTTGTGTGGAATCCCACTATTTCTAAAATGTGTCAATGCATTTCATATGCACACTCAGAACGTCATCTCCCCTACATTCATCATTCCTTTTGTACCATCTTCTAAAGAAGGTGGTCCCTGTCGTCACCCCTAGTCGGACTTTGTTTTAAACTCAGTGAGTTAAACATTGCACAGCTATCTGGAAAGGTCACAGGATCAGCAGGGAGGTAAGAACAAATAAAGTAATCCAGCAGGCCAATTTGTTTGAATAAGATGGGGCCATTAAATATTGATAAAAAGAAAGTCTGATGCAATCACTTCAGGTAAACTAAGTCCAGCTTTGCAAGTACGCATTAACTTCCCTCAATTAAATCTAAATGATGACATATGATACTACACACGGCTGGGAGACCTCAGACTGCAGTATTGAAAAAACATCCAATCTGTTCATCTGTGTATTCTTCCCAGATTAAGTTCTGTGTGGGCGTGCATGTGTGAAACAACCATATGTACGGTCCGAGCGATGGCGCTTGTGCACATTCATATTAGAGGAGGGGATTTGGGTTCATCTGGAGCTGGTTAACAGAGAATGGTCCGCTGATACAGAGAAAGACAGATTACATTATATGACTTCCAGAGATTAGGGAATCGAATTCAAGAGCTATTCTAGGCTCCAGTGCCAGGTACAGTCACGTCACCTGGGTTGAAATTATTGGATGGAAATAGGATTCACCGCACCCACCCCTTGGAGATGAGGGGGTGGGTGTGGGCTGGCTGGAACAGCATTGTCTCAGTGAATGAGAAGGTCTTCAAACATTTCTTTTTGAGAACATATGACTTTTAACCAACCTCGCCGGCTGCTGCTTTTTATGCTCACATTTTATGATGTTTGCTTTTTATCTGCCTGTCTAGGCTTTAATCTGTTAGCTTTTTGTGTTATAGCTTTTTATCTGTCGTTTTATACTGTTGTTTTAACCTGAAGCACTTTGAGATTAGCCTTGAATGTAAAGTGCATTACAAATAAAACGGATTATTAATATCATTATTGTGTGTGTGTGCATGAGATCAAGTTTGTTCATAGTTATCTCTCTGTTGGCCGTCTGTGTGAGCCTGTCTATATCCGCTAGGAAAGTGTTTGGGCTGTGTTATAACCTGTCCTGTCACTGCGCCACTGCTCTCTGTGGTCACGGTACTTGGATCATTCTCAAGACGCCCTTGTTATCACCTTGTTGACTCACTGCCCCCTCAAGTGTTTGAGCTTTGGCAGGTGATGACCCGTGTGTTTGCATGCCTGTGAGTGTGTTGGTAAAAGGGAGACAGAGTCTGTGATGGACTAAAGGTTTGTCCATGTGCGCTTATCTATATCGGCTTTACTGCATGTGTTTGTGTTGTGTGGAGGCGCCGGGGGCAATAGCCGTGGTTTCCATCATCCGACAGCTGTCTGTCCCGGGGTTATAAGTCTGTTTTGTTACTCCTCTCTGTTGTCAACACATGATTTCCCGCTGCTGGATAACTTGCACCAGAAGGTGTGACTACTTCAACTCCTCGCACATTCCTCGCCCCCCGCCCTCACTCTCCTGCACAAACCTGCGTCTCTTCCTCCAGCAGTGAAAGACCCCTCTCTTCCTGCTGAAGCGTGTTTATATAGGAGCGAGCGGGTGTTTTTTCTCCCTCGCCGTCGAGTTTCGAGTGCCTGTTCAATAGGCTGATGGTTGCACTTCCTTTTAAGGGTTGATCGCAATAGCCTATCACTTACAGTACATGTGTATAGCATCTGTGTAGGGTCGTATTGAAGTGCAGGAATGAGGAGCGAGGGAAAGGGTCAGGCCTGGAATTAGCCTCACACGAAACTACATTGTCTCTCAGACCGTGGTAGTTCATAGTTTGGATTGTGGGACTTGTTCGAAACGGGCTGTCACTGTGGCAATTTGACAAATTGTTTTTTTTTTCATGTGTTCCACTCTGACATCCACCATAAAACTCGGGCTGATTTCAGTGACAGTAACTCTGCTTTTGTTTTAAGAGACACGAGAGGTATGTATTGGACCTCATCCAGGTTGTGATTTACTGTGAGAATGAAAAAAAAAGTTGAACTTGAGCTTTCTCTGTGCCGTCATCCTCAAGTGGCCACAGCCTTTTGGTCTGACATATTCCTGAGCCGCTCTTTCACCGTCTATATTTTTGCCTCTCTAAATTTCTTGCTGCCTGTTGAGTTCACACACACACACACACACATTCTACAGAAGCATGTCTGAGTATCTTAAGAATACCATGTCTTAAGAGTTCCAGCAGCGTGTTACTGAGGCTGTCAAAAAGCATGGAGACCACCGCTGAGGTGAGGATGTGTGTGAAATCCCATGAGCCTCCAGCGCTGGTCAGATGCATAACAACATCCTCCTCCTCGTCCGTTGAAAAGCTCAACACTAACCTGACGTATGAAACGGGACATAAACCCTGGTCCATAAACCACTTTGTACAACCATATCAATCCAACTCCTCTCTGTGCCTGTGCTGCAGTGTATGAATATTTAACTACTTCCTGTATTGGAACTCACTGTTCCAGCGAATGTAAATCACGGCCGCAAAATTAGTCGTATGAGATGATTGACGACAGGGTTTCAAAATTTGCAGCCGGCTTCATGCTCAGATTTAGAAGAACAAAATGTGACTCTTCTGATAAAAAGCAGAGACAAACCTTTTCGAAGAGTGGTATACTCAGCTGACATTTTAAACCTTGTAAATAGTTTCAGCGTCCTTCTGTCTTGATGCAGCAGAGATCTTTCCAAGTACCAAAGTTCTGGCAGGATCCCATGCACAGCCATCCTTGGCACTCTGCATAACCTCTCACATTGATTACCATTTCCCCTCTTCACATTTTTTATTTCATTTTATCAGACCAAGCTCCCGTCACACTGCCATCTGTGTATGGCCTCTGGTGCCAGTGTCTCAGCAGGGCTCAGACACCCCTGCTGCAGTAATCTGGACTGCAGCAAAGAAGACACCTCAATAAAAGCAGATCTCCTGGCTGCCCACGGTCATAAAGGAGAATAAACAAGGTTAGCGCAGAATAATTATGCTGAGCTGCTTCCTGGTATTAAGGGACTGACGTGACTTCTTCCATTGTGCAGACACTGGACACAGTTTTATGGCTCTCGAGGCAGAAGAGTTTACACTGGTCACATTTACGCTTTGACAGATGATCAGTGTAAATATGCATCTATTCTGACCACGATGTCCAGAAGTGTTAAAATGTGGTGTTAGATGAATTCAATTAAGTGTGAGCATATACTGTATAAGAAATAGTTAAATAGTTTTCTTAATACTTTTCACTTATCCACTGACACATCTCAACATCTTGTAGGAAGATGCACTGCAGACGTTGGTGACCCGCTGAGTGAAACGTCGCGACACCTTTCATGTCCCCTTCAGGGTGATTTCTCGTAACTTTATCCCCTATAATTTCTCATCCAATGCCATTATCAAGTCAACATTTTATATTGTAACTAAGAAAACATTATACCTGCTGAATTTTAAATTGCCTTATTGTAGGGATGGACCGATCATCGGCCTGGCCGATTCTCAGAGCCGATATCCAACGATTTTATGATTATCGGTGTCGGGCATTTTTTAAGCCAATTTGCCGATAAGATAATTTCATTTTAAAATGTGCAAATGGAGCTCTGATGCAGCCACTGTCACGACTCTCTGGACTTAGTCCAAACATGGACTCAATGTCCCGTCCATGTTTGTTTGTTCAACTTCATAACTATGCTGCTGATACAGTAGTTCCCTGCAATCCCTGGATCTATGAATTGAACATTATGCTTCAAGGCATTTCAACATTAAAGTTTTGTGTCACGAGTTTGTATTATTCTAAATTTGAATGCATTTTGACACTTTTGTAATGCAGACAAATATTGGTTTCAAATCGAATCGATATCAGCCATATCGGTCGACCACTATCTTGTCGAGCTATACAAACACTTGCACTGTGATCGTGTTAGCATATTCTCATTTAACTCATCATGTTAACTCTCATCAACATTTGTTAATTGTTCACAGATATTTGTCGATGAATTGTCCTGTATGATTCTTGCCCATAAATCGACCCAAATTAGGAGCCTCCTTTGACCCCAGTGACCTTTAACTAATTCAAGATTGACTAGCATTAGAAAAAAAACAGTGATTGTCTCTGAATTGCTGGAGCAGAAACAATGAGAAATCAGTGACACAACGTTCTCACATCAGCAGCAGCAGCAACAAAGACAGTGATTAGATATGATTTGTTTCCTGTGAATGCTGAGAGACGAGAGGTACCGGAGAGCAGAACGACGTCACTGGGAGTCATCTGTGTTGATTTTATGCAAAGTAGGAGCAACAAAGTGTAGTAACTTTATGTTCAATATATCAGCATGAAAAAACATAGCAAATTTCTTGTCACGTGGTAGATAAATACTGAATAACTTCAGGTGTTATTATGCAGTGATCTAATTATTGTGTATAGCCACGATTATCAATCCTCACCAAATCCACCCAATGCAATATAGCAGCCACGTGACGTCGTGCACATCAGGTCAGTACAGACAGACTGCTGCTCAGTGACTTTAACTGAAACACATTTGCTGAAAATCACTTATTCACCCTAAATATTAACCACCATGGAGAGATTCTTCTCACGCACTGCAATGAACTCACCATTGTTTTTCTGGCTATAGTTTTTCATCTTATCAACTCGTTGCATCTACATTTGCCACTTGGGTGCAGAGAAACTCATGCGCTGTTTGTGACAAGGGATGAATGCGAGGGACGTTTCTTGTCAGTTGGAAAAACAGTGTGAAAGATGGGAGGGTGTCTTCATCTGAAACTTGGTTTCGGGGAAATAGTCACCGAAAAGAGTCCGACATTCTCAAAAATACTTTATCATAACATCACATGGACTTGATTTGTACCAAAATGGAACGGGTGTGGTGGTTTAGAGACAGCCACAGGGATCAACACGTCTGAAACACAAGCACCATGTCGGCAGATGCAGTTGTTCCCCGGATCTAAAAGCCAAGTTGCTTCTGGGAACAAAACAAACATGGCAAGATAAACATTCCTTTCCAGTTTTTACTTTATATTTCCTTCATGGAGATTTTGATTGAATTGCTGGGGATTCTTTTATACTACAAAAGATAATTATTCAAATCAGTCTATTTGTGTTTTGTCTTACTTTGCTTTTACTTAAGACAAAGTTCAAGAGTAAAGATGCATACATCCTTTAACTAAAAAACAAAAAAGTGGGACTTAACATATACTTTAAACACATTCAATTGTTGATAATCCTTAACATCCCAGTCCTGATTCATTTGGCAACACTCATATTTACTATGGAAACAGCACAGGTCCCAGAATTCTTGGGGGACCCAGCGGGTGCACCTGTGTTCAGTGCAGCTGAACAAACTTGTTACTGTTCAGATAAAGAACTCAGTGAATCTAATAGGTCGATATGCTTCTATCTTCAGAGGTTGAACTGGTAGCAGAATTTCACAGATTATTATTTTTTTTTTTAGATAAGCTGAGTACAGTAGCTTTTTACTATCAGGTAAAGAGCTGCAGCAGCCGGCTCCTCATCCTCCTCCACAGCTTCTGCCCTGACTGCTTTTGAAGTTTATGGGTCATGGTCGCCCTCCACTGTCAGTCACCACTCGGATTCTGATGGCATCAGAATTATGTTACCATCACATCTTGATGTGTGAATCTCCACGAGTGATTACTTGTCCGGACCAGGATGTTACACATCCTTTTGAGCTGCATCGTCTAGTAACATAACAACACACTCACTTTCCGATTTCCTGTCTAAAACTTGACTGAGAGCATCGCTCATGGACTCCAGCAAGACCATTTCCTGTCGACACTAAACGGCATTAATTGTTCTTGTCAGCAGTGACAACCCGACAGATGGTCTTGTGCTGTTTAACAGCTCTTGCCACCATCTTCTGGCTGCAGCCCCATCATCACCAGCTCGTGATAGATTTAGCTCACCCTGAGAAACTACAAGTCCCCTTTCCCCAAAGAACCTGCACCACCTCCCTACATGCTCTTTAAACCCTCCCTCTGATGTAATCCTCAGAAAAAAGAGTTATGAAATGGATTACTATATGGTATACAATATACCTACATCATATATATGATACAGTAGATGTGATGTATCTGCACATACACTAAAACTGTCTGTCATATATTTATGTCACGGTACAATTACATTCAATTTATATATATATATATATATATATATATATATATATATATATATATATATATATATATATATTATCATGTTAACAACATCCTCATCCTTTTGAAGGTTTATCGGGATCTGTTTATTACTGCCTGTATTGAATTTAGGTTTTCAAAAGCAGGCTTTGGCTTCACAACTTTTCACGTATACCCTGTAATCATATCGAACTTTGTATTATCTTAGAATAACAGTTTTTGTAATACATCCTACTGGTTCTGAGAGAGCGGCTGTGACGTCTTATTGGACTACATGTTTAAAGGCGGTGGGGAAAAGGCAACAGGCTTCAGTAGTTCCACTACTATCGTCTCAGCTGTGTACAAATACTGAAATGATGTCATTGTGCCTTTGGCTACCAAAAGTCAGAGCCTTTATGTGGTGCATACCAAACACCACATTATATCCCTGCCACTCCTGATCTACTCCAAAGCCATTCGTGGTTGTTTATCTTATTACTAGTTTTTTAGTCTTGATAATTATAACAGAATGTACAGTGTTCTAGAGGTGACCCTACCTTCATTTAAGTCTCTTTTTATTTGTTTGTGCTATGGCAGGTGTAGGTTACATCATCTGTTGCTGTAGTATTTGCAGATGTAAAGTAAAATCTATGGGTGGTCTACTCCAGGTTTTGCGCACCAACAATGCTGCATTGCTCAATAGATAGAAATCGATTCCTGCAGTTACAGTAAGTTATGCCCTGCAACACACCATCCAGCTTTGAGGGATAGCATAGGCTTCACTGACATGATCTAGTGGACTGTTTTCTAACTGACATATCTTTATTATACTTAAAGTATAAGTTCAAAAAAAAACAACAACCCCAACCACAGTTTTGCGCACATGCTGCGCAAAACTGTGACCAGTGGTGGGCAACTACTAATATAATTATTTTTCCAGTAAAAAGTAGTGTAAGGAATTACAATTTCCAAAATAGTAATTATATTACAGCTACTGATCCAAGTAATGCTGCATTACTTATTATTGTATGATGACGTGTACGCGCGGGCAGGTCACGTCGGCTACGCCTACTATTCAAAAAGCTAAACAAAGGTTAAAGGATGACAGAGATCTGGAGAAGCTCATCGCCGGATATATCGTAGATGAGAGGTTTGAGAAGCTTCTGCTAATGACATACAATCATCGTTTCACTTCTGAACATTAGGACCACGCTTAATATGCCAGGGCAGATATAACAGAACAAAAAGCTGGACACAATATCAGCTTGGGTCTTATGCAACGTTTTTTGTTCAGTAAAACCATCAGATGCTCCTTGCTGCTCTCATGACTGAATATGCATAACCCCGCAAAAGTTATATAACGAGTAACATAAATAATTACTTTTAAAATCAAGTAATAAGTAAGGTAATATAATTACATTTTGAAAGAGTAATACGTAATAAGTAACTTATTACCCTTCCTGAGTAACTTACCCAACACTGACTGTGACATAATCTCTGACACAACAGCATGTTGGTTTTAGTTTTTTATTTTTCGGAAGGGATGGGTAGTTTTAGATGGACTTACATATAGTGAATGTTATTGGGCATTGTTGCTTTAAATACATGGTCAGTGCATCATGTATAGTCCTCTCTCTCCTACCCTCTGTCCTCTTGCCATAGGCAGCAATCTGCATATTGCGTGACAATGCAGCACTGCCAAAGCAGTAATGGCAATCACAAAGCCCCTGCTAGCATCTGCTGGATAAACTAAGTATGCATGCAGTTAGCCTGTAGTTACACTTTCAGCATCACCAATGCCTCACAACTCTGATATTGTCAGTCCAATCCAGCTCTGCATTGTTGATTCATTTTTCTCAGCTTTTCCTGCCAGGATGTTTTTGCTTGGAGTCTGTGGTTGAAAATAGTTCTGTTTTGTTTGGCTGCTTATGCCAAATATGTGTTTTTTTTACAATTATGCCTTATTATAGTAAACTCCTAAAACCCCTGGCTGCCTGCCCTCGCTCCAGCACAGACTACTCCTTCACTACATGAACAATGGGAGATAAATTTACAATTTGGAGACAAAGCCACATTCAAAAGTAAGCTGACAATAAGATTGTCTTTCTTTAAAAACAGACACCACTGGTTAAGCACCCTTGACTACATACTACAAAATAGAATTTGAAGAACAGCACAACTGTAACTGAAGGTATGTCGTGGTGCTCAAGAAGGTAGAGCAGCTTTAACTTTTATTAAAAAGTGCTTGTCAACATGAATCCTACCTGATGGATATCCTCTGCCCATATCACTGGTCCGGTAGATTAATGCTGAAAATAGAAACCTGGAATGGCCATGTATTAGTCACCCAATCATTTAGATGGATCCTTGAACCCAACTTGATTTGCTATGTCCAACCCTGCTGGCACAAATGCTTCAAAATGTCAGGGAACACGTAGCATTGCAACACAGTAAACGAGTATCGATTTGGTCTCTCTATACCTGAAACTATCACCCCTACGTGCCCGGGAGTCGAACTTAAGATGAAGGGCTAAACGTGGACTTGATCAGATAGACACTACTGTACAATAGCTTCACTGTAATAGAAGATGGTTCTCAATTTTTTAGCTAGCCCACCCATGTTGGAAGAGGTTGTTGTCATTCTGCGGCATGCTATTTTTAATCCAAAAAAGGCTTCATCAGTTCAATTTTAGGGAAAGACAAACCATACAATACCCCTCTGCCTGTGTTGTGTCGCCAGTTTCTGCTCCCGGGGGATAACAGATACATATGTATGGTAGGAACCATTGCAATCTGAGGAAACAGCAAGGCTTATTGTTTCATGTATAATTTTTTTTGCCATGGTGAAGTGAATGTTATGCATGAAAATAGAGCTTGAATAAACAGTGTACAGACACAGTGGGTATACACTGTTTTTTTTTCTTAAGAGAAAACTTGATGTGTCATGTTCTCCAATCAGTGTAATTGAAATTGTAAGCAGGTACAAGGAGTGTGATATTTTTTGCATCTTTCCTCCTCTGCTCTGCAAACCTATGACCTATGGCTTTAAAGTCTTCAATGTAATTGTCAGATTTTCCTTTGTTTGAACCTTATTATTTTATTTTTTTCTAATTTTATTTTCTATCTGCTGTGTTTAAAGCAAGTCAGTGTAGCAGATTAAAAATAGTTTACCATACTTTTAAAGCCACTGTATATACACAAAAACATTTTGCCTTTGTCCACCTATTAAAAGATGTTAAACACACGATAGTAGTATATTTCTGTCTCGGGTTAGGGATAATCAGCATAAATATCTGTGTGAAATGTGAGAGGATACTATCGGCATGGATGCGGTAATATGTGTCCCTAGTGGGGAGAGCAGGGAGCCTCAGTGTACGCTCAGCGTCACAAATAGTGTTGGCTACTGAGGTTCTTTAGCAGCTCGGTGGGAGGTCTGAGATTGTGTCAAGGCACAAGCGCAGTACTCTGTCTCAAATACCTTTCCCTCCGGGATGAGCTATTATGGGATTGCCATGGCTGCATTTCTATGTGTTTGTAGGTATTGTATGTATTTGTACAATCACCTACAGCTGAGTCTGAATAAATTCAAATCAGTATATTGATTGCTACAGATGAAAAGGCATCTTTTTTTGTCATATTTGAAAAGGTCACTTACTTAAGAAAGACACTTTTTTGTCAAAAGTACATGATTATATACATTTTTAAGGGATATTAAGAAATGAATGCACCCTATTCACAATTTTTTGATGTGGAAGAGTACATATACATAGCTAAGCCATATCCATAACCTCATGATTCAGATAACGTTCATAATATTCCAGAAGAGTGTGATTATTTTATAGGTTTTACACAATTGTGGTTTCTACATGACATTTGTGGCATGCGTGTGGATACATTTACTCAACATTCACTGACAAAGAACATGTTTAATTGAAAACTTCCTATTTTTCTCACTTTATCATAAATGTTGTTAAGCATCTCTTCTTTGCTTGCAACACACAAATGCATATACTGTACATGTCTGAATGTGAAATCAACACAGTAATAATCTTGAATTGGATAGGACATGATCCTTTACAGAATGCCACTCCAGACTTCTCAGTCTTCAGTCTCTGCACGGATTTCTCTAAACTCTCTAGATCTCTCTTGAATGTGTCTTCAACCTTCTCTTTACTAGGGGACTAATGAAACACCAGATCAACTCTGGTGACTAATTATCATGTGCCATAAAATTTGACACCAAAAGCCTCCGTATTCAGAGAGGAAGAAATGCCAGAATATCTCCCAAGGCTGTACAATGCTTTCTCTATCTGTGTATTTCCTTTGTCCTCCATTTTTATGCATGCTTCAAGCCTTAACCTGTTGCTAAGGTAATGTTGAACCCTACCAATGTAATTAGTAACATATTTCAGCATTTGACTCTGTGTATGATCAAATACTGTACCTGCTGTACTTGTCATTTTAAATGAATTAGTCAACTGTGAAGCAAACACCAGAGCTACATTTTAAATGAAGTTTACCTGTGTTCATCCCACACCTGATCTGACAGGAGAAAACTACCCCTGTCCAAGGCTTGATGATGTGCAAGGTGCAACAACATGGCTATCTTTACAGACTAGGCTGTCATGTGGGAAAATATTTTGCATGTAAGTGAAATGTTTTTGCATGTGGAAATCACAGGAAACCCATAGATATTGATTGCAACCTTTCTCTGTCACCAGTGTTGGCTATAGAGCCTATGTTTTATATAAATGGCTTGCAGTGTATTAACAATGTGCAATAGAGCTGCAACAGTTAATCGATTAATCGATTAGTAATCGAATGCTAAATTAATCGGCAACTATTTTGAAGTAGTTTTTATGAAGAAAAAAAAGTCTGAATTCTCTGATTTCAGCTTCTTAAAAGCTCCTCTATGACAGTAGACTAAATTCCTTTGGTGTGTGGACAAAACAAAACATCATCTTGGTGGTTTGGGAAACACGGTGGACATTTTATGGACCAAACAACTAATCGATTAATCGAGAAAATAATCAACAGATTATGAAAATAACCACTAGTTGCAGCCCTAATGTGCAAACAGGTCATCTACAAACGTAGTTATACGTGATTGAACAAGGAAGACAAATTAGACCCAAACATCCTTTCAGTCTTTTCAGACACCCAGCTTGGAAGAATAGCTTTCTAGCCTCATCTACTGGATAGGAATAGGAATGTCAGCTACTCATATGTACTTTCTCTGTTTCTTTGTCTCTGTCACTCTATCATTCTCCTGCTACATATCCTCCTTTATATCAAGTCTCTCTTCCCTTCCTCTATCTGCAACTTCCTACCTCCCTTTTCTGTCTTTCTGTCTCTCTCTTTAGAATATGCCAGGACATAACAATGAGCTCCAACAGCACAGACCATGGTCTCTTCCTGAGTGCCAACACATTACCACCAGCAGCCGGAGCCTACCCACAATCCAATGCTCTCCACCAAGGAGGAACTGGAGGAGCCCCCTGGTTTGTTCTTCATGTGAATACCCTGGATGATAATTCCTCTTCCACCAGCAAACTCTTAAACCTCACCTTAGAATCACAAAATGGGAACAGAACTGCAGTCCTCGATCCCTTGGGTGGCCACCCTGTGTGGCAGGTTGTCCTCATTGTCTTACTGACAGGAATTCTGTCTCTAGTCACCATCATCGGCAACATCCTGGTCGTGGTATCATTCAAAGTTAATCGCCAGCTGAAGACAGTCAATAACTATTTCCTGCTGAGCTTGGCTGTGGCAGACCTCATCATTGGGGTCATCTCAATGAACCTCTACACAGCTTATCTTGTGATGGGCTACTGGGCCATGGGCAACTGGGCCTGTGACCTATGGCTTACTATAGACTATGTGGCCAGCAATGCATCAGTTATGAACCTACTAGTCATTAGCTTTGACCGCTACTTTTCAATCACTAGGCCTTTGACTTACCGGGCCAAACGAACCACAAAGCGAGCCGGGATCATGATTGGCCTTGCCTGGTTTGTTTCTCTTGTTCTGTGGGCCCCAGCCATCCTGCTATGGCAGTATTTTGAGGGTGAAAGGACAGTGCCATCAGATCAATGCTACATTCAGTTCCTCTCAGAGCCCACTATAACCTTCTGCACAGCCATGGCAGCTTTCTATCTGCCTGTGACAATAATGAGTGTTCTATACTGGCGCATTTACATGGAGACACAGAACCGGTCGAAAGAGTTAGCTGGGTTACAGGGTTCAGGGGTTCGTGGTGGGATAGCAGGAAGAGGTGTGAATGGTGGGGGTGAGAAAACCCGCTTCGTCCATCAGACAGGAAGTTCTAGAAGTTGCAGCAGCTACGAGCTAACCAGGCTGTCCAAGAGGAGAAGCACCTGTCGGGAGCTGGTTGGCCGCTTCCACTGCTGGCCTGGGGTTCGTTCTTGGAGACCTAGTAGTACAAGGCAAGGGGAGGGAGATCCAGATCAGAGCAGCAGTGACAGCTGGAACAACAATGATGCTGCAGTCTCATTGGACCACTCTGGGTCTTCCGAGGATGAGGACTGTGGGGGCAGAGAGATGATTTCCCAGAGTCATGCTATTTTCTCCATTGTTCTCAGCCTGCCTGGCATAAAGGCAGCTGTCAACTCCCAGCTCACCTCATGTGATGATCTGGATGCAGCCTCAGAGGAGGATCCCCTCAAGGGAGCAGAGTATAACCGAGACAGTCTCTCAACAGTCGCCACTGCCACCACCACACCTCCCGATGGAGCAAGTAGTTCAGAAAATAGCTACTACCAACGCCTCAGCTCACGCAAAATACAGTCAATGCCTATCATCCAGGCTCCATCTAAACAAGGCTCTCTAGACGGTCCTCCAACAACTGCTACCACTGCCACTGACACAACCAGCGCAGCCACCAAATCCCCCTCTGTCCCATTGTCCTTCAAAGAGGCAGCTCTCGCAAAGCGTTTTGCAACTCGAGCACGGACTCAGATCACCAAGAGGAAGCGCATGTCCTTAGTGAAGGAGAAGAAGGCAGCTCAGACTCTCAGTGCCATTCTCTTTGCTTTCATCATCACATGGACACCTTACAACATCATGGTGCTGATCAATGCCTTCTGCGAAGTTTGTATCCCGGAGACCCTGTGGGCAGTCGGGTACTGGCTGTGCTATGTCAACAGCACAGTCAACCCCATGTGCTATGCCTTGTGCAACAAGACTTTCCGTACAACCTTTAAGATGATACTATTGTGTCGCTGGGACCAGAAGAAAAGGAGGAAGCAGCAGTTTCAACAGAGGCATTCAGTGGTCTTCCACAGAAAGATCCCCAGGGAATCTACGTAAAGGGCAGGAAGTTTAGACGGTTGATTACAGAGAATCAAAAGATTCAACATAGGGCAAGTAAGAAGCATCCATGTAGTTCTTTCTGTGGACTTTCTTTACTTGGAGATCCGTGATGTTTCTCTCTGCTAGTATGTCACAGGCGCAATCCTATGTGTTGGTTGTCAGGTATCGGTTTGTGTTGTTTCATCTAATTTGCAAAGCTGATTACGTGTGAAGGGTTGTTTAAGGCGAGTTTGAGAGGTGAAACGTCTCCATCTGTACTTGGAGTTCAATTTGTGCAGCTGAGAGAAAATTGAGTGGAAATAATAGAAAGGGCTTTAAAATGCATTGCAGGATAATTATTGAAGTGCTCTTGACACAATGGGAAAGAATATCATTATCATTGGGTCTGGGATTTAAATTTCTACAGTTTCTCTCTTTGGGTAACTAGATATGTAACGTGGTTTTGCATTTTAAACAAAACTATGTATCTGTATCATGTCGCTGAAAGCCAAGACAAAAATACTTTGTGTTCACAGGCTTCTACATTGTACTGATTTGACCTGCCATCTTCCTGACTGCCGTATGTTTTTATCAGAACATCTGTACATTGCCTTTCTACATGGATATAGCTTTCCTGTCTGATGGATTATAAAAAAGTTCTTAAATAGTGTCCTTACCTTATCAACAGATCTTTGTTATTTTTGTGATATTCATCTTTGGTTTTCTAGATATTCTTCAGATTTTGAGCCAGTCTGAAAATGATTCTTCTGATGAATTGAGTTGTGAATATTCTATGTGGCACCACAGCCAGTGAACTGCTGTTGTGTTCAATGTGATTGTTGTGGTTTTTATGGTGGAGACAATAAGTACATTGGTTGTGTTTTATGTACTTGTGGTTTTCTGTCAAGGGTATTGATTATACAATGATGATATTCTGTTTGTGTACATTTGGATATTTCTGACTTGATACACAATGATTGGTTGCACACACAAAGATGTCCATTTATGAAGATGTGTTTTGGTTTTACAATACCTTTTAGATTCATACAAACCTACACATCAAAGGAGCTTTTTGTAAATGGCCACCCATTTTTCATGTAGAGAAATGGCAGCCTCTAGTGGCTTGAGAAAAACTTGTTGTCTAGGTTCTGTCACTCCAACTTCAACAGTGCAGTATCAAAATCCCTTTATGCCAATATGAAGAAAAAATACACATTTTATCATAATTGCACAGCAGACATGGATACTTCTTGTACTGAGTCAGGTTAAAGTTATTGAATTTAGATTTAAGAAATTGTCATGTAAAAAAAATTACCCACAGTCATGGAAGGTACAATATTCAACAGTCTGTCATCACCTGGTTGTTTGTTTAAATTTCATATGATTTACGGGTTCTACTTTAAAAGTATTAATAAGACTTACAGACATTGATTTGTAAATAGACTGGACAAACAATCCATACCAACAACAGTTGAAATAAAGATGCCAACAGGGCAGGTGTTTATTTTGAGTTTTATTTTTAATGCACAATATCTTATTTCTTATCTTAAGTGGATGTTTTGACATTGTTGCTGCACTTCAATTTTTCAGTACGAATGTAAACTGTATCATGACACATGGCAAACGATGATTTAGAAGATTTAGTAGAATGGATTATGTACGATACAGTGGACATGCGTAATTTGCAAAGGAGATGTAATCTCATGCCTGTCAACAGTGGATTTTATGTCTGTTTTCAACACAATGTGCTCCAATGTCTTAATACATTCATCAAAATATGAGATTTTTGTACTTAAATATTGATAATGTTAACTAACACAAACATTTTGTTACATTTCAAGTATGCCAATCGTACTCATATTTTAAGTCAATAAATAAACTTTTTGACAGAAATGATTTGGGTTTTTTGTGTGTCACAAATCATTACATGAATGTTTGAATTTATTTTACCTCTAAGTGGATCCACTGCTGGATCAATTAATGTTTAATGATTAATATCACCCTGCTCCAAATATAACAAATTCCTAACTGAGGCTAGTTTTATTCTACAGCCATACAGCAGCGGACTAGACCTTTTTAAGGCGTTTCACGAGTGGTGTTTTTCATATTTTTGAAATTTGGTATGTTATTGTGGTAAATGTTAAATTGAATTCATATAGTGCTCTTCTAGTCTTATCAACCGCCCAAAGCGCTTTACAGTACAAGTCACATTCACCCATTCACACACACAGAACGACCCCCGCTACGTCCTTAGCCACGGCCACCTTCAGACGTCTATCAGAAGTTACAATTTTGCCATCAATTTGCCATCAGTGCTGTTCTGTTGTTAGACATTGTTCGGTATCGGCTGTAGATAGATAACTTTCTTTTCACTGTCACAGTCCATTGACAGCAAGTTATTTTACTTTTAGAACTAGAAAATTACATCACAAACCTGTACACCAACTATATTATTATATATTTAATATTAAAAAAATGCTTAAATGTTGTAACATGCTGCTTGTAAGAGCATCCAAATGTGATTTTTTATTATTTTCATTCAAAAACCAAACATATGGCGTTATTGAAATTTAGACTCTGTGGTGGTCAGTCTTTTATTTTGAGACAGGGTTTATGGTAAATGTGACCTTATCTTAACAGAGTTAAGAAGGTCATTATACAGCTGTGGAATTGATTTATTGTGACCCAATAACGGGGTTATATGTGTTAAAAATGTATTTATATTTGATCATGCCTTTCTCCAAAAACCAAATCAACTACTCCAAGCTCTTTTATTGAACAATATTCAGTGATTCATGGTTCACTGATGGTTGTAGACATGGTGTCGGGAGTCATTGAAATTGAGACTCGTTCATCAAACCTTTAACTCAACATACTGTTCCAAAAAGTAGGCTTAATGATTTACGTGCATACAGTTGTTGTTTTATACCTGCAACAATGTTGTTGAATTTTGGTCAA
The DNA here is from genome assembly GCF_022379125.1 of Scophthalmus maximus. NCBI lineage: Eukaryota > Metazoa > Chordata > Actinopteri > Pleuronectiformes > Scophthalmidae > Scophthalmus > Scophthalmus maximus. The sequence goes on along the minus strand of NC_061524.1, from coordinate 23,408,123 downwards.
GATAGATTCTGTCGATGATGATAACAGTTTCAAAACCCTACAAGCCCCAGCAGAATCATGTTTGAATGTTGCTTTAATATTCCTGTTGGGAAAAAAAGAATACAATTCATTTTTCTTCTATTTTTCTTTGACTGTAAGTGTCTTAATGATCTCACAGCGTAGCCACTGTGATCAGAAGCCTGACGGGACTAAGGTCTCAGACATGTATAGTAACAGCTTCTGTTGGGAGGACAAAGCTGTTACTACCAAAGAGGACTAACTCATTTGTTGATTGCAGGGATGGACTTAAAAGTGGCGCCCTGCTTCACTCAACCAAAAGTAGCATAAACTGGTCAACTAAGTATCCCATGAGCTGGTGAAAGCAGTTGCTAACTTTTCTGTTTCATGTGACTGTCATGATTTTCTGACAATAACATCAGGAGTGAATGACTGAGTTTAAGCAGGAACTGAATAAACAGAAAAGTGCTCACAGACTGTTGCACAGCTCTGTATGTTCCCACGTTGAGGCCTGATGGAGCCTGCGAGAGGACTGTCAGACAGCGCTAATGGGAGATGGCCACAGAGACCAGACATGTGATGAGAAAAATACCAACTTCATGTGACCCATGTCTAAGGAGCGGCTCCTAAGCAAAGACAAGCAGCCGTTTGTGTTGCTTTCTCCAGTCAGTGCTGAACCACTGAGGAGAATCCACCAGACAGGCAAGTAGACCCATTTATGACAAACAATTTTAAGAGAAATCCAGGAGGGTTTTCTACTGTTTTATTTTTGTCTTTTTCATAAATGACTGAATTTGACTCAATTTTGATTCATGTTGATGTGATTACATTATTTGTGTTTTACCAAGAAAACACTCAAACATGTTCTGAAGTGTTCAAATAGAAGAGGGGAAAGTATCAATTACTAAGTCTTTGGATGAATACAAACTTGCTAAATATGTTCAATGGTCATGTCTAATTAGTGTTTTTATATTTAGAATCCTTAATTCAAGAATTTGTGTCACTTATTTGCTTGCGTGTAAAGAAACAAAAACAACAAAGTATTTTTAATTTCAGTTAGAAGACTTGACTTTGAGTGTACCACACCCATAGGCATTGGTCAGCCATTTGGTACAGACTAATTCTAGAGACTCAAGACTAGTTCAAATAGTAATTTTATTTATGATAACAAATGTAGATCAACAATTTGCATAAAACATCTACTTTGGCATGAGACTAATTTTCTTTGATGTTTACATGGAACTAATATTTGCTATATGATTATATCTGGGCTTCAGATCATGTCTCTTTTCACTATGGATGGTCTGTTGATAATTTTCTCAATTGAGTATTGGTTTGATCTTATAATAGCTGTGTAATAACAGTGAAAAAGAAACATCATAAGTGCCTATTGCTCGTCACCTGCACAAAACCCTAAGATATACAGTTCACGCAGAAGAGGATGAGAACCAGCAAATAGAGAAAGTTGACACTACCAAATTTATCATGTTTTTGTGTAAAGCAAACAAACTATTGCGTGATTAGTAAAATCTTTGATAAATCATATATTAGTTGCCATTTACTTTTCTGACGAACTAATTGATAAAAAAAATAAACTAATCAATAAGCACTACAGTTTTTCTATGTGACATTGACAATTAATATTAGTAATTGATTGTAAAACTCTTAAATATAGAATGAGTCAATGGGAATTTTACATTTTCTTTTTTCTTTACGTCAGCCTGTGTAGGTCATCTCCCTTCTGGATGAAGCCACAGTGTTCAGGATGCAAACTATTAAGACTGTAGAGACCCAAGTGCCCTTTCTGAAAGAGAGCTTCTTTACCACCACTTTCAAAGGAAGGAGGAAGAGCAGCGTTACCAACCTCCTCCGTAAACAACAGCACTCACTCCTTAATCAACAAAACCAACAACAGTGTATTTTAGAGGATCACCAGCAGCATCCTCAGCTATTTCTTCCCCTTTCAATCGAAAATGGACAAGGCCAGCTCACTCCGGAGCATCAGCGGCTTGCCCGCTCAACCAGCAGCCCGTTATGCAAGACAGCCGAGTTTACAGGAGCAGATGGGGATAGAAAGGAGGGGCAAAAAGAGAGGAGGGATCAGAGAGCGAAAGAGGCTGTGCAGGGGAAGGGGGGGAAGCAAGCAGTGAGTGGTAGCAAGCCCGCGGCTGTCAGTGCCAGTCTCCTCCTCCTTTCATCATCATCATCAGCGTCACCAGGGGAGGCAGCATCATCCTCACAGCTGCCTTTTACTGTGGTGGGCAGACAGCGGGGATTACGTAGCTCTGAAAGTGCTGTGACCAACAGAGGACCAGCATCAGTAGCATCACAGGAGGCAGCCCAGCGTGCCCAGCGTGCCCAGCGTGCCCAGCCTCGACCCCAGCAGTATGGCCTGTTAGCCAAGGGTGTCCGCCTGCTCAAGAACATGGGGAACCAGGAGACAAAGACCAAGAAAGGGGGAGGAAGTGGTGGAGCACCAGGGGATGTCTCCTGTGATGGTGATGCTGATGAGATGGAAGTGGACAAAAAATCTAAGAAGTCCCACAGCAAGATAAGTAAAGGAGGAGGAGAACAAAGTAGTAAGAAGAAAGCAAAGTCAGAGTCAAAAGGTTCTGTTTTTTCAGGCATCAGGAAGAGTTTATCCAAGGCGAAAGGCTTTTCTAAGGATGACATGTTGGAAGATGGGAGGTCTGCAAACTTTGGTAAAGCAGGGCTCAAACGCAGTGCAGAGGTGAGCCTGTCGACTGCTGAGATAGGAATGCTATCAGATGTCGATGGAGATCTAAGCTGTCACCAATCTATAGCGGATGAGTTTGGCCAGAGGACAAGTTCAGGGTCAGACGCTGACCTCTACAGTTTTCACTCTGTCGCAGCTGAAAATGAAGACTTGCTCTCTCACATCCAGCAGGCCATGAGAGAACAATGTTTGGCCAGTGACAGGGCACTGGAAAGGGTAACTGGCCATTTACCTGAAGACGGGACCTCTGAGGGGAACAAAGCCCCTGAGACGGGAATGTTTCACCAGCAGTTTAATATTGATAAGGAAGTTGGGAGTGGAAGAGTGGATCAGGAAATAAGTTTTGGGTATAAGGAAGTAGAAAATGAAAGCTGTGATATACCCATATCAAGAAATTCTTCTGGTCCAGGGTCCTTGAGTGAGAGTGGTCCACCATTTTCAGCCGCAGATACTGAAAGAAGCAGTAGCAGCCTTTTCCCAAAGACTAACAGCACATATAGCTTCCCCGATACTACAGCCACCACCACATCGTATGAGAGTGCAGAGGAGCCCCAGGAAGACCTGGAGAGCCCAGTTCTTCACCCAGGTAATCTGGCTGCACAGAGCAAAGACACACATATGCCATGTGTTCGCTTGGACCCCGTGGTGGCAGGGCCAATGGGGGCTCACAAAAGTGCTAGCAGCATGGAACTGTCCATGGAGAGGGAGGAGCAAGAGGAAACTGGTAGACAGGACCTCCTGTCCCTGAAAAGAAGGAAGAGTAGTATGTCTTTTAGCCAGCTAACAACAGATAGTCCCCATGTTTCTCTTCCTAGACGGACATCCTCCAGCTCCCCCTCCACTGTCAAACTCTACCCTCCAGTCCACCCCTCATATGTTAAGACCACCACCAGGCAGCTCACCTCACCAATCGGCTCCCCTATCACCAGCCCCAATGTGCCCAGGAAAACAGACCCTACTGTTATTCCACTGGAATCCAAGGGGGCCCAGGGATTTGGGAGGAGCAAGCAAAGGTCCTGTTCCATTGCTGGGCCCCTCACTGTGTCTGCAGAGTGGTGCGAGGAGCTGGATGAGCAAAGAGGAAGGCAGGGTGGCGAGGCCAATTTCCCAGAGCAGGAGACACCAGAGAAGATTCACACAGGTGGGACATACTGGACACTGGGCTCCAGGAGAGCACATTATGGTCGACAGAACTCCACAAGTGCAGTGCCCTATCTGGATGTCTTCTCTGGTGAGTCACACACGAAACAGGTGGCTGATCTGTCACAACACAAAGTTTAGTCAGTATATAGGAGTTTTCATTAAAAAAAGTAGATTGGGCTTTTAGTGTAGACTCCTTCACTGATTTGTCCTTGATTATGTAAAAAGAACCCAAAATCATTAGCAGTACAACCCACCAACTTAGTCATGTTGGAGTGATTATGGATGGCATTGTGCTGTCGTAGATAAAATGGCAAACATTAAGAACTAATTTGCTCATTTATTTAACAAAAATTGCAGTGATAGGTCTCTATTTGGATGGTATGAACCAGTCTCTTGAAACGTTTAATCAACTGCATGATACAAGGAAGTGTGAAACTATGAATGAGCAGTAACCACAGGGTCGGAAGTAATTAATGAAGAGGGAGAGAAGAAAGAATTATTGACTTTATTGGCTTTATTGACAAGTGGTTTTAGGACAGATGCCGCCTTCTAATAAATACCTCTCATCTGTTGTGGTGCCTTTCAAGAGCTCAGCTGCTCTCTTCTGACTGCGCCTATGTTCATGAAGCAGAGGACTGAATGACAACACTAGAGGATGCTAAACCCAAGTGACAGTTTGTATGCCTGGCAGAAATGAGTCATGATGTTAGATCCATTCGCATTACATCAGGTGAATGTAGCAATACAATGGCAATAGTTTGTATCCAGAATTCCAAATGACATCAACATTTGACCTGTCTGACTTTTCAATAATTGTAGAGTATTTGCTGTCCTCTTAACTCAAACAAATTTTGTTTTATTTCACCAGTCAATCATGCACTAATTCAGCACTTACAGTAAAAACAATAATTTTGGCAATTTCCATGTTTTGTATCGCCCTTAGGAGGGGATGGGAGCATTGAGAGGAAAGAGGGAAATGTATGTAAATGTTATCAAATGTAATACAATGATAACGGAAACTTATATGTCCCATAATTTATGAAACAAAATCAATTTTCAGCTTTAGCCCTAATTGGTGGATGAAACTCCACATGACCATGAGTCATGCGATTTAGTGAACTCATCGGTGTTATCTCATGAGTCACATGGTTAAAAAGCCATGATGCTAGTCTAACAACATTAACAACTAACGAGTGTTGATCCTTCTGAAGAAATGGAGCTATGTTTTCTTTTTGGCTCCACATCCTATTTTGATGTCAATATGGTTCCAAACCCCTCATGATTACTTCTGCTCCTGACACCCTCAAGAAAAATAATTATTCTCTTTTCTTTTTTCGTCTGGTTCCATGACAAAAAGAGTTTATTCTTTGCATGTATACTTCCCATGACAAAGAGAGATCTTTCTTTCTTTCTTTATTATATCAGATGCAGAATTAACAAGCTTTACAACCACATTGCATGGTTAAGTTGTGTTTTCGTTCACTGCCAAAAACACGTTTTAATCAAATCAAGATCAACCATCACTGTTATAAAACCAAAATAGCAGTTTAAAGGCTGATAGTGATATTATTATATGCAGTGTGTGGTAACTTGTTGTGCTGCACAACTAACACCATCTCTCTTGTCACCCACGTGTAAACGGTGTTAAAGGAGTTTGCAAATGTAGGTGTTTCATCACCACATCTGAAACTGAGAGATCTCTCCTCTCCTCTTTGTTATGCCGTCTATAAATAAATAGTGTAAAGATATTAATCAGACTCCAGAATCTGAATTACTTTATATGAACATCCCTCTCCACATAAAAAAACTGAGCCTTGTATCCTCCCCACCTGTGTAATCCTGGCATTCGACCTCTCTTCTCTTCTCAGGTCGGGCTCTGTTGGACAGACTGTGTATGCTTCATGGAGATGGGTCTACAGAAGAGGAGGCAAAGGAGTTGTGTCACCGAATACGGGTCCAGGGTCTGCTGCAGCCCTTCGGCGAAAGCTGCGCAGGGCTCCCGGGTGACAGCACTTCCTCAGCAGTCTTTCACGTGAGGCCGTTCACTTCACTGCATGTCACAAGCTTCCTTAACGCTACTGAGCCCAATGCTGAGGTTTTTTGTTCACTACACAATAATCAAATTATAGGAGCAGGTAGGGGCATTTTCAGACAGCATGGGTTTTTTAACCTGAACTTTAACTTGCCAAGTTGTGATGTGTCTTTGTTATAGATTGTCCAAAGGGCAAACAAAGGGATTTACGTCTCACTTTACCTTGTCATGACAACTCGTTGCCTGAAAACAGTATAACGTTGGCTGGACGTTCTTATCAGATAAAATGCTCTAAGAATGGAATAGTCATTTATTTATATGCATTATCCTGCAAAACGTATCCAGTATGTTTCCCCTTATCAAGTCAAGTCAAGTCAACTTTATTGTCAATTCCTGCAGTACTGTTCCAGACATACAGGGGAATTGAAATTTTTTTTATCTCAGACCCATAGTGCAATAGTACGAAACCAAAAAACAAAACAGAAAATAAGATAAGTCATGTATACAATAAATAAATTCTATCTTACTGTGATTCATCCTAGAGACATTTAATAATCTGAAGAGCAGCAGTACCAGTAGAATCAAACCTCTCACCATGTGAAAGTGGATTTCACAAATCTTAAATTCTTCAGTCCAATATCGTTTTGCCCAGATCTCATCGAATGTGCATCATACTCCCCTGTACAGTTCACCGAGGCCACTGTCAAAGCCTGTTCTTTCGAGGTTTCCTTCTAGCTGGGTCCATCTAACTGAACTTTAATGTTGCTATACTGTTTGATTTGAGTTATCTATATAGAATATATACATATAACTATGGAGACATCTTTTAATCCTGTATTACATTCATAGCTCTGTAGCTGCGAGCTTGGCTTAGCGTGGCTTGTTATTTTTTGTCTCTTGAATACCAAAGAATTTCCACAGATTAGTGCTGGTCTCTCGCTGCACAATGCACCTCCCCCACAGATTAACATGCATGGACATATACTGTCCATGTTCATATGCAAACTGAGAGACAAACAACTAAACACACAGACAAAACCAAGATTACATTCATGCCCTGAAGCGGTGTTGTTCACATGAATACAAACCTCTCCAATCCAACCCCATGCTTGAGTAGTGTGCGCTCACATTAGGCCACAAATGCAGAGCACTTTCCGGTTGTGTCTGCCAAAGGTCCACAGTTGCATGAGGATGTTAAAGACACGTGTGCCCTCATATATACAACAGGACAGGCCACGACACCCACACATGTTCGGACATTTCCTCCCATGGCTGGATTCATGCAGTGCGTCTGAAGCTCACAGACGGTCACACACAGACATGTACACATGAACACATCTGTGCCTGCGTAGACCATCTGCTGACCACGTTATGCAACAGCTCCACGTGCCCTGTGCTCAGGCTGCTCTTCCCCAGCAAAATGCTCCTCACTCATCTTGGCCCCGGGGTCCTGCATTATTCAGCTTGACCAAGAACAACCTTTGCTGTTGCCTCTGAAAGAACATTGCTATTGTTTTCTGTGGCACAGCTAATCACCCTTTTGAAATCAATCATCGGCCGGTCTTTGTTCCTCTGCAGCCTTTTCATTTCAACCTTTTGTAATACCTCATCATATCAGGAAATATTATTTCCTGATATTATTATTTTAATACCTTACTGCATCACCTCAGTCTTGTCTTTCTTGATCTGCCCTTACTTTTATTTCAATTTGTATCTCTCATCCTGTTTGTCCTCCCTTTTTGCTATATATGGCATTGTGAATGGTTTGCAGTTTGTCTGCATGAAGTTAAATACTCCAACTGCTTCAGTCAGTTTAAAAGTGGGATTTGGGGACGATGATTGCCACATATTTTGCACTTCATTGCAGCAAAACATTTCTGAGTGGATGAACACTAATTAGTAGCATTGGCTTACATCAGTCGGGCATGCATTTTGTACTTGTGCATGTTTCTAACTGTAGGTCAGGTGATCAAAGTTCAGCTAATGGATTTTGTCCCAGGTGAAACACTAAGAAAACATCAAAATACAAATATGTAGGGTGCAAGTCTCTGAAAAAGCTTGCATATTAATGCGCACACATGATTCGCTTACACAGTAAGTCTACTGTTCCATTATTTGTTTTTCATTGTGGCATAGATTTGTCACTGTGTTGCATTAAGCTAAATTCCACCTTCCATAGAAAAAATGAATTATAGAAGCAGAAAATGTATTTGAAATTACTTGATTACTAACCCTTGATGAGGGGGCACAACACTGTTTACATGTGCAACATATTTTGACCCTTGCCACCAGCAGAGCACACAGACCACATAACTAGGTCATCTGAATGAGCTTCAGTCCTTGTGGGTTTCTGCTGTCATGTCTGCTATTGTCTTTAGGATATAAAAAGTACTATAACAGTTTGTGGATGGATACAAATACAAATGCACTAATTCTCAGATTTTAATTAGTTGCTTGTGTGAGGTCATTAAGAAGGATCTTTTTGTGTGACATTGTAACATATTAAAAAGACACACAATTACACCAGTCATGTGATCGTCAGACATGGAGTGACACTGACTTCACCATCAGCAGAGTGAGGAGATGGATTTAGGCAGTAGTGCTCTTTATTATATATAACCTTTAATTATTTGAGTTCAAATGTAACTGCAGATCAGGTCAAGTGCAGATGTCATGATGGCAGAAATAGTATAAGATTTCGTCATTAATCATTGTACCTTTTAATTGAAACTACATGATGCTATGAGACGATGAGCTAAAGGCCACCGATTAGCTTTCACAGTCAGTTTTTTTGTTATTTGGTGCAACATTGGTTTGGCCAACTACTCACCACTGCTTATGATCCTCAAGTGTTTCCACATTTGAAGCTTACAGAAAGGGCTACAGTACAACTCATATCCCAGGTGGATTAATCATGGTGCATCGCAACATTGGTTCACACTGAATGACATATATCTTGGATCTTATTTCATTTATACCATCTGCATCTGTTTTTTAAACTGTGCACAGGAAGAACAGCTGTACACCTGGGCATCTGTCGGCCTGCCAGTGTCTTCCCACATGTGGGAACTCTACGGGGGGCGGAGCACGAGCAGAGTGCAGAGCATGAGGTCCCCTTTGACACCAGGAGCTCCACACTCTCAGGTTGGTTGCATCCTGTCTTCATTGATAGATATTTTATAGTAAGTATGATCTGTCTACACTCATATCGGATGCTTGGTTTGGTTTATAGCATTTTGTTTTACTAGTAAGATCCGATAGCATCAGCTTGTCAGTTCTTTTTTGTAATTAAAAAAATTACTTTCTTGCAAAGTAGATTATTTTTATTAAAACTACATGAGACATCAAGATATTAATATTTGGAAATACAAACCATTTTGTCCATACAAGATTATGGGGCGTTGGGGGAATTATTATCCTTCTGTCACTGAGGAATACAGTAAACCTCAGTCCCACCACTCAGAAGTTGCTTCCTTTTCCACCAGAGGTCAGACTTGTCTTGAAAGTTGTGTTGGGTTGTTGCAGTGGCTCACTCTCTTTGCTCGAGAAGCTCATAAATTAAGGAGCCATAGTGGACATTTTCTGTAAGATTCAGTGATGTGACCACAACTTGGGAATGTGTACTCGCAGACACAGACTCTCCCCCATGCGAGGTCCAATGAGACTTGCTGTCTCTGGGGTCAAATCTCTCAGTATCCCCTCATCCCTGCTCTAACCAGTCTGGAGCCAGAGGTCTGATGGAGTCTAGACATAATGGCCTGTCTTGACTCCCCTTTAGCTCATAGCTCTGTCACTAAGCTCCTTCAGTTGTGGGTGTTTCTATTGTTTATAAAAACATAATTTATTGAAATGATAATGTGTCCAAGATTTAACAGCAGCACATTTTCTATGTGTTTTCCACATTTAGAGTTCAAGATGGGGTTCAAAACCAGCTTTTGAAGGAGGTTTCATGTAGGAAAAACCCATTTGTGAATCCTAATGAAGTGGCATGTTAGCTGAAATTGTTGTTGTTTTTTTTCCTTCATTGACAGACAGAGTCCAGCAGGTTGAAGTCAGGCCAGTCATCCTCAGAGGATGAAAGCTGTCTCGTCCCTCAACTGGAGAAGACCATTGATGACCTGCGGATTAAGATCGCTGTGTTGCAGGGCCAGCAGGCCTCCTCGGGCAGCAAGGGCAATATTGGTGCTCTGGGCGTTGCGCATAACAAGGAGACGCAGTTAAGAGAGGGACGTTTGGGAAAGACGATCCAGGAGGTGTCCGTCCAGACCTCGCCTGTGGAGGAGGGGTTTAAGTTTGACGTGCCTCGCAGCGGAGGATCGGGCAGCGCCGTGTCCTCTGTTACTTCCTCCGTACCCAAATCTACAGAGGGCTTTGTTTGCACATGCCAGCAGATGCAACAGAGCAGCACCCATCCACCCCCACCTCCCCCTCCTCTACCCCCTCCACCTTTACCAGGCGGTGTCCCTCCTCCTCCACCCCCACCTCCCCCACCCTTACCTGGTGTTGGACCTTGTCCACCACCGCCGCCTCCTCCTCCTCCCCTTCCACCACCACCACCAGGTTTTGGACCTCCACCACCTCCACCACCTCCCCCTCTGCCTGGTATGGGCCCTCCCCCACCACCCCCTCCACCTGGAATGGGCCCCCCACCACCGCCACCGCCCCCAGGCTTCGGGCCTCCACCTCCACCAGGCTCCATGCCCTCCATGATGGT